>NC_138511.1:85157776-85390393 GCF_964252035.2 Podarcis erhardii | reverse complement strand
CCTTTGTAGGCAGCTGGAACTTGAACCCCAGGCACCAGGAGAGGGGTGTGTGTGTGTGTGTGTGTGTGTGTATATAGAAGCACAGGCTGGGAAGGGGAAGGAAATTGAGTGGGCTACAGGGTGACATTTGACCGCTAGGCAGATGGGTGCGCGAGGGACAAAAAGGACTCATTTAAGAGTGTCACTCAAACTCTGGTCTGGAAACAAAGAGGCAAAATTCTCACCGCGCCAAAGGAAAAGGAGAATGTGTGTGTGTGTGTGTGTGTGTGAGAGAGAGAGAGAGAGAGAGAGAGAGAGAGAGAGAGAGATGCATTCACCCCATTCATTTATACTTCAACTAGTAGTTATGGCTTGCCCCAAAGAATTCTGGGAGCTGTCAGTGGCGTAGCGTGGGTTGTCAGCACCCGGGGCAAGGCAAGTAATTTGCGCCCCCTAACCCTGGATTTGCGCCCCCTAACCCTATCCCTAACCCTAACCCCCAGATGTTGCGCCCGGTGCGGCCGGCCCCCCCTGCACCCCCCACGCTACGCCACTGGGAGCTGTTACTTGTTTAAGGTGCTGCTGAGAGTTGTTAGGAGACCCCCCTGCTCCCCTCTCAGAGCTACAATTCCTAGAGTTCCTTGTGAAAAGGCATGGGCTGTTAAACCACTCTGGGAATTGTAGTTCTGGGAGGAGCACAGGGTTCTCCTTAACAACTCCCAACACCCTTCACCAAAGACAGCTCCCAGAATCCTTTGGGGAGTTGAAGCCATGGCTGGTTAAAGTGGGATCACAGTGCTCTGCAAAATAATAATGATAATGATAACAATGATAATTAATAATAATAATAATAATAATAATAATAATAATAATAATAATAATTTATTTATACCCTGCACATCTGGCTGGGTTTCCCCAGCCACTCTGGGCAGCTTCCAACAAAATATTAAAATTGTGCTCAGAAACGTACTGGGAGCCCATGTAGATCTTTCAAGACCGGTGTTATGTGGTCTATTATTATTATTATTATTATTATTATTATTATTATTATTATTACTATTTTATTTGTACGTGGCCCATCTAACTGGGTTGCCCCAGCCACTCTGGGCAGCTCCCAACAGAATATTAAAAACACGATAAAAGTGTTTTTCGTGGCTCGGAATGAGGATTAAACAAATGAATGGAGAACTCTATGCAAGAGGGCTGTGGTTTCCTCTTGCCAACTGTTACGTACTGAGTTGAATAAGATCCAAAATGCAGCAGTCTGATTGGTCCTAGAACAATAGGATCCAGAATGCAGCAGTCTGATTGGTCCGCAGGAGCCACCCAATCCAGCTCCAGGTGGAAGTGAATCCGCAACCTGATTGACCTACAGGCGAATCCCGGAATTAGCCAATCATGTGGGGCCCATTGTGTAAATAATGTATTTAAAGCAGACATTCTGGGGGAACTTCCATTCCTCCTCACCACTATGAGCTGAATAAAGAGCATGAAATCCACTCTCAACTCCGAGTATATTTCACCAACCATTCCACATGCCAACACCAAGGGCAAGTGCAAGGAATTGTGTGGGGCAATAAACCACAGGACCCTTTGAGTGCAGAGAGCAGTTTGGCATCTGTTGTTGGTTTGATGGGGGTTTTTGGGACTAGGGGGAGGTTGAGGTTTTGTTTATTTGCTAATCAGTGGGTCAGAGTATTGCTTTGTTTACTATTTAACAATTCCTTGATACTATTTGTAGGAGTGGTATTTCCCCCCCATGAGTGTTACGTTATATGTTATCTTGACAGCTCAGTCGGTAGAGCAGGAGGCTCTTAATCTCAGTGTCGTGGGTTTGAGCCCCACATCGGGCAAAAGGATTCCTGAGTTTCAGGGGGTCTGACTATTGTCATCTTGTCCAATGATGTCATGTTCAACCAGACACACGGAAGGAGGCAAAAAAGAGCAACTTCACGCTTTGTGATGCAAGTTTGGAAGGGGGGAGGGAGAGCGCCCTAAGTGTAGCTCACCTAATCTGCATGATTGCAGCAGCCCGTTTTGAACGCTGTGCAAATTAGCCTGGAGGCAGATTTCAGAAGGTCGCAGAGACAGCAAGTCAACAGGCCAATTTGAAATCTACATGCATTTGAATGAATTGGCACATATGCATTTTGAACCACAGACCGAGGAAGTCGCTTTACAATGCATGGTAGACCATTGGTCCATTCCTACGCCAGGGAAGAGGTGCCTCAGACCAGGGGGATAAATGCTGGCCTTCTAGGTTTTACGATCTGGGTTTTAGGTCTCTGCCCCAGGGCATGCAGCTGGCAGCTAAATAAATAACCACTAAGAAAAGGCAAAGGTGGCGTTAAACAGCAACTTCCGCACCTCGCCAACTTGCTCTTGCCAACCTGGGGTGGCAAGAGTTTTCGGATATGCTCTGTCCTGGGGTGAAATACAATCTGGTTCGCATTTAAAGGCAAATCTACCTAATCTGGCTTTTCCAAAATTTTATGCAAACTGGAACACAATCCACCCATTGAAATTCACGCTTCTCTGAATTTTGCAATGTCATTCTCCAGACGAGTAGCGTGTACAAAAACCCATCTGCTAGGGTAAAGCGCTCATATTTAAAATGTATATGTCAGTGAAAATAACTTACAAAAATGCCTGATATCAGGGGGAAATGGCTTTGCAAAAATGGGTAAACTAGGAGAAATTTGCACCAAAATGCTGTTGAATTTTCAGGAGGACCTGCTGATGTGGAAACATGAAAAACTGAACTTAAGATGGGATAAATGAGAAACCAAGAGAAATTGAAACTTACAGATCAGCCCAACTCCAAGTCCCACCACAAACGAATGGGGGTACCATTTTCTGGTAGGCTCACATACTGGCAAAATCAGACTGAATAATAAAAACTGTGATGCAACAAACGTATTCCCCTTCCCCTGCAAAATTGGAGTTTTTTCAGTAAGGAAAGTGATGGGGAAACCCGCTGAGAAGCGTGGCCTAATATTTGCTTGATGCGATGTCAGTGCTGCGATGTCTGTGATGGCCTGGGATTCGGACTCAGAGGCTGAATCTGAGGGATCCCAGCCTGCACAGGATTCCCCGCCTCCAGAACCAGCTGAGCCAGGGCTGGGGCTTGAACCTGACGAGTCCTCACCTGTGCTGGATCCTCAGGTGCCGGCATCAGCTGAGCCTGCTCTGGCTCCTGAGGTGATGGAGGACCCATTGCCTGCTGGTGCTCCACTCTCAGCACCGTCAGGGGAAGCTGAGGTTGTCTCTGGGTCCGGTAACCCTCCAGCCTCTCCTGAGCTGCAGAGGCTCAGGGCAGAGAGGCGTAGGGAACTAAGTTCTCGCAGGAGGAGTGCTCGCCTCCAGGCCAGGAGAGGCAAGTCACCAGAGGATCGGGGCCGCCCTATGCCTCGGGGCAGATAAAAGCCAGCCAGCCCAGTCCCAGGTTGCGGCAGCAACTTTGTTGGTAGCCTGTTCCTGCCTGCACCCTGTCCTGCTCTTCTGCCAGAGTTCCTGACCCCACCTGACTCCCCGCCTTGGACCCCGCTTCGCCCTTGATGGACAGCCTCCATACACTCGACCTAGGACCGGACTCAGACCACGCAGCACGGTAACACCCCCCCCCGGGACCAGCACAATCTGGCTGTTAACCAGAAGGCTGGTGGTTTGGGTTCATCCAGGGATGGCTGTGGGCAGAATTCCTGCATTGCAGGGGGTTGGGCTAGATGACTCTCATCCCTTACAGCTCTACAATTCTGTGATTCCCCACCAACAAATCGGGATGAATGCTAACTACAGTGGCGCCCCGCAAGACGAACGCCTCGCAAGACGGAAAACCCGCTAGACGAAAGGGATTTCCGTTTTGGAGGCGCTTCGCAAAACGAATTTCCCTATGGGAAAATGTCTTGCGAGTTCCTGCGGGTTTTTTCCCCCTTTCCCCCCCTTTTCCTAAGCCACTAAGCCACTTATCAGCTGATCCGCTGATATGCCGCTTAACAGCTGATCGCTAAAAGCCGCTAAACCGCTAATAGCGCTAATCCGCTAAGCTGTCAATGGGCTTGCTTTGCAAGACGAAAAAACCGCTATACGAAGAGCCTTACGGAACGGATTAATTTCGTCTTGCGAGGCACCACTGTAAATAGCCAACATTGCATGAAGTCTGAGGAGAGGTTAGACAAACAAATGAGGATGAGCTCCCAATAAGCAGGTTGTGTGGAAACAGCCCCTGAAGTCCCCTAACATTGAACTACTTATTTACAAGGGTCTAATCTGTGACCACTGACAGGTTGTGCATCTGTAGCAGTGACCAGAGGAGCAGTGACTGCTGGGAGAAGAAGTGCCCTGGTGCATCTGCGGCGGCACAACCAGACGCCTTCATCTGCCCCTGCTGCAACAAAACATGTCTCTCCTGCAGCCTTCAAAATTCGCCAGCCGCGTTTTGCATCTGGCTATCAGCCACTGCTTGCCAACAAAGGTCCGTATAGTAAAAGCTATGGTTTTTCCAGCAGTGATGTATGGAAGTGAGAGCTGGACCATAAAGAAGGCTGATCGCCGAAGAATTGATGCTTTTGAATTCTGGTGCTGTCCCATGGACTGCAAGAAGATCAAACGTATCCATTCTTAAGGAAATCAGCCCTGAGTGCTCACTGGAAGGACAGATCCTGAAGCTGAGGCTCCAATACTTTGGCCACCTCATGAGAAGAGAAGACTCCCTGGAAAAGACCCTGATGTTGGGAAAGATGGAGGACACAAGGAGGAGGGGATGACAGAGGACGAGATGGTTGGACAGTGTTCTCGAACCAGCATGAGTTTGACCAAACTGCAGGAGGCAGTGGAAGACAGGAGTGCCTGGCGTGCTCTGGTCCAGGGGGTCACGAAGAGTCGGACACGACTAAATGACTAAACAACAACAACAAAACAGTACACTGCCTCAGGGAGGGCAGGAGACTTGGGAGAAAGGCTGTATATCCATCCAATAATTTATAATTTAAAATCCCAGTTCCGCTGACTAGCTTGCATCATGACTGTGAAGATGCAACTGCTGCTGGAACAGATCCAATCGCCTTTGTTCACGGTGCTTTCAGAAACGTGGACCTTGGATCAGACCAATTGCCACTTGAAATGCATGGGTTTTTATCTTATCCACAGTAGATAAGGGAGTGTATCTTCCGATAAATTTAAATTAGCTTGAAACCAATGTAAACGAGCTTCATCACTGTCGCAGCTCCCCCTCCCTGACCAAAATCATAATTTTGTGAGGGCTCTTTGAGATCTGTAACCCCTTCACAGGACTGCAGTTTTGAAAGTTATTCAGTTGAGTATGTACAGTTTAAATGGGTCAGAAACTGGTTTAAATTGGTAGTGTAGACATACCTAAGGGGAACAATAAACCCCAGTCCTACTGAGGGAAGCCCTTACAATTTGAAAATAAATGGGTGGGAGGAAAGGGAAATGAACATGATCTCTGTTTTGACTGATGTGAGTTGAAAATATAAAATGGCATGTATAATGGCAACTCTGAGATGCTTTGTTTAGAAAGGAAGTTGGCCGAATCTCTGGTCCTGGCTGCAAATCTTGCTGTCTATTTTATGTTTCCCTCCTGAAAAATCCCTATCCCAATTCAAACACTGTTGAATGGAAGACTCCCTGGAAAAGACCCTGATGTTGGGAAAGATGGAGGGCACAAGGAGAAGGGGACAACAGAGAACGAGATGGTGGGACAGTGTTCTCGAAGCTACCAGCATGAGTTTGACCAAACTGCGGGAGGCAGTGGAAGACAGAAGTGCCTGGCGTGCTCTGGTCCAGGGGGTCATGAAGAGTCGGACACGACTAAACAACTAAACCACAACAACATTGACCACTGGCGACCCAGAGAAGTTGCCCACCACCTGGAGGTTGCGTGCCTGGGGATCCTCGGATCTGGTCTGTTTTCACACATGAGCAACCCGTCCTGTAGAATTCTATCCATTTTATCTGCACAGTCAAAACGACTTTCAGGAACCGAAAAGTCGGGTTGAAAAATACGACTTCCGAGCTGTCTGTCCCCAAAATGGCAACTGGACATTCCGTTTTGGCGACTGTAACCCTGGTTAAAGGAGCCTTTTGGCGCCTAGCTTATATATCTGAGTTTCTAACACAGCTCTGCCGTTTCAGCCTCTACAGCCACAGCAGGCGCTGTGATTCCCCAGTGGTTTGACTTCACCCCCAAAGGTGAACTCCTCCATTGTCTCCCGAGACAGACAGATGCCAACCAAGCTACCGATGGTACAGTGGGCAGGCCCTTGCAGTCCCTCTGTCAATCAACACTGGCCAACACTCAAGGACCCTCTATGAATCTCACCGGAGACAGAAGATGACTTTGGTTCCAGCGCAGCAGTTGTGGAAGCCTGCCTTATTCCCCATATCAAATGGATTTCCACCCATGTAAAATTTATTTTCCTCTGATCTCCTCTCGCCTAGCCCCAGCCGCTGTTCTTATGCCTATAAATTTCTAATCCCTCCTGGAATCCTGTTAAGCTCAAAGCTATCTGGCTGGTAAGACGCGCCAATACCCACAAACATTTAAATCTGCGCAAAGGAGGTTTTGCACAAGCCAATTGCCGGCGGGGCTTTGCACGGAAAACTCTGCGTGAAAGCTACATCCCATGATGATCAAGACCAGAGGTCAGCAAGCTTTTCCAGCTGTGGGCCGGTCCACCGTCCCTCAGACCATGTGGGGGGCCGGACTATATTTTGAAAAAAATAATAACAAACAAATTCCTATGCCCCACAAATAACCCAGAGATGCATTTTAACTAAAAGGACACATTCTACACATGTAAAAACACGCTGATTCCCGGACCGTCCGTGGGCCAGATTGAGAAGGCGATTGGGCCGGATCTGGCCCCTGGGCCTAAGGTTGCCTACCCTTTTTCAAGGCTGGATCTCTGCCAGATCTTTGCAAGCAACGAGGCACGGACCACAACGTTGCCGGCTAGACTTGGGAACTGCCTCCATTGCTCTCCTTGTTTGGAATATCGGAGCAGATATAAAACAATGGGCTGCTTCTGGGCCGCCAAGTCATTTAGGCCCCAGAAACAATTGGGTTCAGCTGGAAAATTAAGCAAGCTACTTCAGCCCATTCCCAAAAAATGTATTACAGTTCTGGGAGAGGTGAGTTGGGTAGTGGAATTAGGGTGAATTGAGGAACTGAGTGGTACACAGCTGCCTAATTTAAAACGATCATAGGTTATGCGTTTCCCGATTGCAAAAATAAATACAGTGGTGCCTCGCAAGACGAAAATCCGTTCCGTGAGTCTCTTCGTCTTGCGGTTTTTTCGTCTTGCGAAGCAACCCTATTAGCGGCTTAGCGGATTAGCGCTATTAGCGGCTTAGCGGCTATTAGCGGCTAAGCGGCTATTAGCGGCTAAGCGGCTATTAGCCGCTTAGCGGCTTAGAAAAAGGGAGAAAAAAGCGAAAAAAATCGCAAGACTCGCAAGACATTTTCCTCTTGCAAAGCAAGCCCATAGGGAAATTCGTCTTGCGAAGCGCCTTGAAAAACGGAAAACCCTTTCGTCTAGCGGGTTTTTCGTCTTGCGAGGCATTCGTCTTGCGGGGCACCACTGTATAAAAATAAGAGGGGGCTGCAAAACACACACACACACACACACACACACACACTTCTGCCCGCCAGTCAAATTTAAATCTAACCTACTTTTCACCTAGCACAGTTGTGGAGATTATTCCAGCTGCAGCTATTATAATCAGGCGAGCATCCCTCAAGGGAACGGACTGGATAACTTCAAAGCCAGAGACTTTAGAGGCGGGGGGGGGGGGGAATTCCATTTGCTCTGCTGTGAGTTTATTCCTTTTGGCAAGCCAAGCCTAGTATTAGACCAGTCTCTCTCTTTTACAATCCTGCTCCTAATCAGGCCACTTCTTGCCATAAGGTGGTCATATCGCATGCTCTCCAATATTTCCTTGATGAAAAGAGGGACATTCTAGTCTGTACCAGGAAGGTTCTGTGTTCTATACACATCAGCCTTGGTCACTTTGAGCCAATTGCAACCTCTCCGCTGAACGCTAAATCCTGTGAGGTGATTGTTGTAAGTAAAAAAATGTGTGAAGGGTTGGGGTCATGTACAACACCTTCCACAGATAAATGGAATGAAATAAAATGGTAGCTGGAAGCTGCCTTGAGTCCTTGTCAGGGGAAAATGCAGGAGATAAATTATTATTAGGGACGTGGGTGGTGCTGTGGGTTAAACCACAGAGCCTAGGGCTTGCCGATCAGAAGGTCGGTGGTTCGAATCCCCGTGACCGAGTGAGCTCCTGTTGTTCGGTCCCTGCTCCTGCCAACCTAGCAGTTCGAAAGCACATCAAAGTGCAAGTAGATAAATAGGTACCACTCCGGCGGGAAGGCAAATGGCGTTTCCATGCGCTGCTCTGGTTCGCCAGAAGCAGCTTAGTCATGCTGGCCACATGACCCGGAAGCTGTACGCCAGCTCCCTTGGCCAATAAAGAGAGATGAGCGCCGCAGTCCCAGAGTCGGCCACGAATGGACCTAATGGTCAGGGGCCCCTTTTAAAAGGTAAAATAATTATTATTATTATTATTATTATTATTATTATTATTATTATTATTATTAAACTGAGAATGAACAGGAACATAGAGACTAAATCCTATTGAACTCAGTGGGACTTAGTTCTGAGTAAAAATGCTTAGTAGGCAGACCTACTTCATTCCCCAAAAATTTGAGAACCGAAACACAGCCATTTTTGGACATCTTTGGCAGTCATCTGAATTTTGCAGTGTAGTTCTCCAGCCACATAATGTGTCCAAAAATGTATGTATCAGGGTAAAGCATGCATAAAAGTTCATGTAATAGTGAAAATAGCATCCAGAAATGCACTATACTAGGAAAAATTGCTTTGCAAAAAAAAAAAGTGTGTCTTAGGAAAAATTGGATACAAACATGAATCTATTAGGAGAAACTCAGGCTAAGATGTGGGTGAATTTTCAAGAGGACTTTTTTATTTATCACAAACGGATGTGGAAATGTTGGCATCTGAGCTGAGGAGTGGAAAAACGAGAATCTGAGTGAAAGCAAATTGGATAGGTTCACCCTTCTAAGAAGTTCCCTGCTAAGCTTATGGCTGCAGGGAGGGAATAACACCTCTCTGCACCCTAATGAAAAAAACTACAGTTCCCAGAATTCTTTGGGGGAAGCCATGGCCGTTAGAACTGGTATACCATAAATTTATGGTGTGAATGTGGCTTTGCACCTCAATCTTCAAAATCCGAAGTTGGCAATGGCACCCCAAATTCAAAACCATGAGGGACAGAACCGTGGGCATTTGATTTTTTTAAAAACGGAAGGCGACGTTTTCCTCCAGTTTGTCGCGTTTCGCGCCAGGGCCTCGCACAGCCCCTTCGGCAAGAGCCCAGAGTTAGTGGCACACAATCGGCACAATGGTGGCAGTTTCGCCTCTATGCTTCCCCTAATGAAAGGCGCTTTTGGAATCGCGGCTGAGGGAGCTGCCATCCTTCGCGACCCACTGCCAAGAGGCGGCGGCGGGTGTTGGTGGGGAGAGCAGAAAGAGGGGGGAAAGCTCATAAAATCTTGTCGGTTGCAAGCTCGGCTCCTTTTTTTTTTTTTTTCCTGAAGGAAAGTGATGCTTGAACGGTTACGTCTGGCTTCCTGAGCTTGAAAGGCAAGGAGATGGAAAAGAAAGAGGCAGCAAAGATTTCTCTCTCTCTCTCTCTCTCGTTCTCCGTTTTAAAGACCTCACAGACTGTTTTCATTTCCCCCCACATTGCCATTTCTGAAACATTCTTATTTCTGAGTGGTTCAGAAGAACAGGAGCCTGGAATTGTATACCAAATTAAGTCAGGAACAAACATGAAAAACGGTCCTATTTTCATAGCTAGGACTCTACAGTGGTACCTCAGGTTAAGTACTTAATTCGTTCCGGAGGTCCATTCTTAACCTGAAACTGTTCTTAACCTGAAGCACCACTTTAGCTAATGGGGCCTCCTGCTGCTGCTGCGTCGCCAGAGCACGATTTCTGTTCTCATCCTGAAGCAAAGTTCTTAACCTGAAGCACTATTTCTGGGTTAGCGGAGTCTGTAACCTGAAGCGTATGTAACCTGAAACGTATGTAACCTGTGGTACCACTGTACTTCTACCTGCTAGATTAAGAGACTCAGCAATAGGCCTGTTGTTCAGTTGATTTAGAACGCAAGGTGGTATCCTTTTCTTTAACAAACAAAAATCGTAAAAAATGGACCCACAATTTGAGGGGTTTTGCCCTGTGTGTTGCCTTAGATCCCAACTGCACTGTGCATTTAAAGCAGGACTGTACCGCTTTAAACAGTTGCGGTTTCTCCCAAAGCATCCTGAAGAATTGTAGTTTGCTCAGGGCGCTGAGAGCTGTTCCTGTTCTCCTTGCAGAGCTACATTTCCCAGAGCGGTTAAACAATCAAAGCTTCTTTGCAGAGAGCCATGGAATTTGCAACTGAGTCGAAAGAGATTCTTTCAAAGACTAGAAGGAGAAGGAGCGAAAGGAAGGAACAGGGTTGGGGGCAAGAGTTTGGGACCAAAGCAATGCCCATCTCCCTCCCCCTTGAAAAACAAAAACAAACACCCCAGATTATTATTATTATTATTATTATTATTATTATTATTATTATTATTTATTTGTACCCCGCCCATCTGGCTGGGTTTCCCCAGCCACTCTGGGCGGCTTCCACAAATACCAAAAATACACTAATATGTCATACATTAAAAACTTCCCTGAACAGGGCTACCTTAAGATGTCTTCTGAATGTCAGGTAGTTGTTTATCTCTTTGACATCTGATGGGAGGGCATTCCACAGGGAGGGTGTCACTACCGAGAAGGCCCTCTGCCTGGTTCCCTGTAGCTTTGCTTCTTGCAATGAGGGAACTGCCAGAAGGCCCTAGGCGCTGGACCTCAGCGTCCGGGCAGAACGATGGGGGTGGAGACACTCCTTCAGGTATACTGGACCGAGGCCGTTTAGGGCTTTAAAGGTCAACACCAACACTTTGAATTGTGCTCAGAAACGTACTGGGAGCCAATGTAGGTCTTTCAAGACCGGTGTTATGTGGTCTCGGTGGCCGCCCCCAGTCACCAGTCTAGCTGCCACATTCTGGATTAGTTGCAGTTTTCAGGTCACCTTCAAAGGTAGCCCCATGTAGAGTGCATTGCAGTAGTCCAAGCAGGAGATAACTAGAGCATGCACCACTCTGGCGAGACAGTCCGCGGACAGATAGGGTCTCATCCTGCGTACCAGATGGAGCTGGTAAACAGCTGCCCTGGAAACAGAATTTACCTGCGCCTCCATGGACAGCTGTGAGTCCAGAATGACTCCCAGGCTGCGCACCTGGTCCTTCAGGGGCACAGTTACCCCATTCAGGACCAGGGAGTCCCCCACACCTGTCCGCCTCCTGTCCCCCCAAAACAGTACTTCTGTCTTGTCAGGATTCAACCTCAATCCATTAGCTGCCATCCATCCTCCAACCGCCTTTGACCGTTTTGAAAACATACATCCTTTCCTCTGGAGAAGCGCCACAGTTTTGTCAAATAATATTCTGAGCTAATCCATTGTCTTGACTAATTGCCAAGTAGATGGAATTGCTTAGCATGCAGCAAAAGGAAAGTCAGGATCACTTTGGCTGATCGTAAGACAGGCCTCTCCAAACATAGCAAAGGTCAGGCAGAATTAAAAACAAGACCATTTACAGGCAGGCAGGGCTCCAGTTCAGATCGCTGGAGACTCCAGTCCCGAGGAGATCATTAACCACCCTCATTCAGAAATGCCAGCCAGGGACATTTTGCCGCTTGAGGCAATAGCTTCTGCCCGCCAGACCCTCCAAGTCTCCCTATTTTCCAGGGAAGTCCCGTATTTATAAAAACCATCCCGCTTTTCCTTAAAAGGTAAAGGGACAGTTAAGTCCAGTCGCGAACGACTCTGGGGTTGTGGCGCTCATCTTGCTTTACAGGCCAAGGGAGATGGCGCTTCCGCAGACAGTTTTTCCAGGTCATGTGGCCAGCATGACTAAGCCGCTTCTGGCGAAACCAGAGCAGCGCATGGAAAGGCCGTTTACCTTTCCGCCGGAGTGGTACCTATTTATCTACTTGCACTGCGTGCTTTCGAACTGCTAGGTTGGCAGGAGCAGGTTCCGAGCAATGGAAGCTCACCCCGTTGTGGGGATTCGAACCGCCAACCTTCTGATCGGCAAGCCCTAGGCTCTGTAGTTTAACCCACAGCACCACCCGCGTCCCGAGAAGGGTGCTAGGAGACCCCTATTTCCCTCACAGAGCTGCGGTTCACAGAGGGAAGAGGGAACTGTTCTGCGAAGTGCGAACACCCGTAACAAACCACAGCTCCTGTAATTCTTTGGGGGAACCCATGACCGTCTAAAGCAGTGCCATTGTGCTTCAAGGCCCACAAAACCTCCCAGCCCCCTCCCCACTTCTGTGACGGCAAAAGGTGCTTTCACCTTTCTTTCCCCACTCCCCCACCCCAGAAATTCAGTTCATACAACAGAAGGCAAGCCAGGACAGCAATGACCCTCTTGACTTTTAGCCATGGTTTGGAGCACTGCTTGGAGATCTGCTGCGTCCCACGGCCCTTTATTGTACCATATTTTTCGCTCTATAGGACACACTTTTTCCCCTCCAAAAATGAAGGGGAAATGTATGTGCATCCTATGGAGCGAATGCAGGCTCCTTGGCCTCAGCGATAGCAACGCGAAGCCTCCGAAGTGCAGAGGGAGAGCTCCCACTGCGCTCTAGAGGCTTCGCGTTGCTTTCGCTGAAGCCGCCTGAAGCCTCCGGAGCGCAGGGAACTCCCACTGCGCTCTGGGGGCTTCAGGCAGCTATCCACAAGCCTTTGGAGCGCAGCAGGAGTTCCCACCGCGCTCCAAAGGCTTGCGGATGCCCGCCTGAAGCCCCCAGAGCACAGCATGAACGCCCGCTGTGCTCTGGGGGCTTTAGGCGGCCATCCGCAAGCCTTCGGAGAACGGTGGGAACTCCTGCTGTGCTCCGAAGGCTTGCGGATAGCCGCCTGAAGCCTGGAGAGTGAGAGGGCTCGGTTCACACCAATCCCTCTTGCTCTCCAGGCTTCGCTTCGCTGGAGAGGCACTGCACAGTTTTCCCTCTCTGCGCAGTGCCCCTTCAGTGAAGCAGGAGGAGAAACGGAAGGGGCTCCGTTTCTCCTGCCATTTCGCTGAAGGGGCGCTGAGCAGAGAGGGGGAGAATTTTTTTCCCCTGTTCTCTCCCTCCTATGGTCCGGTGCGTCCTATAGAGCGAAAAATACGGTATGTTTGAAGTGCGCCTTGCAAACCACACTGAGAGGAAATTTATCCCAGAAATCCATATGCAAATAGATGTAATAAATAAAGCACAGGCTATGTCTCTGTGAGGCTACAGGGTCGGGCAGAGGGGGTTTAAGAGGGACGCTGCGGGCTGTAGTCGTTTTCACCCTTCCTTTCAAAATATTTGGGAATCCAAATGCTCCAGGCTCGAGTGCCGAAGAATTCCAAACAAATACTGTTCAACGGCAGCGCCACAGCACCTCTAAGCCTTTCTCCTGGCACAGCGCCATGAACATTCGTCAGAATAACAGCCGTCCAGGGAAGGATAACACTCCCATTGTCAGCCAAAGAGATGCACCAAGGCCATTTTTAATATATATATATATTGGATGTGTGCAGAGAAGCCGCCTCCGCTGAGCACCGCATCTTGTGCAAAGATCCCCACCTCTGCTTTTGTCTATTCCGCCCCCCCCCCTTTCTTAATTACGGAGGATATTTGCATTCCCGCCCCCTTCTAAATAGAGATCCTTTTGTTCCTTAACAGCTGTTTTCCTACCAGAAGCTTTGAGATCAGATTTTTTTGGGAGAAAGCCCAATATAACAAAATCTTTGCCGGTGGTGATGGGGATGCTTGCCTTTGTCCTGGCGCTCGCGCATCAGTCTGGAAGTGTGTGATAAAGCGGTTATCTTGCAAACACGGCTGGGGGTGGGGTGGAGTTTCTTTCTGAGCTGGGGAAGAGGGCTACACCTGACTGCTGAGCTAAAAATCATACACACAGAGAGAGAGAGAGAGTTTGGGGAGGTGAGAGTTCAAAAACATGTGCCAGAAACGCAGATTAAGGATTGCAGACTTGGAGATTTGCCCAGGGCAAAGCCATCGCAGAGACCACACCTGAAGCTGCCTTCTCCCTTATACACCAGGCCCTCCAAGTGCCCCTATTTTCCAGGGACAGCCCTGGATTTACAGAAGCTGTCCCGGCTTCTGATTCGATCCTGGAATGTCCCACTTTTCATTCGGACTTCCTTGTTTTCCCAAAGTCTTTGTCAGCTCTGCCAACATCCCCTTTAACAGGGGATTCGTCCAAAGACCCTCTGCATGCAGAGCACACACTATTTATTATTATTATTATTATTATTATTATTAATATACCATCCTATACCCGGAGGTCTCAGGGTGGTTCACAGAACAAAATCAAAATCTAAAACCACAAAATATACAGTCATACCTCGGGATGAATACGCTCCAGCTTAAATATTTCCGGGTTGCGCTCTGCGGCGACCCGGAAGTAATGGAGCGCATTACTTCTGGGTTTTGCTGCTCGCGCATGCACAGACGCTCAAAACGACGTCACACGTATGCGCGGAAGCAGCAAAACACGACCCACACATGTGCAAATGCACATTTGCTTCAGGATGTGAACGGGGCTCCGGAACGGATCCCGTTCACATCCAGAGGTACCACTATATAATCAAAACAATGAATGAATGAAATCTTTATTGCTAAAAACCATAAGCCGTCACAACTGAATCAAAATAAAAACAACAATGCAATAACCCCCCCCAAAAAAACCCCCACATTTTAAAAGGGCATAGGCCTCTACCACTAACCCGCACTGTCTCCCTAGGGTTGCCAATTCAGGAATGGCATAACTTGGATTAGATTTCAGCTTGGTGCCCACTGCCAAATATTAGGGCCGGCCCAAGAGATTTTGCCGTCTGAGGCAAAGGGCAAGGTGATGCTCCTCCCCTCCTTATTCGATGTGCAGAAGTTGACTGGAAAGGCAGTTCCACTCAGCATCCTCCACCACCCCTAGTGTACAAGATCTGCCCTCCAACAAAGGAGAAATGGCCCAGGGAGGAACAGCCAGGGATCTGCTGCCATTGACCCCCTAGAAACAGCAGCCTGAGGCAACCATCTCCTCTCGCCCAATGGTAGGGACGGTTCTCTCCATATACAGTATCACCCAGGATGGAAAAGGTTGGGTTTTGTCGTGAGAGGAACAAATCCCTATAGAACACACTGGACATTTTACAGACAGCAGCAGCAATACCCAAAGGACAGTATCTTCTTAAAGCAGGCTGGGAAAACATACATTCATTCCCTGGAAATCAATTTTGCTGTGAAGGACACTGGGGCAAGCAGAGGCAATCTATGCCAGTGCGCTGTTGTGGCTGGAGTGTCAGAGTGCGACCTGGGAGGGCAAGATTTGAATCCCCACGAAGCCACGAAGCTCACTGGGCCCAGAAAGGATGGGATATAAATGGGATAAATGAATAAAAGAGCTAAATGCATTTTCCTAGCAGCGTCTTGCAAATCCAGCTTTTGAACCATAAAGAGATTTCTGATGATTATCTAAATGAATGCAGAAACCTCTACATTTTTATCAGTAGAGCAGAGCTTTCAGCAAACAGATATCCTTTATACCGTTCCGCCACCACCGTTTATTACTGGCTTGCACAACTGGAAATTTTCTAATGCATGTATACAGAATGCATGACTCCCATATAGTAATCTTCTCATTTCTGCTTGTTTCCAATCACGAGTTCTTGTGGGTAAGGCAGTTTAGTGGGGGAAAGGAAAGGGGTGGGGGGAGCTGATGACAGGAACAAGTCAGTTCCTTCAGGGTAACAGCACAGAGAATTGGGCTGATCTGAGCCTTTTGCAAATGGTTATGATTTTACACATTGATAAAGGCTTCAGATCTCGTATTTTTAGCACGGCATTCCTGTCACGCGTGCTGTCTGGGCTTTTTTTCCGCAACGGAGGCTGTGCCTTTAGGACAAGAGAGGAGGAAGATTTAAATATAATTGCCAAACGCATGCAAGGAGCTTCCCTCTCTCTGGAAACCAACAAGATACATCAGCTGTGAGCAATATAATTAGAGGGGTTTGCAATTAGAGCTTTGCATATTTTTGAGACCCAGCAGAGATTGGAATTTGGTGCCTGCTTACCTGGGAGTAAGCCTGATTGAACTCATTGGAACGGGCTTCAGAGTAAACACACGGACTGCAGTTCTTACAGAATTGCCTGTTTCCTGATCCTGGCCATTCCCCACCACCCAAAATCTGTTTTCAATGCTTACCTACCACAGTTCACAAGAGGCAGGGTGGTGTAGTGGTTAGAGTCTTGGACTAGGGCCTGGGGGTAAAGGTAAGGTAAAGGGACCCCTGACCATTAGGTCCAGTCGTGGCCGACTCTGGGGTTGCGGCGCTCGTCTCGCTTTATTGGCCAAGGGAGCCGGCGTCCAGCTTCCGGGTCATGTGGCCAGCATGACTAAGCTGCTTCTGACGAACCAGAGCAGCGTACGGAAACACCGTTTACCTTCCCGCCGGAGCGGTACCTATTTATCTACTTGCACTTTGACGTGCTTTGGAACTGCTAGGTTGGCAGGGGCAGGGACCGAGCAACGGGAGGTCCCCCCGTCGTGGGGATTCGAACCGCCGACCTGATTGGCAAGTCCTAGGCTCTGTGGTTTAACCCACAGTGCCAGCCGCGTCCCAGGACCTAGGAGACCAGGGTTCAAATTCTCACTCAAAGATGGAGGCAGTCACTCCCTGTCAGTCAAACCCACCTCACAAGGTTGTTGTGGAAATTAAATGGGGAGGAGAAGAACCATGTACCTCGGGCTCCTTGAAGGAATGGGGAGGGGGGATAAAAATAAACTAATAAGACTAATTGAGGTTTCGAAGAGCAGCTTTTGAGTTGCAAGAGTACTTTGTGGCTGGGGTTTCAATGGCATCGCTGAAAAGTCAAACCTAATCCAGCTGAACGTTCAGAACTTTGAACCTATATATATATGCATAGGGGAGGGAGAGATTCGTTTGAACTTCCATAATTCCACCAAATCCGATCTGAAGTTCCAGACCCCTGCTCTGTCCCTAAACACACCGTGGGGGCGGCTGACCCACACCCCCTCCTTGTTGCTCAACCACCCCAGTTGTGAGAAAAGAGCCTTGGGTGAAACTGCAGAGAAGTTAACAGGCCTGGCCTGTTCGTGCGAGAGAATGAGCCGGCCGAGTCCCGGACCCAAATTGCCACTACAGGTGAAAGAGACCACATCTGAACACTCCCCTATGTCCTGTGGTACCTCGGGTTAAGAACTTAATTTGTTCTGGAGGTCCGTTCTTAACCTGAAACTGTTCTTAACCTGAAGCACCACTTTAGCTAATGGGGTCTCCCGCTGTCGCCGCGCCACCGAAGCACGATTTCTATTCTCATCCTGAAGCAAAGTTCTTAACCCGAGGTACTATTTCTGGGTTAAAGGGTAAAGGTAAAGGGACCCCTGACCATTAGGTCCAGTCGTGACTGTCTCTGGGGTTGCGGCGCTCATCTTGCTTTATTGGCCGAGGGAGCCGGTGTACAGCTTCCAGGTCATGTGGCCAGCATGACTGAGCCGCTTCTGGCTGCACACGGAAACGCCATTTACCTTCCCGTCGGAGAGGTGCCTATTTATCTACTTGCACTTTGACGTGCTTTCGAACTGCTAGGTTGGCAGGAGCAGGGACCGAGCAACGGGAGCTCACCCCGTCGCGGGGATTCAAACCGCCGACCTTCTGATCGGCAAGCCCTCTGTGGTTTAACCCACAGCGCCACCCGCGTCCCTTATTTCTGGGTTAGCGGAGTCTATAACCTGAAGCATCTGTGGCCCAAGGTACCACTGTATTGAAACAGCCACTCTCAAATCCCTGCACATAGAAATCTAGCAGAGCCAGAAGCAGACAGGCTAAAAACCTCCCTCCTGGCATGCTAGATTTTTTTGCTTGCAAGGTTTGTTTGCTTTTTTTTGTTCCATGGGGCAGGCCACGCAATTTGTCAACGCTGAAGGTGACAAAGCGAGTCTCCCTTTGCAAGGGGGGGGGGGAGAGAGAGAAAGCAAAAAACCTGACGTCTCTTCCCAGATTAACAAAGTGAATTTCTGTTTCAATGTCTGGCTTGTGCAGATGTCAGAGAGTAGAGGTTCTGTTGACACACACACATGTAGCAAAAAAACCCCTTTCTGTGGAAACCTGGTCCTTTCTTCAGACTTTTCCGAAGACCAAAGAAGCACAGAGCCCCTTCCCAGTAAGTGGGGTGCAAAATGCAGAGGCTTGGGTCAAGTGAGGCTGGGGGTCTCTGAGGCCTCCCCCCACATCTGCTGATTCGGTTTCTTTCCCTTGGCTGCGCCTGGCAGGGAGGCAGTTTTGGAAGAAAACGGTTGCATGCATGTCTCCCGGTAATAAATCCAAAGATAAGAATCCAGACAGGAGGGAGGAGGGAGGCTGGCAGAGACTCGGCCCAGGACTGTCCATTAGGAAGAAATCAGATCAGCCTTCCTAGGCTGAGCAAAGGCAGGATGCAAAGGTGGTTTTGACAACGACTTAACTCCCTTTGAGAGAGAGAGAGAGAGAGAGAGAGAGAGAGAGAGAGAGAGAGAGAGAGCAGCTTTCCTTCAAAGGATGAAGAGGTTAAAAGTGTTATGATTAGATGGCCCCAGGATTTGGGACATAACATTGACTTTGAAAAGTGGGGGAAATTACGGATAAAAACAATGAAATTTACAGCACGTGTGTCACTTAAAGAGAATTTAATGAAGACGATGTATCGCTGGTACATTACACCGACTAAACTTGCCAAAATGTATAGAAACCAAGATACAGTGGTGCCCCGCAAGACGAACGCCTCGCAAGACGGAAAACCCGCTAGACGAAAGGGTTTTCCGTTTTGGAGGCGCTTCGCAAGACGAATTTCCCTATGGGCTTGCTTCGCAAGACGACAGCCCATAGGGAAATCTCCGGGACAGTGGGGAAGCGCAGCTCGTCTTCCCCGCTGTCCTCGGACCTCCTCCGAAGCCTGGCGGCGGGGCGGGGACACCTCCTCCCGCCGCCGGGCTTCGGAAGGATGCCCCGATGCCGGGCGGCGAGGCGGGAACGCCTCCCCCCGCCGCCCGGCATCGGAACGATGTCCCGAAGCCGAGCGGCGGGGCGGGAAAGTCTCCCCCCGCCGCCCGGCATCGGAACGATGTCCCGAAGCCGAGCGGCGGGGCGGGAACGCCTCCCCCCGCCACCCGGCTTCGGGGCGGGAAAGCCTCCCCCCGCCGCCCGGCTTCGGGGCATCGTCCCGATGCCGGGCGGCGGGGCGAGAAAGCCTCCCCCCGCCGCCTGGCATCGGAACGATGTCCCGAAGCCGGGCGGCGGGGCCGCGAAGCCTGGGCGCGCTGGCAACTCTCCGCAAGGAGCGCTCCCGCTGCTTGCGGAGAGGTCCGCGAAGCCTGTCCTGGACCTCTTCTGAAGGCAGGCGGAGGGCAAAAGTCTTTGTCCCCCCTGCTTGCCTTCCCAGGGGCTTTTAAATCGCCCGGACAGCAGAGAAGTCCTCCGCTGTCCCGGGCGATTTTAAAATGCCGCCCGCCAGAAGAGGTCGGGGGAAGGCGGTTTCCATAGGAACGCATTAATTGATTTTCAATGCATTCCTATGGAAAACCGTGCATCGCAAGACGAAAAACTCGCAAGACGAAGAGACTTGCGGAACGAATTAATTTCGTCTTACGAGGCACCACTGTAAAAGCTGTTGGAAATGCAAGGAAGAAGAGGGGAATTTCCTTCATATGTGGTGTACTTGTACCAAGGTGAATGCCTTCTGGGATACAATATATAATGAATTGAAAAAGGTTTTTAAATATAATTTCAGTAAAAAAAACAGAGGCATTTTTGTTAGGGTTAATCGGAGAGGAAATTCAGAAAAAAAGATGTAAGTTTGTTTAGGTATGCCACAATCCTTGCAATAATACTCCTGGCCCAGAAATGGAAGCAGCAGGAAATTCCTACATTGGAAGAATGGCAGATATAAATGGTAGAATATGTGGAGATTGGCAAAGCTGATGGGGAAGATCCAGAATTGGCGAGACGAACTGTTTCAGAAGGACTGGAGCAAATTTATATTTCATATGAAAGAAAACTGTAAACATTTGAAAACGTTTGTAGGTATTTGAAAACGTTTCTAAGTATTGGAAATCACAAGATCTACCCACCCGGGAAGAATGGCAGACGAAGGTGATGGAATATATAGAACTGGCTGAGATGACTGGCAGAATCCGGGACCAAGGAGAAGAGTCGGTGGAATAAGATTGGAAAAAATTTAAAGTTTATCTTCAAAAATATTGTAAAATTAAGGATGGTTAGAAAGATGTTGGAAAAAGAAAATTATGTGGTTTTGGCAGAAATGATATAAAGGATTAAGTAAAAATGAATTGATGAAAGAGAGAACGTAAAATTACAGTATATTAAAACAAATTATTAAGATATAAACAAGGTTGGAAGGATTTGCTGAAATAACAATTTGAATTAGAATACAAAAATGGGAGGTGTGAGCAGGTCAAGGAAATAAGTAAAGGAAGAAAGCTATGTAAAGGTTCGATTTGTTCTTTTTCTTTTTTAAATGATTGTATTTTTTCTGTCTTTTTTATTTTTCTGTTTTCTCTTTTTTCTTTTTGTAACCTTTAAAATTTTGAATAAATATTATTTAAAAAAGAAAAAGAAAACGTTTGTAGGTTTGAATTGAAATGCTTTGTGATGTGAAAATAAGGAACCAATTTACATATAAGGAAGTGATTTTTAAAAAAGAAAAGAAGATACAGTACAAGGTAAAAAGTGGCTATAGTAATGCGAAGAATTTATTAAAAGATGTTGGGAAGTCAGAAAGAGAGAGGGAAGGAAGTCGATGCTCTGTTGGAGCAATGCTTTATGTTATAGATTTGTGTAATGAAATGTAATTAAATATGGAAAACTCAATAAAAATCATTATATAAAAAAAGAGAAAGAGACAGCAGTTCTCCCCGAGGATCGGATATGTGTGTTTGTGTGTGTTCTATTTCTTCTCCAATTCCAACAACCTGGGCTGCATCTCAGGGGCAGAAGGCCCCAGATTTGTTCCTCAGTAGCATCTTCCACGAGGGATGAGGATGTTTTCTCTTTGAAACCCCAAAGAGCTGCTACTGCTGCTGCCAGTCTGTGTAGGCAACACTGAGCTAGATAGGGCAATGGCCCGACTCAGGAGAATGCCGCTTCCTGCGTAACACAACAAAAAGGGCACTTCCCGCAGATTTCTGAGAAATCCGCCTGCAACTCAGTTGTTCCTTCAAGGGCCGTCCCCTGGTATCCAGCGCCCCGCACAGATCTTTATTCCATTAGATAAACACATCCAGAAGGAATAATCTCCTAGAGCTGTGCTCGCAAGTGCTCCAGGCATTGTTGTTCTTGTTTAGTCGTGTCCGACTCTTTGTGACCCCATGGACCAGAGCACGCCAGGCACTCTGTCTTCCACTGCCTCCCGCAGTTTGGTCAAACTCATGCTGGTAGCTTCGAGAACACTGTCCAACCATCTCATCCTCTGTCGTCCCCTTCTCCTTGTGATCCTTGTGATCTTTCCCAACATCAGGGTCTTTTCCAGGGAGTCTTCTCTTCTCATGAGGCGGCCAAAGTATTGGAGCCTCAGATTCAGGATCTGTCCTTCCAGTGAGCACTCAGGGCTGGATTCCTTAAGAATGGATCGGTTTGATCTTCTTGCAGTCCATGAGACTCTCAAGAGTCTCCTCCAGCACCAGAATTCAAAAGCATCCATTCTTCGGCGATCAGCCTTCTTTATGGTCTCACTTCCATACATCACTACTGGGAAAACCATAGCTTTTACTATACGGACTTTTGTTGACAAGGTGATGTCTCTACTTTTTAAGATGCTGTCTAGGTTTGTCATTGCTTTTCTCCCAAGAAGCAGGCGTCTTTTAATTTCGTGACTGCTGTCACCATCTGCAGTGATCATGGAGCCCAAGAAAGTAAAATCTCTCACTGCCTGCATTTCTTCCCCTTCTATTTGCCAGGAGGTGATGGGACCAGTGGCCATGATCTTTGTTTTTTTGATGTTGGGTTTCAGACCATATTTTGCGCTCTCCTCTTTCACCCTCATTAAAAGGTTCTTTAATTCCTCCTCACTTTCTGCCACCAATGTTGTGTCATCTGCATATCTGAGGTTGTTGATATTTCTTCCGGCAATCTTATTTCCGGCTAGGCATTGGGGAATTGCAATCCAAAATACCTGGAGGTTGGAAGACGCTGTTGGTTGGGGAAATTAAGGCATAAACGCACACAGACCGGTTCCCTGAGCCTGGGGGCCTGCATGAGAGCCCTGGAAGTGGCAAGGAGGAAATAAATGATGGAAGAACATTTGAGCAAGGGCGGCTGCACAGCCTTTGCTGAGCAAATCTCCTGCCCCCTGTGCTCTCCAAAAATCTCCCTCCCCTCTGTCAACCTTTACCCGAATTATATTGTCCCCCCATAAACCACCAAAATCCCCCTCCTTGCCCCATGACACCTCTTCTTCCCCCCTTTATCTCTCCTGTCGTCAACATACCTGCCATATTTTTCAGTATTTACCCTGCTCGCGCCCGTTCTGAGTTTCAGGAAGTCACCCACCCCACCCTCCATTAGGGCAAAGCTTCAAGCGTTTTATGGTGTTTGCCTGACCTTCCTGCTGGACTAGTCATCTTCTCGGCCCGGCCTATTGTTCACCCACCATCCCTGTCCACATGTGACCGGACTTTATTGAAATAGCCTGGAAAGGTGAAGGGACACACTCAACACTCTACGTGGGGCTGCCCTTGAGACTGACCCAGAAACTCCAGCGGGTGCAGAATGCTGCAGCGAGGCTCCTCACGGGGTCCTCACTGCGAGATCACATTCACCCGGTACTATACCAGCTGCACTGGCTCCTGGTGGCGTATAGGATCAGGTTTAAGGTGCTGGTTTTAACCCTTAAAGTCCTATACAGCCTAGGACCCTCGTACCTACGGGACCGCCTCTCCTGGTATGTCCCACAGAGGACCTTACGGTCTTCAAACAAAAACATATTGGAGGTCCCGGGCCACAGGGAGCTTAGGCTGGCCTCAACCAGAGCCAGGGCTTTTTCGGCCGTGGCTCCGATCTGGTGGAACACTCTGTCACAAGAGACTAGGGCCCTGCGGGACAACATCTTTCCGCAGGGCCTGCAAGACAGAGCTGTTCCACCAAGCCTTTGACCAAGGCACAGTCTGACCCCCTCCTTTGGTAATCCTCACAGAACTCTAGCCCAATGGTTGCCATGAATTTGATTTTGAATTGATTTTAGAATGAATTGATTTTAGAATGCTGTGTTACTTTTATTGTTGTTAGCCGCTCTGAGCCCAGCTTCGGCTGGGGAGGATGAGATATAAATAAAAAATTATTATTATTATTATTATTATTATTATTATTATTATTAGAGAAAAGGAAAGTCAGCGGAGACAAGTTTATAAAAGCATGCCTGGCATGGTGAAAACTGGATGGAGGGAGGTTTTTCATTCAGCTTCATTCAAGGAAGCTGAACGTTGGAAGATTCAGGGCAGATAAAAGAAAAGGATTTCTTCGCACAGTGCAAGGTTAAACATTGTGTTGCAAGAGGTTGGACTAGATGGCCCCCAGGTGTCCCTCCCAACTCTCCTATTCTACTCTACTCTATGGCACAGCGCAGAAATAAAAGACAGCAGCAACAAGAAAAGAAAGCAACCTTTTCCCCACCTCCGACCGCAAGATGTTTCCAATCCAGATTCCAAAAGTGGATATTTCTAAAGCCTTTGTGATGCATGTTGTGGAGCTGTACAGTGGTACCTCGGGTTACAGACGCTTCAGGTTACAGACGCTTCAGGTTACAGACTCTGCTAACCCAGAAATAATACCTCAGGTTAAGAACTTTGATTCAGGATGAGAACAGAAATTGTGCGGCGGCGGCGGAAGCAGGAGGCCCCTTTAGCTAAAGTGGTGCTTCAGATTAAGAACAGTTTCAGGTTAAGAACGGACCTCCAGAACGAATTAAGTTCTTAACCCGAGGTATCACTGTACTCTTGTGTGCTATCAACCACCAGCCAAGCTCAGAGCTGTGGAACTGTGGAAGGCGAGGACATCAATATGGCGGAAGGGTAAACACAGATGACCCCTCTGACACACACAAACACACCAGTCTCCGAGGCAAGAAAACGCAGGAGACCTGGCCAATCCAAAAAGATGACTCAGCTCCGTTGACTGCACCAGGGTCTGACTCAGCGAGTCTGTGAAGGCAGGGAGGCCTGGAATGTCAAAACAAGGAGAGGGTTGGCATGGAAGCATGAATCAAAAAAGTTCCTTTATAATTTAAAGGAAAAAATCTCAAAGCAGTTTACAAAATGGATTGCTCCTCTCTCTGAGCAAACGGATTCTGGTAGGTTCCTTGGTTTTCAGAGGGCCTCTGGGCAGTGAAACCAGCTGGCTTCCGTGAGAGCGCAAGTGGCACCCATTGCGCATTGACCCAACAGAGGGGCAAGGGCTCAGCCTTCCCTGCCATGCGGCAGCAGGGGCAGCAGCAAAGAGATTCTCTCTCTCAGCATCTGCTGCATGGTCTAAACCACTGAGCCTCTTGGGCTTGCCGATCAGAAGGTTGGCGGTTCGAATCCCCACGATAGGGTGAGCTTCCGTTGCTCGGTCCCAGCTCCTGCCAACCTAGCAGTTTGAAAGCACGCCAGTGCAAGTAGACAAATAGGTACTGCTGTGGCGGGAAGGTAAACGGCGTTTCCATACGCTCTGGTTTCCGTCACAGTATTTTGTTGCACCAGAAGCGGTTTCGTCATGCTGGTCACAGGACTCAAAAAGTTGTCTGCGGACAAATGCTGAAAGTTTGTCGGCCTGAAAGTGAGATGAGTACCGCAACCCCATACACTGGTACGTCGAGTTACAGATGCTTCAGGTTACAGACTCCACTAACCCAGAAATAGTACCTCGGGTTAAGAACTTTGCTTCAGGATGAGAACACAAATCGCATGGCGGCGGCGGCAGTGGGAGGCCCCATCAGCTAAAGTGGTACCTCAGGTTAAGAACAGTTTCAGGTTAAGAACGGACCTCCAGAATGAATTAAGTTCTTAACCCGAGGTACCACTGTAGTTGCCTTTGAATGGACTTAACCGTCCAGGGGTCCTTTACCTTTACCGCATCCCCAGTTGAGCTGCCCACACTGTAAATCAGCTGGACTAGACTAATGTATCACTGACAACGGACTGGTCAGCAACCCGCTGTGAGAGATGTACAAATCACTCTGGAGGGCAAAATCACTCAGATCCGTGCTGAGCTTGCGGCCATGGCTGCTTCAGGTCTGTCGGGGGTTCCTTGGCACAACAGCAATTGCTTTCAATTGCTGCAGCCAAACGGTGTGGACAGGTCACTTGTGGCAGTGAGGCCAACAATGTGATACCTGTCCATCATAGCTGATTAAATCAAGCCGCGGATGGCGCTGTGGTCTAAACCTCTGAGCCACTTGGGCTTCCCGATCAGAAGGTTGGCGGTTCGAATCCCCGCGACAGGGTGAGCTCCCTTTGCTCAGTCCCTTCTCCTGCCAACCTAGCAGTTCAAAAGCACGCCAGTGCAAGTAGATAAATAGGTACCACTGTGGTGGGAAGGTAAATGGTGTTTCCGTGCGCTCTGGTTTCCGTCACAGAGTTCCAATGTGCCAGAAGCGGTTTAGTCATGCTGGCCACATGACCCGGAAAGCTGTCTGTGGACAAACACCAGCTCCCTCGGCCTGAAAGCGAGATGAGCATCGCAACCCCATAGTCACCTTTGATTGGACTTAACCGTTTAGGGGTCCTTTACCTTTTTTTTTACCTAGATGGGGGGAGAACAGTCAAGGCTGATCCCTTAGCGCTGGTGGGGATCCTGCCAGCCCCCTTGTGCTAAAATTATGGTTTTTAATGGGGATGGGGTTTAAACAGGTGGATGCTGTTTATTGGGGGCGTGTTTTAAATTGTTCTTAAGTGTTATATGTTAATTTGTATTTTTTGGGTTTTACAAGGCTGAGTAATATTTACATCCTTTTAAATGTGTGTCGGGTTATTGTTTTGTTTTAATTTTAACTCTTTACTTGTGTTTTCAGCCTGTGAACTGCCCTGAGATCTTGCGATGAAGGGCAGCATATAAATCTAATTGATAATATTTTATTGATATTTTATTCAGGGAATTTCATTCATAAAAAGAAAGAGGGGAAAAGGAAATTTTAAAAAATCAAGCGAGAAAAAAAGAAAGAAATGCTGTTGTATTCCCAGACATTAATATACAGATGTGTATAGTCTTAGTATCCTAATACACATATAATTGTCAGTAACCTAATATATCTAATATAACTCATTCCAAGTTAACAGTGCCTGGAGGCGGTTGGAGGATGGATGGTGGCTAATGGATTGAGGTTGAATCCTGACAAGACAGAAGTACTGTTTTGGGGGGACAGGAGGCGGGTGGCTGTGGAGGGCTCCCTGGTCCTGAATGGGGTAACTGTGCCCCTGAAAGACCAGATGCACAGCCTGGGAGTCATTCTGGACTCACAGCTGTCCATGGAGGCACAGGTCAATTCTGTATCCAGGGCAGCTGTCTACCAGCTCCACCTGGTACACAAGCTGAGACCCTCCTTGCCCACAGACTGCAATGCGCTCTACGTGGGGCTACCTTTGAAGGTGACCCGGAAACTACAACTAATCCAGAATGCGGCTGCTAGACTGGTGACTGGGGGCGGCTGCTGAGACCACATAACACTGTTCTTGAAAGACCTACAGTGGCTCCCAGTACATTTCCGAGCACAATTCAAAGTGTTGGTGCTGACCTTTAAAGCCCTAAACGGCCTCAGTCCAGTAAACCTGAAGGAGCGTCTCCACCCCCATCGTTCTGCCCAGACACTGAGATCCAGGGCCTTCTGGCGGTTCCCTCATTGCGAGAAGCAAAGCTACAGGGAACCAGGCAGAGGGCCTTCTCGGTAGTGGCACCCGCCCTGTGGAACGCCCTCCCAGCAGATGTCAAACAACTACTTGACATTCAGAAGACAGTCCTGTTCAGGGAATGTTTTAATGTGTGACATCTTAGAGTATTTATGGTCTTTGTGGAAGCTGCCCAGAGTGGCTGGGGAAACCCAGCCAGGTGGGCGGTGTACAAATAATAAATTATTATTATTATTATTATTATTATTATTATTATTATTATTATTATTATTTAAAAAAATAGAAGAAAAATAACATTCTCCCGCCCTCAGCCAGGCTCCACTTGCCTGAGAAGTCATGGGGAAGTCATCCAATTCATGGGAGGAAATTCCCCCTCAAGCTTTTTCTGTGGCTAGGGGATCTTCTGCCCAGCTTAGGTTGGCCATCCATGATGTCTATGCTTGTTTATTTCATGAAATGCTTGTTGGAAGAAAAACTCAAAGCGATGTACCGAAGAGAATGAAGAAAAGTAAAAAAGAACTCTATAAAGCACTCAAAAGATAAAACCAGCCATAAACTAAGAACAGATTAAAGCCTAAACGAAAATGGTGCCGAAAAGTGCAGGGAGTTCCAAGATGCAGGCACTGTCACAGTAAAAATTCCACAGTTCTATCTGCATTGCCATGGGAGCATAGCCACCCAGTGCTTTTCCAGCTGCACTGGCTCCCGGTGGAGTACAGGATCAGATTCAAGGTGCTGGTTTTGACCTTTAAAGCCCTTCACGGCCTAGGACCCTCGTACCTATGGGACCGCCTCTCCCGGTATGCTCCACGGAGAGCCTCAAAGTCCATAAATAGCAACACCCTAGAGGTCCCAGGCCCTAAGGAAGTTAGATTAGCCTGAACCAGAGGCAGGGCCTTTTCAACACTGGCTCCGGCTTGGTGGAACGCTCTGCCTCATGAGACCAGGACCCTGCAGGATCTGATTTCTTTCGGCAGGGCCTGTAAGACAGAGTTGTTCCGCCTGGCCTTTGGCTTGGAGCCAATTTGATTCCCTCCCCCTCTTTCTTTTTTCTTTTTCCTTTCTCCTCCTGTGATGAGGCTGCATTTTAATATTTTAATGTTTCAATATTTTAATGTTGTATTTTTATCTTGTTTTTCAGTTGTATTCATTCAGCTTGTTTTTATTATTGCTTGTTAGCCGCCCTGAGCCTGGCCTTGGCTGGGGAGGGCGGGGTATGAATAAAAATTATTATTATTATTATTATTATTATTATTATTATTATTATTATTATTATTATTATTAGATGTCCCAACTCGACATGTCTGTGATTCTATCTCCACTGTCTGAAGCAGTACGTGGGTAAAGACCAGTTGTTGTGGGTCGCAAAGTGGCTGTTATGCTCCGATCCGGCTCGTGGGCTGGCCGCCAAGAGACCAGGATACTGGACTGAATGGGCAACTGGCCGGATCCAGCCAAGCTCCTCTATGCTTCAGAGACTCTGACAAGGGCGCGGTTACTCTCCTGCCATAAAGGAAAGGAGCAGGAGGGAGGCGATTGTACCAGAACCGGCCAAGAGGAGAAACCGCGTGACTTTTTTCCTCTTTACTGGACGCCAGGAACGGTCGAGAGCACTGCTTGAATTTAACGCTAGTCAGCAGACCAAGAATACAGGCCCTCTTTGTGCACGGACAATGGATTTCTAGTTGAATACCGTGATCCTTAGGCACAAATCAGCAAGTGGCTTCTGTGACCTGTTAACCCGCCATTGGTCAAGCTTTTGTCATGTGAAGTCATCACGGACATTCTCACTGTACGGGGTGCCTTCAACGGAATGCTCACCAACAACGCAACTTCCGGGAGCGAGGGTGAAAGCACACCTGGAAGGAGTGCAGGGCAGCTGGGGAGGGTTTAGGGAGGGGTGTCAAAAGGCAAAATGCTGAAGGGAAGGGGGCAGGGGGCACAGGGGGCTGACCAGAGCGCCTTTGCACTCCAGTAACTATGTGTCATGTATTTGGGTGGATGGAGAGGGAAGTAGCTTCCAGGACAGAGGGTTAGGGACTCCTTGCCAAGCTGAGATTCTGGCTGTGTATCCGTTATCAGCTTGTGTACACATTAAAAGGTAAAGGGACCCCTGACCATTAGGTCCAGTCATGGCCGACTCTGGGATTGCGGCGCTCATCTCGCTTTATTGGCTAAGGGAGCCGGCGTACAGCTTCCAGGTCATGTAGCCAGCATGACTAAGCTGCTTTTGGTGAAACAGAGCAGCGCACGGAAACGCCGTTTATCTCCCCGCCAGAGTGGTACCTATTTATCTACTTGTACTTTGACGTGCTTTCGAACTGCTAGGTTGGCAGGAGCAGAGACCAAGCAATGGGAGCTCACCCCATCGCGGGGATTCGAACCGCCAACCTTCTGATCTGCAAGTCCTAGGCTCTGTGGTTTAACCCACAGCGCCACCCGCTTCCCTGTGTACACATTACCGGCTTCAAATGCAGCCAGGTCATTCTCAATTATGACCAAAGCTGGTTTGGGGGGAAACACATCAAAACAACAAGATAGCTATGGACTGCGGCCAACGTCACATTATCGCCGCTTCCCAAACTGGCAATGGGAGCGTGTGGGATGCAGAGCATAAGAGGAGTGCACAGGCTGTCCCCGTCAGTCTTATTTTAGGAACTGGGAACAAAGAGATTCGCCGAACCAGAGGGCTGGTGTTCGCTGGAGCTGGTAGGGCAAAAGGTAGGGAGCCCAACAGCAGGTGGCGCCAGAGCCAACGACAGGCAGACGCTTTGTCCCCATGCTTCTCCCTACAGAGTCCTGCAAGGGCAACACAGAAGGAGACTAAAGGGGGAAGCTGGGTGCCAGCGCCACCCCCTGGACTGGTTGTTAAGTTAGAGGTAAAGGGACCCCTGACCATTAGGTCCAGTCGTGACCAATTCTGGGGTTGCGGCGCTCATCTCGAGGGAGCCGGCGTACAGCTTCCGGGTCATGCGGCCAGCATGACTAAGCCGCTTCTGGCGAACCAGAGCAGCGCACGGAAACGCCGTTTACCTTCCCGGCGGAGCGGTACCTATTTATCTACTTGCACTAGTGTGCTTTCAAACTGCTAGGTTGGCAGGAGCAGGGACCGAGCAACGGGAGCTCACCCCGTCGCGGGAATTTGAACCGCCGACCTTCTGATCGGCAAGTCCTAAGCTCTGTGGTTTAACCCACAGCACCACCCATGGTTATTAAGTTAGAAGGCAGGTAAACCAGGGCTAAGAGCAGAGGCTGGTGGGGCAGTGCCCCAATTTTCTTTAACGGACTGTGAATAGCCTTGTTTTGATGCAGGCACAGTCTTAAGATTTTATCACCACTGCAAAAACAGTCATCGCCAACCTGGTGCCCTCCAGATGTTTTGGATCGCAACTCCCAGCTGTGCCAGCCACGGATGCTGGGCAGTAGGTTGGCAAATGGCTGAGGCAGAACCACAAATAATCTTAGAGCGCCTTAAAGACCAGCCCATCCATCATTTTGTGGACCAGAGTCTACACCATCCGATGCACAAAGCAGATATTCTGGCAGGCGTCTTCTTGTGTTTTTAATTAGGGTCCCAAGATGATGAGGGGGATTTTATTATTATTAATCCGTTGTTCCTGCGGTGCTTTATTGTACCGCTTTATGAATGTTCCTGATTGTATTTGAAAAAATGCATGGTACTCAGGCAGGGAGAGAGAGAAATATATCACAGAAACGCTGGGTGGATGGGTTTTATTGCACATTTATAATCAAAATGAAAACAAAGGATATGATGCTAATTTAAAAAGAATGGTGTTGTGGAGCATTCTTTCACCAGTGTTTAGCTTGCAAGCCATTCTCGCTTGCCTTGGGCTGTTCAGACATTTGGGAAATATCTATACCAAAATTAAGGTGTTTCAGCTGTGGAACAGGTCAGTCCCAAGAGCAATGGGAGGCAAGTGCTTGACCAAACATCAGATTTAGGGGACGCGGGTGGTGCTGTGGATTAAACCACAGAGCCTAGGACTTGCCGATTAGAAGGTTGGTGGTTCGAATCCCCGCGACGGGGTGAGCTCCCGTTGCTCAGTCCCTGCTCCTGCCAACCTAGCAGTTTGAAAGCACAAAGTGCAAGTAGATAAATAGGTACCGCTCCGGCGGGAAGGTAAACGGCGTTTCCATGCGCTGCTCTGGTTCGCCAGAAGCGGCTTAGTCATGCTGGCCCCATGACCCGGAAGCTGTACACCGGCTCCCTCAGCCAGTAAAGCGAGATGAGCGCCGCAACCCCAGAGTCGGCCACAACTGGACCTAATGGTCCGGGGTCCCTTTACCTTTACCTTTACCAGAAAGACCACTCTCTAGACCAGCGGTTCCCAAAGTGGGGGCGATACTGCCCCTTTGGGAGGAGATTCCTTAGGTGGGTGCTAAGAGGCAAAGGGGCCTTGTCAAGTTAATTAAACTGAATAGCTTCCACTGGACATTGAATAAATGTGCAATTTAATGTTACATGTCTTCCAAAACGAAGCAGCCCAAATCTAGGGTGCCATCTCCTGGGTCCACAATCCCGCGTGAGTCATGTGACCCACATGAGATTGCGCCCCCCCCAAGCTCTTTTCAGGCACAGCACCCCAAAATACATGCTTTGGGGAGCTACTTAGGATCACTGCCCCCCCCACCCAAGTCCTTTTTGGGGGCACCATTTTTGCTGCTATCCTCTTGCCAGAAGAAACAGGACATCCTGTTTTTTCCCAAGGCAGCTGTCTAGCATGTTGTCACCGCTTTAAATTTATTGTGTTACTACCTTTCTTGGTCTGCCGTGCATATTGCTATTCTGTTTTTTTGTTTTTTTATTAAAAATTTTTATTACATTTTCAATTTACAGAAAAAAGAAAAAAGAGAAAGAAAAAGCGATCCAACTTTCAAAATGCATTTTTACATTGTTAACTGGACTTCCCCACATCTCCCTCACCCTGCGTTCTTTGCAATAAACATGTCAGCAAATTATTACCTTATTTCGTGTCTTATTTGTATCTTTCAAAATATTTTACTTCTAGATTTAAAGTACCTTTTTTCAAATATTTATGCCTTAGAATAATACATAAAATAACTTTAAATTTCACCTTTTTCTTACTTATAACTTAATTTTCTATTTTCCCAATCTGGTTGCAGGAGCAAAAATTTCCAAATCATGCAGATTCTTAACATTCATACAACTTATAATGTTTTTGTAAATAATCCTTAAATTTTTTCCAGTCTTCTTCCGTTGTCTCTTCTCCCAAATCTCGAATCCTGCCAGTCATTTCTGCCAATTCCATATAGTCCATCAACTGCGTCTGCCACTCTTCCAGCGTGGGAAGGTCTTGTGTCTTCCAACCTTTTGCAATAAGTATTCTTGCTGCTGTAGTTGCATACATAAAAAGTGTTCTGTCCTTCTTTAACACCCTTTGGTCCACTATGCCCAGGAGGAAGGCCTCTGGTTTCTTGGGAAAGGTGTACCTAAACACCTTTTTTAACTCATTGTAAATCATTTCCCAGAAGGCCTTCACTTTTGGACACGTCCAGCAAAGGTGAAAGAATGTCCCCTCAGCCTCCTTACATTTCCAACATTTATTATCAGATCGATGGTAAATTTTTGCTAGCTTGACTGGGGTCATGTACCACCTATATATCATTTTCATAATATTCTCTTTCAAGGCATTGCATGCCGTGAATCTCATTCCAGTGGTCCATAACCTTTCCCAGTCTTCAAACATAATGTTGTACCCAATATCCTGAGCCCATTTTATCATGGCTGATTTGACTATCTCATCCTGAGTGTTCCATTTAAGCAGCAAGTTATACATTCTCGAAAGTACCTTAGTCTTAGGTTCTAACAGTTCTGTCTCTAGTTTCGATTTTTCCACCTGGAATCCTGTTTTTTTGTCAGACTTAAAAACTTCTTGAATTTGGGCATAATGAAACCAATCTTGCACCCTATTCTTTAATTTTTCGAAGCTCTGCAGTCTCCAGTTGTCTCCTATTTTTTCTATCATTTCCCAATATTTTGGCCATCCGACCTCCATACTGAGTCTTTTTCTAGCCTTGGCCTCCACTGGTGATAACCACCTCGGGGTTTTACTCTCTAATAAGTCTTTATATTTTGTCCAGACCGCGAATATGGCTTTTCTGACAATATGGTTTTTGAACATTTTATGAACCTTTACCTTGTCGTACCACAAATATGCATGCCAGCATATTGCTATTCTGAATCATGCTAGGGGAGCAGGTATTTAGGATGAGTTTATGCAACCAAGGAGGCTGAACCCAACAAAGTTTGGGAATCTCGCCTATAGACCATGGGTAGGCAAACTAAGGCCCGGGGGCCGGATCCAGCCCAATCGTCTTCTCAATCTGGCCCGCGGACGGTCCGAGGATCAGCGTGTTTTTACATGCGTAGAATGTGTCCTTTTATTTAAAATGCATCTCTGGGTTATTTGTGGGGCCTGCCTGGTGTTTTTACATGCGTAGGATGTGTGCTTTTATTTAAAATGCATCTCTGGGTTATTTGTGGGGCATAGGAATTCGTTCATATTTTTTTCAAAATATAGTCTGGCCCCCGCCCCACATGGTCTGAGGGACAGTGGACCGGACCCCTGCTGAAAAAGTTTGCTGGCCCCTGTTCTAAGACCCTCCAGCACCCAACTCTGCTACGCCTTAAGATTTGGGGAAATAGGAGGTTTCTAGGCTCTTGGTGCTGTGGGTTAAACCACTGAGCCTAGGACTTGCCGATCAGAAGGTCAGCGGTTCGAATCCCCGTGACGGGGCGAGCTCCCGTTGCTCGGTCCCTGCTCCTGCCCACCTAGCAGTTCGAAAGCATGTCAAAGTGCAAGTAGATAGGCAAACGGCGTTTCAAGTAGATAGGCAAACGGCAGGAAGGCAAACGGCGTTTCCGTGCGCTGTTCTGGTTCACCAGAAGCGGCTTAGTCATGCTGGCCACATGACCCAGAAGCTGTATGCCGGCTCCCTCGGCCAATAAAGTGAGATGATCGCTGCAACCCCAGAGTCGGCCAAGACTGGACCTAATGGTCAGGGGTCCCTTTACCTTTACCTTAGGCTCTTCTATTCCCGCCCATCAAACGCAGTCAATACAATAGCTTCAAGGGTACGTTTTAATTCTGCTGCGTAAGAACAGCAGAATAACATAGCTGCTGGGATCAGGTCACAAACCATCTCGCAAAGCATTCTGCTCTTACAATAGCCAACCAGACAACAGCATCTACCATATGGGAAAAAAGGAAGCATTTATATTTGTCTAAAGGAGATTCCAGGCCTTAAAAGATTGAATGGGCAGGGATGAGGGGCTTCTGTGGTCATCTGTGGGTGAAAGAACGAGACCAGGTGGGAGGAAGCTTTGACCCTCCAGATTTTGCCAAACTACAACTCCCTTCAGCTCTGGCCATCAGCCACGCTTCCCAGGGATTATGGGAGTTGTAGTTCAGCAACGTCTGGTTCCCCACCTCTGAACTAGAGGACTGGCTTCCAGGAGCAAGGGTAAATAAACAAGATATCTGAAGTTTCTGAAGCATCTGAAGAAGTGTGCATGCACACGAAAGCTTATACCAAGAACAAACTTAGTTGGTCTCTAGGGTGCTACTGGCCTTTTTTTATTTTTTTATTTATTTAAACAAGATAACATATTTCTTTGAGCCCCTTAGCTTCTGTTTACAAGTTACCGTATTTTTCGCTCTATAAGATGCACAATAAGACGCACCTAGTTTTTCGAGGAGGAAAACAAGAAAAAAAATATTCTGAATCCCAGAAGCCAGAACAGCAAGAGGGATCGCTGCGCAGCGAAAGCAGCGATCCCTCTTGCTGTTCTGGCTTCTGGGATAGCTGCGCAGCCTGCATTCACTCCATAAGATGCACACACATTTCCCCTTACTTTTTAGAAGGGAAAAAGTGAGTCTTATAGAGCGAAAAATACAGTAAGTGCTGGGGACACCTTCCTTCATCAACTACTCCCCAGGACTCTGGGGCATATGCAAACACCTCTCCGAAGAATAAAATAAACCAAATCACCCCCAGACTGTCACCATTTTGCAGGCGGGGTTCAGTCACATGCTGGAAATGTTGGTTTGTGCAACTGAGGGAGGTTAAAGTGCTCTGTCACAACAAAGAGGAGTTTTTGCAGTTAGGAAAGTGACAGGGAAGGCAATACAAAGCGTGGAATAGCAACTGATTGGCAGGAAGTCATATACCTCCCCACAACAGATCAGGGTGGAAGTTCTTTGGCGTACAACCTCCCAGCAAACAGATCAGCAAAGAGAGAACTTGAGTATGACCTCGGAGCAAACCAGTCAGGATGCATGGTCCATAATCAGTTTCCCTGCAGGAACCTGAAGTTTGCAACCAGAATTAAGGTAAAAGTAAAGGGACCCCTGACCATTAGGTCCAGTCATGACCGACTCTGGGGTTGCAGCGCTCATCTCGCTTTATTGGCCGAGGGCGCTGGCGTTTGTCTGCAGACAGCTTCCGGGTCATGTGACCAGCATGACTAAGCCACTTCTGGCGAACGAGAGCAGCACACGGAAAGGCCGTTTACCTTCCCGCTGGAGCGGTACCTATTTATCTACTTGCACTTTGACGTGCTTTTGAACTGCTAGGTGGGCAGGAGCAGGGACCAAGCAACGGGAGCTCACCCCGTCGCGGGGATTCGAACCGCCGACCTTCTGATTGGCAAGTCCTAGGCCCTATGGTTTAACCCATAGTGATTATGCGCTGATAAATCAGTGCATGCATACTTTATTCCCATCACGCACAATTGCTAGACCTCTGTGGGCTATGCATCTACCACAATTTTAACTTGGAGCTGCATTAATATATATTTTTATTTTAAATAAGACAGAATTCTCCTCCGGCATTAATATTTCATGCTTAATCACCAAATAGCTGCCATTTCAACCACAGGCGGTGAAAGATTTAAGAACTTTACCCCCAATGAAATAAGCATTTACTTACCATGGAAAGAGGAGAACCAATGGCAGTTCTCTTTTTCCACCCCCAATCTCTTCCCCTTTTGAGTCTCCTCCCAGTTTACTGGGGGTGGTGTCCTCAGCAATCTCTCTACCCCCACCCCCCAAAAAGCCTGGCTTTCTAAGTAAAAATGGTGCATCTGCAGCGGCACAACCGGACACCTTCCTCTGCCCCAGCTGCAACAAAACATTTCTCTCCTCTATCGGTCTCTACAGCCACAGCAGGCGCTGTGATTCTCCAACGGTTTGACTTCACCCCCAAAGGCAAATTCCTCCATTGTCTCCCAAGACAGATACCAAACAACCACAACCAACAAGTTACTGGATGCATTTGGAAACGATAATGTTCCTTTTGGAGTGAGATTGTATTTTATTTATTGCATTCACACCCCCCCCCACACCTTATCCTGCAAGGAGCTCAAGGTGGCGTACACGAATCTACACTGCCTCATGTAACCTCCACAACAACCCTGGGAGGTAGGCTAGATCGAGAGGCAGTGACTGGCCTAGTGAGCTTCACGGCTGAGCGGGGATTTGAACCCAAGACCCAGAGGTCCTAGTCTGACACTCTCACCACTTCACCACAGGGATGCTCAAAGCTCAGATGGCAAGCTCATAGGTATTAAAACACCCTGCGCTTGTCACCTGAGACCTTTCTCTGTGTCCCTCCTGCCCAAGAGGTTTGGAGGGTGGTAGCAAGAGAACGGGTCCTTCTCTGTGGTGGCTCCCCATTTTGCGGAATGCTCTCCCCAGAGAGGCTCACCTGGTGCCATAATTACACGTCTATAAGCGCCAGGCAAAACATTTCCTCTTTACCCTGGCCTTCAGCCATTAAATAATCTATGGATTGTTAAAGGTCAGGTGGACAACTGTTATTATGATTTTTTGATTACTGTGCTTTGTTTTATGTTATTATTATGCTCTGTAAAATATGTTTTTAATGTTGTACACTGCCCTGAGGAGTTTTTTTTATAATGGGCGGCATATACCGTAAATCTAATAAATAATAATAATAATAATAAGCAATCAATTTGACAGTGCTGACTTCAACCTCTGCAATGGGAAAGGAAATCGTTGTCTTGATTCAGACCTCAGTGAAGAGAGTTGAACTGCAATTCAGGGGTTTCACACGGAGCCCTGCTTTTAAGATTCTTTCCCCAAGTATGGCCAGTAACTGGGGGCCTGGTTTGTGAACCCCTTGTACGCTCATTTAATTCCCCCCTCACCCATGAGTTGCCCCACACGCTCTCCTCCTTAACCCCATAGATTTTTGATGCAATTGTTGCAGTTCTCCTGTTCCAGTTTTCAAAGACGACAGAGGACGAGATGGTTGGACAGTGTTCTCGAAGCTACCGGCATGAGTTTGACCAAACTGCAGGAGGCGGTGGAAGACAGGAGTGCCTGGTGTGCTCTGGTCCACGGGGGCACGAAGAGTCGGACACGACTAAATGACTAAACAACAACAAAAACAGAACTGATAGGAGGCAGCATTAAAAACAGCCTTCCTAGAAGAATTTAAGACCAGGTCAATGGTCTCTCTAGTCCACCATCCAGTTCTTACAGTGGCCAACCACATGCTTCAAAGGGAAACTCGCAAAGAACGTTTTTTATGTACGTAACAACAGCACCAAGAATACTCATCGCAAAGCATTGGAAGACACAAGATTTCCCCACCCTGGAAGAATGGCAGATGCAAGTGATAGGCTATATGGAAATGGCAGAAATGGCTGGCAGAATCCGAGACCTGGGAGAAGAGTCGGTGGAAGAGGACTGGAAGAAATTTAAAGACTACCTGCAGAAACATTGTAAAATATTTGAATGTTAAAATGATGTTGGACTTAAAGAGAATATGGCATTAGTGACCTAGCTAAAAGCAGTATGCAAAATTTTAAAAAAAGGAAAGGGGGGGAAAGATTGGAGTAATATTATGTCAAATTTAAACAAAATGGTATAAGGGTTTAAGTTATTAAGAATAGTTAAAATCTGAGAATGAGAAGAGAAGGAAAATTGGAGACATAATAGGTTGAAATATATAATTATAAACGAGGTTTGAAAGAGGGTTAGAATCTGCTGAACTTGAATGTGTAAAGGGGAACACAGAGAAGGGAGATGTGAGGAAGTCAAGAAAGAGGGTTATATAGATAATAAGTTAAAAAATGGATTTTTTCTTTTTTATATGTTTCTTGTTTCTTGTTTCTGTTCTCTTATGATGTATTCTTTCCTTTTGTTGTTTCTATTATATAAAATCTTAATAAATATCTTTTTAAAAAACAAAAACCAAAGGGAAACTGGCAAGCAGGATTTGGGCACAAGAGCCCCCTCGCCCCTTCTGTGGTTTCCAGCAACTGCCATTCAGAGGCATTTCTGCCTTCAGGTGTGGAGGGCAGAGCATAACTGTCACAACTAGTAGCCTGATTCTCCTCCAGGAGTTTCTCTAATCTTCTTTTAAAGCCATCCAGGTTGGTGTCCATGGCTGCCTCCTTGCAGAAGTCCCATAGTTTAACCATTGGTTGGGGATGATGCGAACTGTAGTGCCAAACTTCTGGAAGACACCAGGTTGGGAAGGCTGGTTTAGAGTTTCCCTAGTCCTACAGCACAGTTATGCAGTTTTAATAGCAATGCTGTATCCCCAGGGATGTGGGTGGTGTCGTGGGTTAAACCACAGAGCCTAGGGCTTTCTGATCAGAAGGTCGGCAGTTCGAATCCCCGCGAGGGGGTGAGCTCCCATTGCTGGGTCCCTGCTCCTGCCAACCTAGCAGTTCAAAAGTACGTCAAGTGCAAGTAGATAAATAGGTACCACTCCGGCAGGAAGGTAAATGGTGTTTCCGTGCGCTGCTCTGGTTTGCAAGAAGCGGCTTAATAATAATAATGGCTTAATAATCATGTGGCTTAGTCATGCTGGCCACATGACCCGGAAGCTGTACGCTGGCTCCCTCGGCCAGTAAAGCGAGATGAGCGCCGCAACCCCAGAGTCGGCCAAGACTGGACCTAACAGTCAGGGGTCCCTTTATCTTTGCCTTTACCTATCCCCAGGGAAACCCAGGATTTTGTGGGTCTGCAATGGGCATGGATAGCTCACGAGTACAGGGAATTCCTTGGCACCTCCTAGTAAGCCACAGTTCCCAGAATGCTTTGGGTAAAAAGCTGATATCAAGTCCGTATAAATGTAGAATGCAGATACATCCGGAATTGTGGGTGTCTGAGATTCAACAGGTAACTTCCCAAATCACTTGGTTCAGAAGGCCAGGGTTGCGAGGCCGGAGCTAACATTGGCTTACTGAGATTAGCAGTCTTCCGTCTCACTCCTTCTTAAGATGAACACACTGTAAATAGACTTTCAGATTTGGCAACAGAAGCCAAGAATCCTCTGGCTGGATGGGACCAGTGGTGCTCATCTAAGCCTGCAGCCCCCTTCCAACAGCAGCCAGCAGCTTATGGAACACAGAGCTCCTGGAGAGAGAGGTTCTATCACCAATAAGAGTATTTTCCCACAGGTCTTCAAAGCCCCTTCCCACCCCCTTTGCAAAGCTGAAGCTTCAATTGCTTGGAGAAAGGAGGAGTTGCAAGAGAATCATAAGCCAGTGTGTTCAACAATGGATTCTTTCAGAGCATCGGTTCCAAACCTGGTGGCCGTGAGTTCCACTGGCGCACCGCCTATATCTCATGATTTGCACGCACATATTGTGAGCAACGCACTGTTTGCCCAACCCAAAATCCTTCCCACCCTTTCTCCCTCCCCCCCCCCAAATCGTTCACAGACCAAAAAGCTGCTTCATCTCCCCACTCCCGGGCGTCAACACTAACAACCCCCAACCACTCCCCGCCGCCTTCCCTAGCCGGCGCTCCGCACGCACAGAGGAGTCCCCAAGCCCCAACCTCAGAAGAGAACCCAGGAGTCCGAGCATTGCCCTCCCCGCCCCCAAGAGTGTAACCGACCAGAAGGACCCGGGTGGACGGGCCAGAGGGGTGGGTGCCTTGAAGTTCAAGGGCTGGACTGGAGAGGGGAGCGGCGACTCATCGGTTGCTCAAGACGAACCGCCAGGAGGTAAAAACGGCGAGGCGAGATCCCCCGGGTTTCGAAGGCGCACAGGCAACGCTCCTATGGCATTTCTCGCAAGCCCATTAATAAAACCGCAGAGAAACCGACTCGTCGGTCTCCCGATCCCTTTACAGCCATGCTGGGCTGAAAGCCCCCGCTTTTCCCTTTCAAAAAATGAAATAAATCTTCGCTCTCCGGTGGACAACACAAGATATGGGAGGGGGGCGGACCAGAAACACAGGCAGACGATACAGAAGCGCCCCCCCCTCCAATAACGTTGCAGAAGGACCCTTCCCCCAAAGGCAGCCACGCGTTTACACCGCCGCAACTCGTCGGGTGCAGCAGGATCGCAGCCTTGATGCGCGCGCCCCGCACCCCCAAAACCACACTCGAGAAGCGGGGGAGGGATAATCGCGGCGGCTCGCCCCCTCCTCCCCATTTTAACCCTTTCACGCCCGCCAACAGCACTACGGTACGTACGGACCTTTCCTCGCGCGAAGACCCCTCCCCTCCCAAAGCCCCCCTCCCCATCTCCCGTGAATCCAGCCTCGAGTCTCCTTCGCCCCCGAACCCAGCACCTCCCCCGAGCAGGATCGGACCGCATCCCAGCGCAGGGGGGTCCGGCAAAGGCCCCCGCCGGGGCGGACAATGGGGCTCCCTCATTCTCTCTCTCACCAGCTGGTCCTCCGGGGCCGCGTCGCCGCCTCCAGCCTCGCCATCGCCCTGCTTGCTCGGGGACTCGGCGGCCAGGCGCAGCGCCTGCCGGACCCGGCGCTCCTGGCGCTCGCGGAGCAGATGCAGCTCGCACAAGCCGGCCAAGGTGCCCTCCAGCCAGCCGCGGAGCCGGCTCCGCTCCGGGCTGGCGGGGAACGAGAACGCCCGGATCATCCTCCGACGGATGGAGCGCGGCGCCGGGTGCGAGTCCTGCTCCGCCAAGCGCAGCAGCGCTAAAGCTAACCCCGGGCGAGCTCGCTCCGCTGCAGCTCCGGCGCTGTCACCGCCTCATCTGCATAGCAACGCTCATTGGCCGGCCTGCCGGGCTCGATTTGCATGCGCAGCCCTCCATTGGGCGGCCCCGGGTTCCGTAGCCGAACCTCCCATTCAAACAATTGGACCCTCGCTCACCCTGCTGGGCTTTTTTGCATAATATCCCTTCCGAAGAAGCCATTGGCTCGCCGGGCTCCGCTTTATTTTACAAAGCCACGCCCCTCCTGCCCGGTCTCTTCTTGGGACCCCGCGGTTGAGTTTCGCTGGCCTGGCCGCGCCCAGTTAGAAACCCCGGCCTACCTGATGGCCACGCCCTGAAGCCGAGCCATTGGCTGTTCTCCCTTGGTTTCTGCACTTTGGCCCCGCCTTCCAGCCAAGCCATTGGCCGGCGGGCCGAAGGCGATCTGCATAGCCGCGCCCCGGAGCCGAGCCATTGACTCACCTGCGGTGCCTTATCTGCATGGTAAACCCCGCCCCAGGAATGTTTCAGCCATCCGCCATTGGTTCGCCCAACCCACCTTATCTGCATAGCCACGCCCTTCCACTTGCTCCATTGGCTCGCTGGTCCTTAATTACCTACGCAGCCACGCCCACAGTTCAAGCCATTGACGTTCCAGAGCTCCCTCTCTGAAAATGTGGTCAGTCATTGATACTAATTCTGTTTCAAAGCTTCTATGAACTCATCTGCCGTCTCGAAATTCCTTTTCCTTCTTCCTGTTGCCGGAGTGTTACATTTGTTCATATGCCTAACCCCGCCCACCCATATTAAAATTGCTTTAAAATTAATAGGCAGGATCTCCGTCCTGACCATGTCCCGCCTCCTCATTCATAAAATACTAACTTGTGCGCTTTGAACTCTGCTTTGCGCTCCCGCCCATCTAGCAGTACCACCCCACCCCCCCGCGCGCGCGCTGCACACCATGAATGGAGGAAGCGCTGGGAAGCCCAGATTCGTTTTCCTCCAGGGCTTTCGCCCCGCCAACTTTCCTCGCCCATCGGCCTCAGTCCCTTTTCTCCCAAGAGCTGCAGAAAGTGCATTTCTGCACCGAGTGTAAGAGGAGGAGTTGAGACGCCGAACGCCCCTGGGATGGGTGGGGGAGTGACTGTTTTGGGGTGGATTCTCTTAATCCCTTAAAAAGACGACGGGCGAACACGTAGGGAACACGCAGCTTAGCAGGAGGCTACCATCTAACACACGCAGACGCAGACACATCCCTCTCTCCAGAAAAATTAAGGAATTGCAATGTTGGAAGGGACCTCACGGGTCATCTAGTCCATGGATAGACAAACTAAGGCCCGGTGGCCAGATCCGGCCCAATCGCCTTCTAAATCCGGACTGTCCGGGAATCAGTGTGTTTTTACATGAGTAGAATGTGTGCTTTTATTAAAAATGCATCTCTGGGTTATTTGTGGGGCATAGGAATTCATTCATTTTTCCCCCAAAATATAGTCTGGCCCCCACAAGGTCCGACGAACAGTGGATCGGCCCCCTGCTGAAAGAGTTTGCTGACCCCCGATCTAGTCCAACCCCCTGTATTGCAATCCTTAGGGAGCAAAGCAAAGCACAGAAGTGTCCTGAGGGCCTGATAGGAAGAGCAGGAGGGCCGTATCAGCCCTTTGGCCTCAAACATCTCCGGATCCTCCTAAGAGTGTTTTTCTGGGCGGTGCTGAATTGTAGTCCAAAGCATCTAGAGGGCATCTCATTGGCAAGTGCTGGCATATACCACCCCATTTTCATAATCCTGGCTCAAAGGAGGAGATGGTAAACCAGGAATAAGATTTTTATTTTCCCCTCTCCTATTCTGGATATTCTGCCAACTTTCAATAGGAAACCGAGTCTCTCAGTTCAGATAGGCAGTTCAAAAATTTTATATATATATATATTGGTACCTCGGGTTTTAAGTACTTAATTCGTTCTGGAGGTCCGTTCTTAACTTGAAGGACCACTTTAGCTAATGGGGCCTCCTGCTGCTTCCGCGCCGCCGGAACACAATTTCTGTTCTCATCCTGAAGCAAAGTTCTGAACCCGAGGTATTATTTCTGAGTTAGCAGAGTGTGTAACTTGAAGCGTATGTAACCCGAGGTAAGGTAAAGGTAAAGGGACCCCTGACCATTAGGTCCAGTCGTGGCCGACTCTGGGGTTGTGGCGCTCATCTCGCTTTATTGGCCAAGGGAGCCGGCGTACAGCTTCCGGGTCATGTGGCCAGCATGACTAAGCCACTTCTGGCGAACCAGAGCAGCGCACGGAAACGCCGTTTACCTTCCCGCCGGAGCGGTACCTATTTATCTACTTCCACTTTGTGCTTTCGAACTGCTAGGTTGGCAGGAGCAGGGACTGAGCAACGGGAGCTCACCCCGTTGCGGGGATTTGAACCGCCGACCTTCTGATCGGCAAGTCCTAGGCTCTGTGGTTTAACCCACAGCGCCACCCGCGTCCCAAACCCGAGGTACCACTGTATTAATAATTCGGGATAATTTGCCCAGTGGATGAAGTGCAGAATGGTACTCTGTCACAACTTTCTCTGGTTTGCCTCATTCTTGCTCATGCACTTTTGAATTCTACACAGTTCACTGGACACAGGGGAAATTGTGTTGGTATCAAGGCCTGGGTGAGCTCCCTGCTCCTGCCAACCTAGCAGTTCAAAAGCACGTCAAAGTGCAAGTAGATAAATAGGTACCCCTCCGGCGGGAAAGTAAACGGCGTTTCTGTGTGCTGCTCTGGTTCGCCAGAAGCGGCTTAGTCATGCTGGCCACATGACCCGGAAGCTGTACGCCGGCTCCCTCGGCCAGTAAAGTGAGACGAGCGCCGCAACCCCAGAGTCGTCTGCGACTGGACCTAACGGTCAGGGGTCCCTTTACCTTTACAAGGCCTGTTCTTAGCAAACAGACCCTTTCGAAAAGCTGGCTACCAGATCTGTAGTGAACCTGTGTGAGCCTTGGACATCGCCCACCCTTCTGTTTTGGTGGGCCTGGTCTTAGCTGACCATCTTTCCAGGAGGGGTGGGTCGGTGGGTGCGGGGAAGAGTCCCAGCCATCCGAGGATGGTCCTAAAAATACGCAGGGCGCAGCGGCGATGGCTCAAACGTCGGGGAGAAAGGGGCTGGCAGATGTGACAGTGACGGGGGAAAGGAGCGCAACAATGGTTTATAAATGGTTGTGATAATAATAGTGCGAGCATGGTAGCCATGGTGATGGGGACGGTGGTAGCCATGACAATGGGAGGTGGGGGTGGGGGTGGCAGCTGGCAACAGGGGCAGTGGAAAATAGCAGAGTCGGCTGTGGCGAATTAAAAAAAAACACGCACACAAAATAATCCTGCGGTAGCTGCAAGGCCAGGAGTGGCTCCTCGTGAGCTGTGGTGAAAGGGGGGGAAATGCACTCCCCTTTTCCACCACTTCATGGTGAGCACGTCTTGCTCTCAGCAGTGGCGTAGCGTGGGTTGTCAGCACCCGGGGCAAGGCAAGTAATTTGTGCCCCCTAACCGGTGGATTTGCGCCCCCTAACCCGTGGATTTGCACCCCCTAACCCTAACCCCCAGATGTTGCGCCCGGTGCGGCCTGCCCCCCCTGCACCCCCACGCTATGCCACTGGCTCTCAGTGGGCTGGGAATTAATTACTGGGCTTGGCTTTTGCTAATTTTATCACCTGTGGGGTGAAGCTTTACTGGCAGGGGGAAACGTGGCCCAGCAAAGGCAAAGGATAATAATAATGGTAATAATAATAATAATAATAATAATAATAATAATATATTATTATTATTATTATTATTATTATTATTATTATTATTATAAATTATTATTACAAGTAGTAATAGTATTAGTATTATTAGTATTTATACCCCTCCCTCTGGCTGGGTTTCCCCAGCCACTCTGGGTGGCTCCCAACAGAATATTAAAACCACAATAAAACATCAAATGTTAAAAGCTTCCCTACACAGGGCTGCTTCAGATGTCTTCTGAAAGTCAGATATAGTGGTACCTCGGGTTACGTTCCAGAGGTCCGTTCTTAACCTGAAACTGTTCTTAACCTGAAGCACCACTTTAGCTAATGAGGCCTGCTGCCGCGCCGCCAGAGCACGATTTCTGTTCTCATCCTGAAGCCGAGGTACTATTTCTGGGTTAGCGGAGTCTGTAACCTGAAGCGTATGTAACCTGAAGCATATGTAACCCGAGGTACCACTGTAGTTGTTTATCTCCTCGACATCTGATGGGAGGGCGTTCCACAGGGCGGGCGCCACCACCAAGAAGGCCCTCTGCCTGGTTCCCTGTAACCCCACTTCTCGCATGGAGGGAACCGCCAGAAGGCCCTCGGAGTCGGACCTCCGTGTCCGGGCTGAACGATGGGGGTGGAGATGCTCCTTAAGGTATACTGGGCATTGTCCACGCAATCCACACATCAGTTCTCGGTGGGCTGCATTCTTTAAAACCTCAAGAATCATGGAATTGTAGATTTGGGAAGAAAACCCCATTTAGTCCAACCCCACACATGCTCTGTGTGGGACCACCCTTAAAGCAAACCTATAGGTTTTAACCGCATGAAATGTGGGACGACTTTGCACACACATTGTGGGCGTCCGGTATCGTTTTCATTTATTTTCCTTGGTAAGATTTACATGGCGCTTTCTTCGTTAGCCGCCACTTTGCGGTTTTATCACAATGGGGTGGAGTTTACAGGTTGCAATATGAACAAACAAAAATAAATCTACAAATATTCCCATGTGGTTAAATTAAACAATATACTCTATTCGGAATAAAACATGGGTAAACATGTAGACATGGTATTTATCAAAATATTTAGGTCGTAAAATTTGTACGCTGCTTGATTGTGAAAAAATTTAAAATGGAGGAAGCCTCAAAAGTGGTTTACGAGGGTACAATTAGTAATTTAAAAACAAATATACATAATAAAAGCAGAGTAAAAAAGCAGAGACATCACCTTGCCGACAAAGCCCCGTATAGTCAGTGGCGTAGCGTGGGGGGTGCAGGGGGGGCCGGCCGCACCGGGCGCAACATCTGGGGTTAGGGCAAATCCACGGGTTAGGGGGCGCAAATCCACGGGTTAGGGGGCGCAAATCCACGGGTTAGGGGGCGCAAATTACTTGCCTTGCCCCGGGTGCTGACAACCCACGCTACGCCACTGCGTATAGTTAAAGCTATGGTCTTCCCAATAGTGATGTATGGAAGTGAGAGCTGGGCCATAAAGAAGGCTGATCGCCGAAGAATTGATGCTTTTGAATTCTGGTGCTGGTGGAGACTCTCGAGAGTCCCATGGACTGCAAGAAGATCAAACCTCTCCATTCTGAAGGAAATCAGCCCTGAGTGCTCACTGGAAGGACAGATCCTGAAGCTGAGGCTCCAAGACTTTGGCCACCTCATGAGAAGAGAAGACTCCCTGGAAAAGACCCTGATGTTGGGAAAGATGGAGGGCACAAGGAGAAGGGGACGACAGAGGACGAGATGGTTGGATAGTGTTCTCGAAACTACCAGCATGAGTTTGACCAAACTGCGGGAGGCAGTGGAAGACAGGAGTGCCTGGCGTGCTCTGGTCCAGGGGGTCACTGTTAAGTTGTGGATGAACATATCAGACGACACAGCAATTCTTCAAACAGCTCTTGTTTATTCACAGGCCGGAACAGAACTGAATTGAAGGGTTCTGCCAGCCTGCTTATATAGAGCTCCAGTACAACGCAACTGTAACAGTTTTCTGTAACTATCCAATCACTGAACATCACTTTCAATCTCTTATTTGCATATGTGGACCTGAGTGAAAACTATCTACAGCATCCCCCTGCTGGCGCAGGGTGAGAACTTCAGTACATAACAGTCACAAAGAGTCGGACATGACTAAACAAAAACATAAGTAATAAAATCACATATCTGGGTAGACTTGCCTAAACAAGTTTTTAGCCTGGACCAGAAATAATACAGCCAAGGCCAATATACCGTATTTTTCGCTCTATAAGACGCACCTAGTTTTTGGAGGAGGAAAACAAGAAAAAAAATATACTGAATATCAGAAGCCAGAACAGCAAGAGGGATCGCTGTGTAGTGAAAGCAGCAATCCCTCTTGCTGTTCTGGCTTCTGGGATAGCTGCGCAGCCTGCAGTCGCTCCATAAGACGCACACACATTTCCCCTTACTTTTTAGGAGGGAAAAAGTGAATCTTATAGAGCAAAAAATACGGTAAATGGGCAAGGAGTTTTAGAGAATTGTGCTGCCACAGTGAAGGACTGACTCATTGCAAGTTTAATTATCGAATGAAACTGCAAAAATGACAGTCCAGCAGACCTGGTGAATTTTAGCATGCAGCCTAGACCTCAACAGTGCCCTTGCACACATGCAGAGTGCATTTCTCCCACTGCTGCATATCTGCTGCCCCACACCAGGGACCAGGGATGGTTTTAAATCTGCGGCAGTTTCTGCAGTAACTCTGAGTGACACTGGTGGGTTTGTTGGAATCCCGCAAGCAATATCTTTTTTAAAACAGCTCAGCGCCTGATGGGCTGCAGAGCCACAATCAGATTTTTTAAACAGATGCACACAGTGCCGATAAAAAGCACACAGGTTTTTCCCCCCAAGCCTTGCAAATGTTATTATCTGTGTTCCACCGTTGCTATAGCCACACAAGTCACAGCAACTCACGCTACTCCAGAGTAGCCACATTGCCATCTATGGAATAGTTCCAGGAGAGCTTGGCAGATCACAGGCAGCCACAGAATGCTGAAGGGCTGGATCATTTGTGAAATATACTCAGAGTCGAGAGTGGATTTCATGCTCTTTATTCAGCTCATAGTGGTGAGGAGGAATGGAAGTTCCCCCAGAATGTCTCCTTTATATACATTATTTACACAATGGGCCCCATGTGATTGGCTCATTCCGGGATTCTCCTGTAGCCCAATCAGGTCGCGGATTCACTTCCACCTGGAGCTGGATTGGGTGGCTCCTGTGGACCAATCAGACTGCTGCATCCTGGAGCCTATTGTTCTAGGACCAATCAGACTGCTGCATTCTGAATCCTATTTTTCTAGGACCAATCAGACTGCTGCATTTTGGATCCTATTCAACTCTGTACATAACAATTTGATTCAACACAGCCTCTGCCAACCAGCTGTTTGGGATTACAACTCCCATCAGCCCCTGTGTGGTAGCCGAGGCTCATGGGAGTTGTAGTCCAAACCAGCTGGAGGAGGCCAGCTTAGCAAAGCCTAGCTTAACGTCTTCTCTCTTGCGCTGCGATCCAGTGCCGAGGGCCTTCTGGCGGTTCCCTCACTGCAAGAAGTGAGGGTACAGGGAACCAGGCAGAGTTTGTAACCTGAAGCGTCTGTAACCTGAAGGGTCCGTAACCCGAAGTACTACTCATATAAAAACACGCTGATTCCCGGACCGTCTGTGGGCCAGATTGACAAGGCGATTGGGCCAGATCCGGCCCCCAGGCCTTAGTTTGCCTACCCCTGTTCCAGGGCTTCCAGGAACATTCAATGTGCCAATTTGGCACAACTTTCTGTGGTAGAAAGGCAGAAGAGTTCTGCCAAGCCATGCTGTTCCTGGAGGAAGCCCTTCTTAAGATGCCATGGCACGTGCCTTGATGAAAGCAGATCCACCCCCTTCTCCCTTGAGGGCTAGAAACTTGTGTTTGAAAATAAACAAGATGAAGCCTTATTTACCTAGGGATCCATTAGCCTCGCCATCCCCTGGACCATGGAGGGAACAAAAGTACCAGGAAAGCAACTTCTTCTTTGGAGAAAAGAGTTTATTGCAATCTGCGCAGAGTGACAACCAACAGGATCCCTCCTGAAAGACTGGCTGTGAAGCAAAACACTTCAGCAGACGTTCTTATACTTTTCTGGACACTCTTCCCCCTCCCATACCCTTTCCAGATTTGCCCAATCAGCTGGCAAATGTTCAACTTATTCCCTTATATGGCACATCTATATTGCTTGCTAAACACATTTTTAATGCTTGCTAAACATTCCTTATACGTGCCTTTCTGCTAGCTAAGCACTCCCCCCTCCCCTTCTGCTTACACGTGTCTTTTCTTATCTTTGCATTAGTAAGCATAAGGCAGGAAGAAGGGGCTTCCTGGCCTCCTTATGAAGTCTGGTTAAATCTGCAAACAGCAGCTAAAATATTTTTGCAAGCTAAGAAATGGACTTTTGACCTGCCAGACAAATTTAGCTGGCGATGTGCTAACTGTCTGGTCGAATTTGCAGAAGTAAGATTAGCACAGGATTTTTACTGCAGATAGCATTTGAGAGCAATCTTTCTTAGGTACAAAGTACAAGGCACAGAGAGTATTGAAAGAAATCCTTCCCATCTCCCTTTACTCCCTCCTCTTCTTTTGAACAATCTATTACTTAGATTCGTTCTGGGGTAGGGGCCTATATTCTCTCATTACAGCAATCACGCGAGGTCCCATCATGCGAGACATCATCTTTTCCATCATATTCTGCAAGCATTGCATCAAGCAGGGAATACAAAAGCAGAGAAGCAAAAGGATTATAAGTGGCCCTGCTATAAATACCATAATATGCCTGATCCAACCACCATCGGGCAGCCAAGAATATAACCAATTCCATGGATCACCTTCTGTAATTTTTAGCGGGTTTTCAGCTATCATTGTTTCCATGTGGTCAATGGTGGCCGAAATGCTGACATTATTATCTGGGATATACATGCAGCAATGAGAATGAATTAACGCACAAACTCCTCCCTTCGAGGCCAACATTACATCTAAAGCATAACGATTTTGCAAAACGACCTCCCTCATAGCAGACACTTCTTGGTTGAGGTCCTTTAATGCCTTAATGGTATCATTAAATAGCCCTTCTGTCCAATTGGCGAGCAAATGAAGATCTCTATAATTCATGGCTGCCCCTAAGGAGGGTAGTAGGGCCCGCGATATCTGGGTCCCAACATAGTGGTTAATAGGTGCGTTCACTGCCCTGCGGTTACGCAGTCTGAGAGATGTTGGTAACTCTCCTATTTTATATAAAAGGGGAACCACCACTCCTAGGGTACAAACTCCAGTAAGATCTCGGGGAACGGATTTAAATGCTGCATCGCCACAAATTAGCCAGAGCTCTTCCGGAAGAAGGCGACTGATGTTTCGGTGTTGCTCCGACCACTTGAAAGCTTGTGAAAACAGAAGGCTTACGTGCCATAGCTCCTGGGTAAAATTTAATAGGGTCTGAACAGAGGAATTGGAAATAGAGCTTTTGTGGAGGTGGTGCATATCAGTCATTAACTTGGCGCTAGTATCGGATTGATAACACCGGGAGGTATTTCCATAATTAACGAAGGCAGAGCAGGCCCTATCAAATACAAAATTCAATACATGTAAGCAATCAGGGTAAATCCCTCGTGGGGTTGACCCTTCAGAAAATTTTAAACAAATAAAAGCTGGCTCGGACAGGGCCAATTTTACGGGCGGCCACTGAGCTTCTTCAGGGTTTTTTCTATTTTCTATATTGAAGATATCATCAATGGGAATTCCATGTAGCATCAAACCTGGCCTTTTAGCATAAGGTGGTATGTGCATACACAGCCAACAATTGGAAAGATTTAACATTGTGGTGAACTTGAACATATCCTTGATATAAATATTGTCTTTCCACATCTTATGATAATTTTCTCCTCGTGATATTTTACTCAATAATCTAGTTCCCATCTGACCATGTTCACCAGGTGCAGCACCTTCCTTGTCTCCTGCAACTAGGAGAACGAGGAACACTAGGAGGATCATCAAGGGGATAGAAGGATCGGGCCGTCGTCTCCCGCAGAGCCTATGACGCTCATGCCAGCAGAAAAAGAGACACATCCATGTGGCAAGGGCAGTTGAAATAACTCCCATCCACCATCCCCAATCACTCCATGGTTCCTCCCAGCAATATTCAGGGGGTGTGCTCATTGTTGAAGAGCCCACTGATATTCGTGCTCGATTACCTGTTGAGCCTCAAGGATGAGAGCCCACCGGTGAGCTGATGCTCCCACTATGTGGGTCAACTTTTCTACTAACCCTGTTGGGTGGATTGAAATCTCGTGCTGCCTCCCTACTGACCAGAGCATATGGAAGCTGAAATCCTGGGGTGGCAACTCTTACTGGCACTTGTTCAGCAATTTCAATGCACACCTGGTTAAGGCTCCCACCCCTGCAACACTTGCATTAAGATAGGTTCCGTCCCATCTAGCACCTGGATTAAGAGTAGGACCTGGTCTATCAGATGAGGTTGGTACAGTGCTCTACCCCCCAGATAACAGTTGACTACCCTCCCACAACAGCAAGAGCGGTCCAGAACTTGATAGAATTCGACCGTTTCTGCAACTTCCCGTATGAGCACTACCCACGCGTGCTGGACAGTGGTGTGGGAGAGGAGCCACAACGGGGCAGTGGGGTGTTTCAATACGACAACCTCATCAAACCCCAGTTTCCAATAGCCAAAGAGCACGCCATCTCTTACCACCGGCAAGACGAACCATTCGTAGCAGAGGCCAGCAGGCCAGTAAGGGCGATATGGCTCAGTGGGGTCAGGGCTGTGGGGCATAGAGCAGATAACACACACAAAAAAAAGAAAAGAAAAGTCCTTATGAAAGTATTAAATGTCCTGGTGGACTTCCTGGATCAGTCCCAGCACGGGTTTTCACGTTGGGGACGCTGCCCGCGGGCGCCCCTCCCATCCAATTCTTCAGCTGTGCGTAGAGATATCAGCTTCCGGTGTGATATCAGCAGAGCGGTCGTCAGTGGAGGGTCTGGAGATGGTCAGCCGAAGGGGTTAATCGGGATTTAGTTGCACAGTCCAATCTGTAGTGGTCACTCTGGTGTGGTGGACCCAAGGGGTGATGCCGGCAACTTTCACGGCTGTGGGTGTGGAGAGCAGGACGGTATAAGGTCCCTTCCAGCACGATTGTAGCTGCGTCCGTGCCCAATCTTTTACCCACACTTCATCACCTGGCTCGAACTGATTCAGCCAATACACAGGGGTTGTGAGCCTGGGTCCACCTGTCGAGACAAAAGAAAACTCGGAAGAATGTCTGGACATAATTATTCAATTGCATATCCTGACCAGCATGTGGGGACAACATTCTGACATATGGGACCGGTCTCCCAAGCACAATTTAATGGGAGATTGCGGACCCTGAGTAATGCCAGAGGTAACATTGTCACCCAATTAGACCTAGTTTCCTGTGTCAGCTTGGATAGCTGATTCTGGGGTCTGTATGCTGTATGCAACTTTCAGTTGATTTGTAGTGCCTTAGCTAATTCCTGCAACATTAAATGAACAAAGGCTGGTTCATTGTCACCAGGTTTAGGGCTCTGGTGAGCGCAGTTGATTCTGCCAGCTGGGCCGATGTTCCAGGCGGGAGTGGCTTTGCCTTGATCACCTGGTCTTCCAGGGCTACCACTGCATAACCTGCCTTCCGATGTCCAGCCTCAATGAAGCTGCTTCCATCCATAAACCATGATGGCCACTGGGGGTCTGCTTCATCTTTAAGGTCAGGCCTGCTAGAGTACACCTCATCCATTACTTCAATGCAGTCATGCGTGGGCTCCTCACCTACTCCTACCGGTAATAGGGCAGCTGGGTTGAGGGCTGTGGTGACTTGGGATTTCTAACGTGGATGTAATAATAGCATCTGACATTTCCTCATTTTAGCCTGGGAGAGGAAATAGGTGCCTCTCGGCAGATGGCATGCTGATTCTTTCCTAAGCGGCCTCGCCCTCCTCCCCGGGCGGTTTCTCCTAACGGTGGACCTCCCGTCCTCAGGGCCATCAACTTCTTTTGCCCGGTACTTCTCCTTTTTTCTTCTGGGCCTCTTCCTCCCTCTGATTATAAGTGGTTTGGGCTATTTCTAACATCCATTTCAGGGTGTGGCCCATCTGGATTTTTCGGCGAATATCGGGCGCTGCCTGGGCTACAAAGGCAGTTTTTATGATAGGGACATTGGCAGCCTTATCTGGGTCCACAGGGGTATACTGGCGGTAGGCTTCCTTCAGTCTTTCCAGATAGGCGCCTGGGGGCTCCTCACTCCCTTGCATTATTTCTCTGATCTTGGCAAAATTGGTGGGTTTTCTGGCTGCCCTTCTCATGCCATTTAAGACATTCTGGCGATAAGTGGTGAGGGTATTTTGCCCATCAATGGTCTGATAATCCCAATTCGTATATTTTCAGGATATCCTGCTGCAACAGCTTGATCTCCTGCCTCCTGCGCTCTCATGTGTGCTCGGGCTTCAGCATAAATTCGCCTAGCCTCCTCTGTAGTTAGCAGGGTATCCATCAAATATTGCACATCATCAAAAGTGGGATTGTAGGTTTTTAAAAATTCCCTCAAACAGCTTAATGATTTTGGCAGGGTTTTCTTCAAATGAAGGGTTTTGGTTCCTCCAATTACAAACATCTGTACTAGAGAAGGGGGCATGTTGAACTGTATAAGTTCCATTGGGCACCACCCCATCAGGTCCCGCGGGGGCCGGAGGGTCATATACTCTACGTAGAGGCATCACTCTGGCCGCGCTCTTTTCCTGTGCTTTATGTGCCCTATGGAGGGTCACTCTCTTCACTGCCTTCCCCACTCTTTCTGCCACTTCCTTTTCTGTTGCCCTGCACATTCCGCCGCCTTTAACAAATGGTGGCTGACATCCACTTCTTTTGCATAAGGTTCCACATACTTTCTCAAACATTCTGCCTGTTCCTCTATTCATGTCTTTCCATCACTTGTCAATTTAACCAATCTTCCTACAAATGCCTCATCCTCATCATCCTCTTCTCTTTCTTCCCTTTCTTCATCTTTGCCCAGGTCTAACAATGCATTGTCCACGGGATTGGGGCTGGGCCATCTGCTCCCTGTGGCGGGGGTGGTGCCAGGGCTGTTGCCGGGGCATTAAAACTTTATCTTCTTCCCTCTCTGAATCCTGGAGGACTGGGGGTTGTCCTCCTGTCTTCCTGACTGAGCAGATTCAGCTGCCTGAGGCTTCTTGGCAGCATGACTTCAGCCGGGGGGGGGGTTCTTTTCCACATTGGTCTTCCATGTGGAGATATAGGGGATTTGATCAGAATGGACATTCAAAATGTTCTGATCTAATGGATTAATGAGTTGCAAATCAAGGGTCCCGGTGGACGGCCAATTTATTCTTTTGGGTGGGCCAATCTAATTTACACAATGTCCTCATCCTCCCCTCATCAGCTTAAATCCCCAAAAGCATTCCAAAGGGGTACTTTTACTTTGGCCAGAACCCATTTCTTCCAGATACTCCGCTCCTATTCACAGTAAAAATTCTCTCACACTTCATATACTACAGATTGTGGCCTGCACGAGGTCGCCCTGGCAGAAAACGCACAATCCTGCAACCGCTCGGCCAAGGGGCACTAATACCCCGGCCCACACTTGACAATTCAATCACTGGAGTATGCAACACACAACATACAGAACACACCAAAAATCACAATATATATATATATATATCCCTCCCTCTTTTGTTCCCAACTTCTGCTGGTGGCACTCTCCTGCACAACCAGTCCCCTCTGTTTCCCTTTTATTTAACCTTACTGGCACACTTCTACCACAGCCAGTTCCCTTTTCCCTGGCGGCACTTTATTTGCCACGGCCAGGTGAGGCTGATCAGGCCTCGCCCTTTCCCTCGGGCTGCCCTTTCCGTCGGGCTTACCTTTTCCGCTGCGGACCCCTCCTGGCCAGTTCTCTTTTCTCCCTCGACCTGTGTCTCCACTCCGGAGCGGTGTGGCCGGCTTCCCCCACGAATCTGATGGGGTGCGCGCTGAAGCCTGCAACCACCGATCCGAGCTGTTCACCGAGGTCGAGCCTGGCCCTCCGGTCCGTATTGGGGAGGGGGCTGATCCCGGACGAGCCCCCAAAGAAATGAAGCCTTATTTACCTAGGGATCCATTAGCCTCGCCATCCCCTGGACCATGGAGGGAACAAAAGTACCAGGAAAGCAACTTCTTCTTTGGAGAAAAGAGTTTATTGCAATCTGCGCAGAGTGACAACCAGCAGGATCCCTCCTGAAAGACTGGCTGTGAAGCAAAACACTTCAGCAGACGTTCTTATACTTTTCTGGACACTCTTCCCCCTCCCATACCCTTTCCAGATTTGCCCAATCAGCTGGCAAATGTTCAACTTATTCCCTTATATGGCACATCTATATTGCTTGCTAAACACATTTTTAATGCTTGCTAAACATTCCTTATACGTGCCTTTCTGCTAGCTAAGCACTCCCCCCTCCCCTTCTGCTTACACGTGTCTTTTCTTATCTTTGCATTAGTAAGCATAAGGCAGGAAGAAGGGGCTTCCTGGCCTCCTTATGAAGTCTGGTTAAATCTGCAAACAGCAGCTAAAATATTTTTGCAAGCTAAGAAATGGACTTTTGACCTGCCAGACAAATTTAGCTGGCGATGTGCTAACTGTCTGGTCGAATTTGCAGAAGTAAGATTAGCACAGGATTTTTACTGCAGATAGCATTTGAGAGCAATCTTTCTTAGGTACAAAGTACAAGGCACAGAGAGTATTGAAAGAAATCCTTCCCATCTCCCTTTAAAGAGAGTGAGAGAAATGTGAACACCTTCGACAAGGTGTGGCATTGCTAGAGTTTTCCCTTTCTGTTGTCACGAGGCCATAAAGTCCTCTGCCGAGTGGTCTGGTTCCCCAACCTAACAACAACAACAACAATTTTATTATTTATTATTTATACCCTGACAATCTGGCTGGGTTTCCCCAGCCACTCGGGGTGGCTCCCAACAGAATATTAAAAACACAATAAAACATAAACATTAAAAACTTCCCTAAACGGGGTTGCCTTCAGATGTCTTATAAAAGTCAGATAGTTGTTTATCTCCTCTACATCTGGTGGGAGGGCATTCCACGGGGCGGGTGCCACTACTGAGAAGGCCCTCTGCCTGGTTCCCTATAACCTCACTTCTCACAGTGATGGAACCTCCAGAAGGCCCTCGGCGCTGGATCCCAGTGTCCGGGCAGAACAATGGGGGTGGAGACGCTCCTTCAGATATACTGGGCCGAGGCCATTTAGGGCTTTAAAGGTCAGCACCAACACTTTGAATTGTGCTCGGAAACATACTGGGAGCCAATGTAGGTCTTTCAGGACCAGTGTTATGTGGTCCCGGTGGCCACTCCCAGTCACCAGTCTAGCTGCCGCATTCTGGATTAGTTGCAGTTTCTGGGTCACCTTCAAAGGTAGCCCCATGTAGAGCGCATTGCAGTAGTCCAAGCGGGAGATAACCAGAGCATGCACCACTCTGGCGAGACAGTTTGCAGGCAGGTAAGGTCTCATTCTGCGTACCAGATGGAGCTGGCAGACAGCTTCCCTGGACACAGAATTTACCTGTGCCTCCATGGACAGCTGAGAGTCCAGAATGACTCCCAGGCTGCGCACCTGGTCCTTCAGGGGCACAGTTACCCCATTCAGGACCAGGGAGTCCTCCACACCTGCCTGCCCCATGTCCCCCCAAAACAGTACTTCTGTCTTGTCAGGATTCAACTTCAATCTGTTAGCCACCATCCATCCTCCAACCGCTTCCAGACACTCACACAGGACCTTCACCGCCTTCACTGGTTCTGATTTGAAAGAGAGGTAGAGCTGGGTATCCAGGCCTGAACCTACCTCACAGGGTTGTTGGGAGGAGGAACACCATGTACACCACCTTGAGGTCCTTGGATTGGATGAAAGGGGATGGCTTAGTTGGTCGAGCACGAGACTCTCTGTTATGTACTGAAGTTCTCACCCTGGGCCAGCAGGGGGATACTGTAGATAGTTCAGGTCCACATATGCAAATAACAGATTAGACAGATTAGAGAACTGGGCCAAAACAAACAAGATGAATTTTAACAGGGAGAAATGTAAAGTATTGCACTTGGGCAAAAAAAAATGAGAGGCACAAATACAAGATGGGTGACACCTGGCTTAAGAGCAGTACATGTGAAAAGGATCTAGGAGTCTTGGTTGACCACAAACTTGACATGAGCCAACAGTGTGACGCGGCAGCTAAAAAAGCCAATGCAATTCTGGGCTGCATCAATAGGAGTATAGCATCTAGATCAAGGGAAGTAATAGTGCCACTGTATTCTGCTCTGGTCAGACCTCACCTGGAGTACTGTGTCCAGTTCTGGGCACCACAGTTCAAGAAGGACACTGACAAACTGGAACGTGTCCAGAGGAGGGCAACCAAAATGGTCAAAGGCCTGGAAACGATGCCTTATGAGGAACGGCTAAGGGAGCTGGGCATGTTTAGCCTGGAGAAGAGGAGGTGAAGGGGTGATATGATAGCCATGTTCAAATATATAAAAGGATGTCACATAAAGGAGGGAGAAAGGTTGTTTTCTGCTGCTCCAGAGAAGCGGACACGGAGCAATGGTTCCAAACTACAAGAAAGAAGATTCCACCTAAACATTAGGAGGAACTTCCTGACAGTAAGAGCTGTTTGACAGTGGAATTTGCTGCCCAGGAGTGTGGTGGAGTCTCCTTCTTTGGAGGTCTTTAAGCAGAGGCTTGACAACCATATGTCAGGAGTGCTCTGATGGTGTTTCCTGCTTGGCAGGGGGTTGGACTCGATGGCCCTTGTGGTCTCTTCCAACTCTAGGATTCTATGATTCTATGAATCCTAGCTGCTGGAAACCATAGGAGGGGATTCTATGATTCTATGATTCTAAGGGATCGAAAGTTACGTTCAGTGATTGGATAGTTACAGAAAGTCGTTACAGTTACGTTGTACTGGAGCTCTATATAAGCAGGCTGGTTGAACCCTTCAGTTCAGTTCTGTTCTGACCTGTGAATAAACAAGAGCTGTTTGGAGAATCGCTGTGTCGTCTGATATGTTCACCCGCAACTTAACACTCTCAATCTCAGGGATGTGGGTTCGAGCCCCCTGTTGGGCAAAAGATTCGCACGTCACACGGGATTGGACTAGATGACCCTGGGGGGTCCCCTTCCCACTCTATGATTGTGTCTCATCAGGGCCAGGAAGGGCTCTTCTTTTCCTCCATGTCTGGGATAGGGAACCTGCGGCCCTCCAGATATTGCTGTGTTCCAACTCCCAGCAGCCCCTGCAGCCAGCATAACCGATGGACAGGGGCATGATGGGGGATGTAGTCCGGAAACATCTGGAAAGGCATGGGCTGCCCATCCCTGCATCTGTGCTCTCTAGGCTGCCAAGACGAAGAAGCAAGACAATGGGGTGCCATTTTGCGATTTCAAAGGATGTCGGTCATTCTGGTCTGCTGGTTATTTCAGAAAGTGTGGACTATGGAGAGATAAAATTGGATATGGAAATAAGAATGGATGCTTTTGAATTATGGTGCTGGAGGAGACTCTTGAGAGTCCCATGGACTGCAAGAAGATCAAACGCATCCATTCTGAAGGAAATCAGCCCTGAGTGCTCCCTGGAAGGACAGATCGTGAAGCTGAGGCTCCAATACTTTGGCCACCTCGTGAGAAGAGAAGACTCCCTGGAAAAGACCCTGATTTTGGGAAAGATGGAGGGCACAAGGAGAAGGGGACGACAGAGGACGAGATGGTTGGACAGTGTTCTTGAAGCTACCAGCATGAGTCTGACCAAACTGCGGGAGGCAGTGAAAGACAGGAGTGCCTGGCGTGCTCTGGTCCAGGGGGTCACAAAGAGCCGGACACGACTAAATGACTAAACAACAATGGAAATATGGAAACATCATGAGAGGCAGGACTGAGATTTGATATGCTTTGACGTTCAGACTGTGGGAAGTCATAAAATCAAAATTACAATTCGGAAGACAATTTGATCTTTTTTATTTTAGTTTTTTAGTTTTATTGGATTACGATTTGATACATTAATTGGATGTTTTTAATTGGAATATTAATAAATGCTTTAGCAAAAAAAAGAAAGGAAGTGTGGACTACACAGGCTTACCTTTAAAATGTGAGCTCAATCCTAGCTATAGCATGAGCTGAGAATGTGGGGGTGCTCAGCAACCCCCTCCCTTGTGCATCCCCCTAAAAAGCCCCAAACTTGTGAGGTGTTGGTTTGGGATGTGGAGAGCTATGTATTTGCTGGGTTAACCACTCTCAGTTTTGCTCAGCTCTGTTAATTGTTAATTCAAACAGCGGCTAAGGCAGATTCCTTCCCTCTCTCTTGCTCTTCCCGTGCCAACCGCTGCAGCCAGCTGATGGATGCCCTGCAAAAGGGCCATGATTAACTGCCAGGGACTCAATAACAGATCACCGGTGTCCCTGTGCCACCCGTTCCCTAGAGTCCGTTGCCCTGCCAAGCTGGAAAAGTTTAGTGGCCAGAGAATGGCAAAGAGTTGGGAGCCAAGATTTCTTGGGGGTGTCTCAAGATTTGTTGTTGTTTAGTCGTTTAGTCGTGTCCGACTCCTTGTGACCCCCTGGACCAGAGCAGGCCAGGCACTCTTGTCTTCCACTGCCTCCCACAGTTTGTTTTTATATATATATATATAAATATTTATTAAAGTTTTTGAATACAAATACACAAATAATAAACAATCTTACTTCCAACACAACATAGTTTCATCAATTCTTTGGACTCCCTCACGTCTCCCGCTCCCATTTACATCGTTAAAAGGTTTTTCCAAGCAAATTATCAACTTGTTTACGGTCTTATATCCACTCATTTAAATATAATCTAGCAATTCTCCAAAAAATTTATGTTTTCTTTAATCTCACTTATCATCGAGTTCAAATCTAGTTTAGTGGTGGCCAATTTTTTATAATCTAGCATCCTTCTTAACATTCAACCAAGTTACAATGTTTTTGTAAATACATCTTAAATTTCTTCCAATCTTCTTCAATCCTCTCTTCTCCCAGGTCTCGGATTCTGCCAGTCATCTCGGCCAGTTGCATATAGTCCATCAGCTGCATCTGCCACTCTTCCAGTGTGGGTAGATCTTGAGTTTTCCAGTTTTTTGCGATGAGTATCCTTGCTGCCGTTGTTGCATACATAAAAAATATTTGATACTTCTTTAGCACCTTCTGGCCGACAATACCCAGGAGGAAGGCCTCTGGTTTCTTAGTGAAGGTATACTTAAATACCTTTTTCAGTTCATTATATATCATTTCCCAGAAGGCCTTCACCTTAGGGCATGTCCACCAGAGGTGAAAGAATGTTCCTTCATTTTCTTTACATTTCCAACATTTATTATCAGACGAATGGTATATTTTGGCAAGTTTAACTGAGGTCATGTACCATCTATATATCATTTTCATTACATTTTCCTTCAGAGCATTACATGCGGTGAAGTTCAACCCAGTGGTCCATAACCTTTCCCAGTCCTCAAACATGATGTTATGCCCAATGTCCTGAGCCCACTTTATCATAGCCGATTTAACCATTTCGTCTTGTGTATTCCATTTTAACAGCAAGTTATACATTCTAGATAGTACCTTAGTCTTTGGTTCTAACAATTCTGTTTCCAATTTCGATTTCTCCACCTGGAACCCTAACTTTTTGTCATTTTTAAAAACTTCTTTAATCTGAGCATAATGTAACCAGTCTCGCACTTTATCCTTCATTTTCTCCAAACTGCAATTTCCAATTGTCTCCATCTTTTTCTAATATTTCCCAATATTTTGGCCATTTGGCCTCCATATTGGGTCTTTTTCGGGCCTTAGCTTCCAGAGGCGAAAGCCACCTCGGAGTCTTGTTTTCCAATAAGTCTTTGTATTTTGTCCAGACATTAAATACTGCTTTCCTAACAATATGGTTCTTAAAGGCCTTATTGATCTTAACCTTGTCGTACCATAAGTATGCATGCCTCCCACAGTTTGGTCAAACTCATGCTGGTAGCTTCAAGAATACTATCCAACCATCTTGTCCTCTGTTGTCCCCTTCTCCTTGTGCCCTCAAATGGTTCTGGGAGTCGAATGGACTCCCAGAACGGATTATGTTCGAGAACCAAGGTACCACTGTATACACCAATACAGCTTCTCGGGAGCATCAGGTCCTACTGGTCAATGCCAGTGTCTGGATTTAATGCAGTCCAAGGTTATTTTTTCATCTCTTTTTCAAGATAAAAATTAGTTGAGCCCACAAACCCATTATAGATGATGCATCCTTCATCTCTTGGTATGTTTTACTGCTTTTATCATCATCATCATCATCATCATCATCATCATCATCATCATCTTAGTACAATGGTACCTCAGGTTACATACGCTTCAGGTTACAGATGCTTCAGGTTACAGACTCCGCTAACCCAGAAATAGTACCTCGGGTTAAGAACTTTGCTTCAGGATGAGAACAGAAATTGCGTTCCGGCACCACAACAGCAGCGGGAGGCCCCATTAGCTAAAGTGGTCCTTCAGGTTAAGAACAATTTCAGGTTAAGAACAGACCTCCAGAACGAATTAAGTGCTTAACCCAAGGTACCATTGTAAATCACATAGCTATATCCTAGGCTTCTTCATTGGCAATTGTGAAAACTTTTCTTATTCTTTTAAAAAACTATTTCCCCCCTTTCCTGTTTTTTCTTTTGATATTAAACTTCTGTAAATTGTGTGTGTGTGTCTGTGTCATCGCATACTTACCATTCAAAAGTGGTGTGTCTGGGGAGGTGATTTTTGCCCCACCTGTAAGGGCAGAGCTGGCATTGGTGTAATCCAGACACATCTTTGGGCTCCCGTGAAAGAAGAGAGGGTGCCCAGGAGTTCTCCGCACTTCTCGCTTTCTGAGACGCAGGCAGTTGCACCCGACTCTGCGATAGCAGCAGCAGACAGAGAGATGAGAAAGAGAGAGAGAGGGAGGGAGGGAGAGGGAGAGATAGAGATAGAGAGAGACTACTGCCACTATTAATAGTTGAGCTGGTGAGATTCTGAAAAGCTGAGATTTTCACACACACAAACGCACGTCATTTGCACTGCGGAAAGAGGGACTTCCCAGAGGCCCATGACGCACTCAGCTCCACATCTGATAATCTGTGCGCTATCACTGACATCTGCAAACATTGTCAGCCCAACGTGAGGTGAACCCAGGCAGCGTCTTGAATTTAGAGCCAATCGCCAGGACTGAGCCAGGAAGACCAGCCCTACCATTAGCTAGTGTGAGGCAGCTGCTTCAGGCGGCGGGTGCTGGGTGTCGGCCATCCCGAGCCCTTGGCCATTCGTCTCCATTGGAAGGTCGAGCCGTGCGTGAGCCGCATGGCCTGCCCACCAACTGGCAGCCCTCAGGTGTGCAGGAGGATGCTGTCCTTACGAAAGGCTGCTGCCCGTTGAGTTGGCTTCTCTGCTGGCCGCTATAGACCTGCCCATTTTCAGAGAGTTGCAGCAAGTATCTTGTAGGCGAGCTGTGGTCGCCTCGCTGTGTCGCAGGAATCCCCCCCCAATCATTCAGTTTGTACAAACTCTACACACACACACACACACACACACACACACCATACGCCTCGCATCTGTTATAAATTCATAGAAAATCAACCATACATCGGATCTGCACCGTTCCACTTTTATTTTACTCCATGAAGGAAGGACTACAAAATGGGGAAGGTTTGATACAGGGCAGCCATAAGCCCTTGAACATCCCAGCACATACACAGGAGGCCCTGCCCAGTTGCTATGCCAACCCTGATGGTCCCAGACAGAAGACCATCAAAGTCACAAAGGACTTGCATATGGGAGTGGATTCAACATGGACTGGAACAAAGGACAATGATCAGATCTTCCCTCTGGGGGCAGAAAACTGCAAGCTCCCCTTTGTCCTCTAGAAATGACTCATGGGGAGGGGGAAAGGAGGAACCAGCCAGGTGACAAGATACTCAGGTTACCTCCACAACTCCTCCCTCAACCCCTCCTTTTTGTGATGTAGTTGTGATGTAGTTCTAGGGGTGTAGTTTGGGGGATTGGTAACTAATAAAAGTTGGGGTCTTCTTTTGTTCTGGGCTTCCATCTTGTTCCACCTGGTGGCAGGTGGGAGTCCTGTCGCGACAGTCTTCAATCAAGACCAAGCCTACTGGCTGCTGTTTTGCTCTGGTATTCCTGGCTGGTGTCCTTGTTTTTTTGTCCAAGGGAGCCCTCGGAATTCTCCGTTAACAGTTGCAACATCGTTCTGCAGGAAGCTGGCCAACACCCACCCCTTAACTGATGAGCGATATGCCTCTAAAGCATGGGAAGGCAAACTAAGGGCCGGTGGCCGGATTCGGCCCAATCGCCTTCTAAATCCGGGCCACGGATGGTCTGAGAATCAGTGTGTTTTTACATGAGTAGAATGTGCCCTTTTATTTTAAATGCATCTCTGGCTAATAATAATAATAATAATAATAATAATAATAATAATAATTTATTTATACCCTGCCCATCTGGCTGAGTTTCCCCAGCCACTCTGGGCAGCTCCCAATCGAGTGTTAAAAACAATACAGCATTAAATATTAAAAACTTCCCTAAACAGGGCTGCCTTCAGATGTCTTTTAAAGATAAGATAGCTGCTTATTTCCTTGACATCTGAAGGGAGGGCGTTCCACAGGGCAGGCGCCACTACCGAGAAGGCCCTCTGCCTGGTTCCCTGTAACCTCACTTCTCGCAATGAGAGAACCGTCAGAAGGCCCTCGGCACTGGATCTCAGTGTCCAGGCTGAACGATGGGGGTGGGGACGCTCCTTCATGTATACAGGTTCTTTGTGGGGCCTGCTTGGTGTTTTTACATGAGTAGAATGTGTGCATCTATAATACTGTAATGCATCTCTGGGTTATTTGTGGGGCATAGGAATTTGTTCCTCCCCCCCCCAAAAAAAAAATATAGTCCGGCCGCCACAAGGTCTGAGGGACAGTGGACCGGCCGCCTGCTGAAAAAGTTTGCTGACCCCTGCTCTAAAGGAACCACAGGGTGGAAAAACAGAGAGGCAGAAAGCGAGAAACTGCCTTTGCGGAACTTTCCAGAACGATTCAAGCCGAGAAAATACCCAATTATCCACTGGGTCTGGCATGCAAGGAGAGGTGCCTAGGAATGGCTGAGCAGACATTAACGGCAACCGCAGTCTCTGAATGCATGCCTTGGAACAGGCAAATCTGTTCCTCTCGCTTTCTAATTCCCCCCTGCTCCCTGTCTTAAGATCAGTTCCCTGCATTTCCAAAAGAGCTTGTGGTTTTATTTTGATTTTATGAAGTCTTGGTGGAAGTCCACCAGCGTTTTCACTGGTTGGCAAGGAGGTTAAATGAGGAAGGGGCGCTGGCGGAGGAACAGGGTTGCGGGGGGGGGGAGCGCCATGTCCCCGGGACATGCATCACGCCTCCGGGATGCCGCCAGCCATGCCCACGCCTGCTCTCTGTGCCCCCCCCCCTCAGAGCTTGCAGCTTCACCCCTGGGAAGGGGAGCTCCTTACCAGAGAAGAATGGCAAACCAAGCTGATGGACGATGCTGAAATGGAAAATCTGACTGGAAAAATCAGGAACCAAGAGGACAAAAACGTTACAAAAGAATGGGAAATAGTTTAAGGTTGTCTAAGAGACCACTTCCCCCTCTTCTTCTCCCTCTCTCTTTTTTTTTCTTTTTTGTGCCTCCTTTCTTGGTCTTTCTCTTTCTGATTTGTTAAGAAATGCATGTAAGGGGGAAAAATTAATTTTAATTTTTATCATCTACAATAATGTCTTATTTATTTTATAGTACAGTATATTGATTATTGCCTTCATTGTATGGATCAATGGTCTCGTTAAATTGCTGTTTTAGGGGTTGTTTTTCATCGTCTGGAACGGATTAATCCATTTTCCATTACTTTCTATGGGAAAGCGCGCTTTGGTTTAATAACGCTTTGGACTTCCGGAACATATTAAGTTTGCAAACCGAGCTACCACTGTACTTTAAAAGATGTGGGCTCACAGATAACATTTGCATAAAAATGGCACACGCTCGTTGCTATGTCGATGCGCAAATGTGGAATTTAAAAGTCACAAAAGGCAAGCCAGCCAATTCCCCACCCAAATTACCCAATTAAATTGATTGTTAACCCCCCCCACTCCATTCATTTAACCCCTAATTGAACAGGACATGTTGCGACATCAAACCCGTCAATTAGCCCCAGTCATTATCCCTCACATCTCCTCTGGATAAAGTGGCCTTATTTATTTATTACGTAAAATTTATACACTATTGATGGTTTAAAAAATCACACCAAACAAACCTCAAAGCAGATTACAAAAAAAGGGGGGAGAAAAAGCAATAAAAATCAACAACCCTCCTTTAAAACATACAGAAGTTAAAATACTAAGGAAGATTAAAGTTACATCCACTTTCTAAGCATTGGTTTTCTAAGCCAAACCTGAATGTTTTTCGCAGGCGCCAAAATGAGTACAGTAAATGATGGCCATGATGTTAATTTATATCCTGCCTTTTGGCCAGATCAGCACTCACGGCAGCTTACACAAATTGGAACAAAATATTGTTTATTCCTCCCCCAGCCCTCCCCAAATACTAATACAGTGGAACCTTGGGTTAAGAATTTAATTTGTTCCGGAGGTCCGTTCTTAACCTGAGGTGCCACTTTAGCTAATGGGGCCTCCCGCTATCACCGCACGATTTCTGTTCTTATCCAGAAGCAAAGTTCTTAATCTGAGGTACTATTTCTGGGTTAGCGGAGTCTGTAACCCGAAGTGGCTGTAACCCGAGGTACCTCTGTACATGATTCAGCTGCTTCCTTTAGCACTCTGTGTTCCCCAGAAAAAAATGGATGGTCCTTTGGCCAAGGTCTCAGGCTCACCTAAGGCCTCACTCACATTTAGGTAAAGGTAAAGGGACCCCTGACCATTAGGTCCAGTCGTGGCCGACTCTGGGGTTGCGGCGCTCATCTCGTTTATTGGCCGAAGGAGCCGGGGTACAGCTTCCAGGTCATGTGACCAGCAGGACTAAGCCGCTTCTGGCCAGCCAGAGCAGCGCACGGAAACGCCGTTTACCTTCCCGGTGGAGTGGTACCTATTTATCTACTTGCACTTTGACGTGCTTTCGAACTGCTAGGTTGGCAGGAGCAGGGACCGAGCAACGGGAACTCGCCCCGTTGTGGGGATTTGAACCGCCGACCTTCTGATTGGCAAGTCCTAGGCTCTGTGGTTTAACCCACAGCGCCACCCGAGTCCCTACTCACATTTAGACCCTTGCTAAGGGGGGGGGGATTTGATAAGTTTCCCAAATTGTCTTGATGTGAATCGCAGCAAAAATGGAACATACATTCTCAGCTTGCCCAATTTAAGCAAATAAGAAGATGCTATTTGATTAAAGAACCTTTTTTTGTGTGTTAACCAATATATACAGTGGTACCTCAGGTTAAGTACTTAATTCGTTCCGGAAGTCCGTTCTTAACCTGAAACTGTTCTTAACCTGAAGCACCACTTTAGTTAATGAGGCCTCCTGCTGCTGCCGTGCCGCCGGAGCACAATTTCTGTTCTCATCCTGAAGCAAAGTTCTTAACCTGAAGCACTATTTCTCAGTTAGCGGAGTCTGTAACCTGAAGCGTATGTAACCCAAGGTACCACTGTATCCTACTCGGATGACCTTCTGTTTCATAGCAGAAGAACAGAGCCTGCTTTATCCGGCCAATGGCCTTACCAGTCCACCAACCTGTTCCCACAGCAGCCGACCAGATGCCTGTGTTGAACCTCCAAGCAGAATCCAAGCACAAGAGCAGCTTTCCACTCCTATGGCTTCCAGCAGCTAGGATTCATAGAATCATAGAATCATAGAGTTGGAAGAGACCACAAGGGCCATCGAGTCCAACCCCCTGCCAAACAGGAAACACCATCAGAGCACTCCTGACATATGGTTGTCAAGCCTCTGCTTAAAGACCTCCAAAGAAGGAGACTCCACCACACTCCTGGGCAGCAAATTCCACTGTCGAACAGCTCTTACTGTCAGGAAGTTCTTCCTAATGTTTAGGTGGAATCTTCTTTCTTGTAGTTTGGATCCATTGCTCCGTGTACGCTTCTCTGGAGCAGCAGAAAACAACCTTTCTCCCTCCTCTATGTGACATCCTTTTATATATTTGAACATGGCTATCATATCACCCCTTAACCTCCTCTTCTCCAGGCTAAACATGCCCAGCTCCCTTAGCGGTTCCTCATAAGGCATCGTTTCCAGGCCTTTGACCATTTTGGTTGCCCTCCTCTGGACACGTTCGTTTGTCAGTGTCCTTCTTGAACTGTGGTGCCCAGAACTGGACACAGTACTCCAGGTGAGGTCTGACCAGAGCAGAATACAGTGGCACTATTACTTCCCTTGATCTAGATGCTATACTCCTATTGATGCAGCCCAGAATTGCACTGGCTTTTTTAGCTGCCGCGTCACACTGTTGGCTCATGTCAAGTTTGTGGTCAACCAAGACTCCTAGATCCTTTTCACATGTACTGCTCTCAAGCCAGGTGTCACCCATCTTGTATTTTTTTTGCCCAAGTGCAATACTTTACATTTCTCCCTGTTAAAATTCATCTTGTTTGTTTTGGCCCAGTTCTCTAATCTGTCAAGGTCGTTTTGAAGTGTGATCCTGTCCTCTGGGGTGTTAGCCAAAGCGTTGCTGCCTCTGACTATGGATGCAGAGCAGGGCCTTTATATCTAGTATCCATCGACAGACCTCTCCTCCTCCGTGAATTTGACAAGCCCTCTTTTAGGACCCTCGTACCTACGGGACCGCCTCTCCCGGTATGCCCCACGGAGGACCTTAAGGTCCATAAATAGCAACACCCTAGAGGTCCCGGGCCCTAAGGAAGCCAGATTAGCCTCAACCAGAGGCAGGGCCTTTTCAACACTGGCTCCAGCCTGGTGGAACGCTCTGCCTCATGAGACCAGGGCCCTGCAGGATCTGATTTCTTTCCGCAGGGCCTGTAAGACAGAGTTGTTCCGCCTGGCCTTTGGCTTGGAATCAACTTGATCCCCTTCCCCTCTATCCTTTCTCCTTCTGTGATAGAACTCCTATTTGGGGACTTCCCTGGCTTTTTTTTCTGGCCCACACAGGACCAGTCTAGATAGTTGGCCTTGGGGAAGATTTGACGTTTTCATCCCCAAAAAGTTTTTGAGTTTCTGCTGAAATGAAGCTGCATTTTAAAGTATTTTAATCTTGTTTTTAAGTTATATTTTAATCAGTTGTTTTATACCTAGTGTTAGCTGCCCTGAGCCTGGTCTTGGCTGGGGAGGGCGGGGTATAAATAAAAATTTATTATTTATTATTACAGTGGTACCTCAGGTTTAGTATTTAATTCGTTCTGGAGATCCATTCTTAACCTGAAACTGTTCTTAACCTGAAGCACCACTTTAGCTAATGGGGTCTCCTGCTGGTGCTGCGCAACCAGAGCACGATTTCTGTTCTCATCCTGAAGCAAAGTTCTTAACCTGAAGCACTATTTCTGGGTGTGTAACCTGAGAAACCACTGTATTATTAAAGCCACCCAAAATGGCGGCCATCACCGTCCCCTATGGGTGGGAGTTCCACAACTATACGCTGTGTGAAGGACTTCCTTCCATCTTTTCTCAGTTGTCCAACATTCAGCTTCTTGGAATGTCCTTGAGTTATAACTGGTTTTGGCCTATAAAGCCTTAAATGGCTCAGGACCACAATACCACAATACCTCTTTCCATATGAACCTACCCGAACCCTGAGATCATCTTTCGAGGCCCTCCTTCGTGTGCCTCCTCCTCGAGACATCCGGAGGGTGGCAACACGAGAACGGGGCCTTCTCTGCAGTGGCTCCCTGTCTGTGGAATGCTCTCCCCAGGGAAGTTCGCCTGGCGCCTTCATTATACACCTTTAGGCGCCAGGCAAAAAGTTCCTTTGGTTGATCTGATTGACATCCTATGCCCTTTTAATATGTGTGTGGGGTTTTTGGGGAGGGCTTGTTATTGGGTTGTTGTTTTTACTTTGATTATATATTTTGTGGTTTTATATTTTGATTTTGTTCTGTGAACCGCCCTGAGACCTCCGGCTATAGGGCAGTATATCAATAATAATAATATTGTTGTGAGAGGGAGAAAAATCTTGACCCACTTTTCCCATGTCATGTGCTACCTGCCCATAAACGTGCCCCAGGCTATAATAATAATAATAATAGTAATAATATACTATACAGTGGTTTCGCTCCTTCCTCCTGGGCCATGTTCAGAAAGTGGTGGTGGGGGATGAGTGTTCAGACCCCTCGGCCCTCGCTTGTGGGGTGCCTCAGGGTTCCGTCCTCTCCCCCATGCTTTTTAACATCTATATGAAGCCGCTGGGAGAGATCATCAGGGGGTTTGGACTGGGTGTCCATCAATATGCAGATGATACCCAGCTCTAACTCTCTTTTAAATCAGAACCAGTGAAGGCGGTGAAGGTCCTGTGTGAGTGCCTGGAGGCGGTTGGAGGATGGATGGCGGCTAATGGATTGAGGTTGAATCCTGACAAGACAGAAGTACTGTTTTTGGGGGACAGGGGGTGGGCTGGTGTAGAGGACTCCCTGGTCCTGAATAGGGTAACTGTGCCCCTGAAGGACCAGGTGCGCAGCCTGGGAGTCATTTTGGACTCACTGCTGTCCGTGGAGGCGCAGGTCAATTCTGTGTCCAGGGCAGCTGTCTACCAACTTCACCTGGAGTCCCGCCCTGTGGAACGCCCTCCCATCAGATGTCAAAGCGATAAATAACTACCTGACATTCAGAAGACATCTTAAGGCAGCCCTGGTCAGGGAAGTTTTTAATCTGTGATATTTTAGTGTATTTTTGGTTTTTATGGAAGCCGCCCAGAGTGGCTGGGGAAACCATAATACTACTACTACTACTACTACTAATAATAATAATAATAATTTATTTATACCCCGCCCATCTGGCTGGGCTTCCCCAGCCACTCTGGGCAGCTTCCAGAAAAATATTAAAATCCTCTAATACATCAAACATGAAAAGCTTCCCTAAACAGGGCTGCCTTCAGATGTTTTCTAAAAGTCTGGTAGTTGTTGTTCTCTTTGACATCTGGTGGGAGGGTGTTCCATAGGGCGGGTGCCACTACCGAGAAGGCCCTCTGCCTGGTTCCCTGTAACTTGGCTTCTCGCAGTGAGGGAACCGCCAGAAGGCCCTCGGCTCTGGACCTCAGTGTCCGGGCAGAACGATGGGGGTGGAGACGCTCCTTCAGGTATATAGGACCGAGGCCATTTAGGGCTTTAAAGGTCAGCACCAACACTTTGAATTGTGCTCGTACTGGGAGCCAGTGTAGGTCTTTCAAGACCGGTGCTATATGGTCTTGGTGGCCGCTCCCAGTCACCAGTCTGGCTGCCGCGTTCTGGATTAGTTGTAGTTTCCGGGTCACCTTCAAAGGTAGCCTCACGTAGAGTGCATTGTAGTAGTCCAAGCGAGAGATAACCAGAGCATGCACCACTCTGGCAAGGCAGACTGCGGGCAGGGAGGGTCTCAGCCTGCGTACCAGATGGAGCTGGTAGACAGCTGCCCTGGACACGGATAATAATAATATTGTGAGAGGGAGAAAAATATTTGCACACTTTTCCCATGCCATGTGCTACCTACCCAGAATTGTGCCCCAGGCTAGGCAACCCTCCCTCCCCCTCACCCACTCTCTGATCTAGTAGATCCATCAGTACATGGATATAATTGGACCATGCAAATCCATTTGCGCATATCAAGAGCCTCACTCTGTGCATTTGGTTTTAAGCTGTGCTTCAGGTGCATTTTTATTTACAATACAACATTTGGTGGTTCCCACCCCGTTTCCCCCCAAACGAGACATTTGAGGCGTTGCAGCTGCCCAGGTTATGGGAGTCCAGAGCTAAGGCCGGAGTGACATCCTTTTATATCTAGAACGAGACATCTCGCTTTTGCCGGAAAACCCAGGAGCATAGTCCAGGAGACACACGATGTCCTCTGCCAGGGGGAGAAAGGCAGCCGATCGCACGGGGCTGAGGCCTCGGATGTGGCTCCAGACCTGTCAATATTGGGCAGGCAAGGACTTTGTGTGTGTGAAGACACCACAATAATCTAGGCTGACTTTTGTCTGCAGCAAAGACACACAACATGTGGACAGGGTCATCTGGAGGCGGAAACTTCGGTCGCTGCTGTTCTGCAGATGTTTCCCTCCCCTCTTTCAAAACCCCCGAAAACTAAATCAGTTTTTTAATCCTTGGCTCCTTGCAAAAGACAGCTGTCATTTCAGGAGAGGCAGACACCAGAACTACACAAACACACACCCCTTTAAGAAGTGAGTGAGAGGCAGGAAACTTAACCACCTCTTGCGATTTCCCCCCTTTCAATGAATCGCCTCTGGCCGCTGCAAAGGTCTCGGGTGCCAAGATGTCCGTGCTGAAGGCTGGCCGTTAACTCTGGGCTGGAAGAAGAAAAGCCGGCTTTGTCTCTCTCTCTCGAGCACAAGGAACTAGCCTTGTTTCCTTCTGGGTTGCTTCAGGCGGCAACTTTTTAAACAGGAATGGAGCGGGCGGGACGTTTGGGGGGCGGGGAGGGGGGTTGGGGGCGGAGAGAGAAAATATTCCAGGTTTGCCGAGCAGAACAAGGTTTTGGGAGCAAGTCGCTGGAGAGAGGTTTTCCAGAGCCCACCTCTTTTGAAAGCTGAGGATGGAGGTAGTCTTTTTGCTCCACTGGAATATTCAAAGTCAGTTTTGCAGCTGACCCAAGAGACATAATCCTGTTCCAAAGTGGAAACCAGTCCCCTGACAGCGGGAGAACAAGATGATTTCAGAACCTAAACACCCCCCCCATAACCCCTATTGACGGGGGTCCCCAACATTTTTTCCTGTGTCAAGAATTGCAACACCCTCCTTAGGCACCTGAACAATGCCCGGCTCATTCCCCCGCCCCGCCTGTTCCAAGACGCCCAACGTTCATTCCCTCTACTTCAGCAGCTTCTGATCTCTCGCAATGAGGCCCCCCTGAAATAAGTGAATCGGAGAGAATCGGAGAACTCTGGGTGTGAAGTGGAGCAAAGTTCTGAGAGCGTCTTCCCTGGCACTGCCAGCAGGGGGAGCTGCCGCCTCCTTCAGAACAAGGCCCCGCCCCCAGGGGGCGGAGCCAACGCCATGTGCGAGGTTCTGCGTGCCTGTCCATACTTCATTTGAGCTACCAGTAAGCAGGAGGCGCTCAGAGCACGCTGACCCTCTCGGTCAAGCCCTTCATGTCCACCTCCCGCTGCTGTTCATCCTCCTCCTCCTCCTCGTGCAGCCGCCGGACCCGCAAGTGGTCAGGATACGGCACGCTGTGCTCGGCCGCAAACTGTTCCCACCGGGCGTCGTCACTCTCGTGGGTGATGTAGCGCTCGCCCATCTTGCTCTCCAGTTCCCGCAGGTCCAGCCATGTTTGATAATCCTGGGAGGGGAAGGAAGAGGAGAAGCTAAAATGTAAATCTGTAAATTGAAGGGGATGCTTGTCGGTTGCTCTCTATGCCTGCGGATACTGAGATAGCTTCTTTAAAAGAGCATAACACTTGGTCTCTTGTACCACAAACCCCAGATATGAGACTTATAGATTCAAAATGGGTTTATAGAGTTAAAATGAATGACAAAAATGAAGTTGTTAAGGTACAAGGCAAGATTAGTTGCTAGGGGTTTTCAACAAATTCCAGGCAAAGATTATGATTTGTGTTATTCACTAAGTGTAAAATATGAAACAGTTAAGCTTTTGTTAAAAGATGCATCACAACGTGGACATTCTGTTATTCCCAGAGCGGACTTGCTATCTTGTGTTCAGAGACCAATACGCAGCGCGCTAGAGTCTTAAGGTTATGTTTACAGTTTGTAAAGAAACCAATTGCTGATGAAATGATTGTACTTCAGTATGTTCCAGGTGACAATCAAATTGCAGACATTTTTACAAAAGCACTTCCAAAGGTTACACATGAAAGATATGTACAAAATATGCTTTATGTTTTTGTTCCACAATGATGAACCACAGGGGAAATGTTGAATAGTTTCTTTAAATGTAAAGGTTCATCATTGTTCCACCCGATGTGTATGTCTTTAAGGGGCCAGAGCAAGGGCCAGAGCAAAATAACGAGACCCAGCTTTACAGCTGTGAAACAGAGCAGGTGCTGCTGAGTTGTATTGACTAACCTGTGTCAGCAATTGGGTGTAGTATATAAGGAGCAGCACCTAGCTCTCCCATTACCCTGGGGGATGGATTGGCGGTTGGGTCATAGAATCATAGAGTTGGAAGAGACCAGAAGGGCCACTGAGTCCAACCCCCTGCCAAGCAGGAAACACCATCAGAGCACTCCTGACATATGGTTGTCAAGCCTCTGCTTAAAGACCTCCAAAGAAGGAGACTCCACCACACTCCTTGGCAACAAATTCCACTGTCGAACAGCTCTTACTGTCAGGAAGTTCTTCCTAATGTTTAGGTGGAATCTTCTTTCTTGTAGTTTGGAGCCATTGCTCCGTGTCCGCTTCTCTGGAGCAGCAGAAAACAACCTTTCTCCCTCCTCTATGTGACATACTTTTATATATTTGAACATGGCTATCATATCCCCCCTTAACCTCCTCTTCTCCAGGCTAAACATGCCCAGCTCCCTTAGCCGTTCCTCGTAAGGCATCGTTTCCAGGCCTTTGACCATTTTGGTTGCCCTCCTCTGGACACGTTCCAGTTTGTCAGTGTCCTTCTTGAACTGTGGTGCCCAGAACTGGACACAGTACTCCAGGTGAGGTCTGACCAGAGCAGAATACAGTGGCACTATTACTTCCCTTGATCTAGATGCTAAACAAAAATACATGTTTGTTTGTTGATGTATTTAGTGTAAAAGGAGTTTTTGTTTTTGTAATTAAAACCTTGTTTAAGTTATTTTAGAGTCCCTTTTTAATGCATGGTCTCCCCAGCAAGCTCTCTGCAGCGCTACTAAACTGCAAATAGCCAACATCCAGATGTTGCTGAACTGTGACTCACGACTCCCTTGACTGTTGGCCACACTTGCTGGGTGTTGGGAGTTGTAGTTCAGCAACGCCCGGAGGGCCAAAAACTCCTACCACCCCTTCTCTGTGCTATTCCATGGGGATGGGGAGATATTCAAAGACAAACTGCTCAATCTGTGCTTCCTGAAACGAGACGGGAACTGCAATATTGCAACCACCTGTTGAAATTTGCACCGCTCTGAATTTTGCAATTTTGCAATGCAGCAAATGAATTTTGCAATGAATTTTGCAATGCAGCACTCCAACCAAGTCAGGGTTACAATAGTAGAACCTTGGTTTTCGAATGTAATCCGTTCCGGAAGTCCGTTTGACTTCTGAAACGTTTGGAAAAAGGGAGGATCAAAGGGAGGGCAGCAAATCTAATTGGAAAAAAGAGATAAATGTATTGGGAATCTGCATACGTGCAGCTACACACACAGAGTCACTTAGGATTTGGCCGACAGCCAAGGCAATGTGAAGGAGTAAGTCTGCCTGGTGATACAAAGGCATGGAGACAGCTCCCTGATTGGTCAAGCTCTCTCACGGGAATGATTAATGGCCTACTAACTGTGTTAGTACGAGTCAGTGTAGGAGTTGAGAGTTGTGAGTCACACAAGAGAGAGCTAGTCAAAGATCCGTGTTCTGTTCTGTTCCTGTAAATAGTCCACTGTATATAATAAACACCTAACTACAAGTTCCTGGTTCCTGGTTCATCCATCCTGCCTGCAACCAAGTTGCCAATTGCTTTCGTGAACTTTGCGTTTACACTGCTAGGTCTAAGGTCCTGCAACTAGTCAAAAAGTTGCAAAACACCAATAGGTTTGGTGCGCCTCGGAAGCTGTTTGGGTTCCGAGGAACGTTCGAAAACCAAAGCAGTTACTTCCAGGTTGTCGGTGTTTGGCTTCCGAAACATTCAGCAGCCAAGATGTTCGACAACCGAGGTTTGATTGTATAACAGGCCTCCTCAACCTCGGCCCTCCTGATGTTTTTGGCCTACAACTCCCATGATACTTAGCTAGCAGGAAGAGTGGTCAAGGATGATGGGAATTGTAGTCTCAAAACATCTGGAGGGCCGAGGTTGAGGAAGCCTGGTATAACAGGTGCGCTGAAAAAATGCAACGGACAAAATGGCTTCCTGTTAGCACAAAATTGCTTTGGGAAAACATATTAGGAGAAATTCACATTAAGAAGGTAAGAAGGACGAAGAACGTAAGGAGAGGCAGCTGGATCAGGAAAATGGACCATCTAAGTTCAGCATCCCGTTTTCACAGCGGCCAAGCAGATTCCCTAAAGGGAAACCCGCAATTGGGACCACAAGGAACCAGAGCAATGGCAGCAGCAGGAATGTCAGACCAGGTGGCCCTGAAATCAAATCCTGCAGCTACCATGGCGCCCTGCAGATGTCTAGGACTACAAAGCCCATCATCCCCAGCCAGCAGGGCCCATAATGAGTTTGACCCCAGTCGCCATCTCTGCATACCTGTAGCCAAGAGTGGCTGAGCGATTTATCGACACTGTAACGTTTCCTCATCTTCACCTGGAGGAGGTTGTTGATCAGATCAATAGCTGGGCAGGAGGAAAGGGAGAAAAGAAATGATATAAGAACCTGAGTAGACCCTGCTGGATCCGGCTGGGAATCCAAGTACAGTGGAACCTCGGGTTGCGGACGTAATCCGTGACGGAGGCACATCCGCAACCCGCAGCGTTTGCATCCTGAAGCGCCGTGTCTGCGCTGGCACGATTTAGCACTTCTGAATAACTGTGCCCCTGAAGGACCAGGTGCGCAGCCTGGGAGTCATTCTGGACTCTCAGCTGTCCATGGAGACGCAGGTCCATTCTGTGTCCAGGGCAGCTGTTTATCAGCTCCATCTGGTACACAGGATGAGACCCTATCAGCCCGCAGACTGTCTCGCCAGAGTGGTACATGCTCTGGTTATCTCCAGCATGGACTACTGCAATGCGCTCTACGTGGGGCTACTTTTGAAGGTGACCTGGAAACTACTACTAATCCAGAACGCGGCAGCTAGACCGGTGACGGGGAGCGGCCGCCGAGACCACATAACACCGGTCTTGAAAGACCTACATTAACTCCCAGTACGTTTCCGAGCACAATTCAAAGTGTTGGTGCTGACCTTTAAAGCCCTAAACAGCCTCAGTCCAGTATATCTGAAGGAGCATCTCCACCCCCATCGTTCTGCCCGGACACTGAGGTCCAGCTCTGAGGGCCTTCTGGTGGTTCCCTCACTGCGAGAAGCCAAGTTACAGGGAACCAGGCAGAGGGCCTTCTCGGTAGTGGCACCCTCCCTGTGGAACGCCCTCCCACCAGATGTCAAAGAGAACAACAACTACCAGACTTTTAGAAGACATCTGAAGGCAGCCCTGTTTAGGGAAGATTTTAATGTTTGATGTATTACCGTATTTTAATTTTTTTTGTAAGCCGCCCAGAGTGGCTGGGGAAGCCCAGCCAGATGGGCGGGGTATAAATAATAAATTATTATTATTATTCTGCGCGTGCGCAAGCGGTGAAACCCGGAAGTAACCCGTTCCAGTACTTCCGGGTTTCCCGCAGTCCGCAACTCGAAAACACATAACCTGAAGCGTCCGTAACATGAGGTATGGTAGCAGAAAGCCAGCCAATTTCCGAGGGCAGACTCTCCCCATCCCACCAAGCTCCTTTGGATAGTTACCGCCAACTGAGATCTGGCGCCAGGGGTTCGCCGGGTACATAAAGGCGGCGTTCTGGATCTGGTCGTTGATGTCCTCATCTTCGTTGAACGGGAATGTGCCGCTGAGGCTGACGTACATGATGACTCCCACCGACCACATGTCCAGAGAGCGGTTGTAGCCCTGGTTCAGCAGGACCTCGGGCGCCAGGTAGGCCGGGGTGCCCACGACCGAGCGGCGGAAGGACTTCTCGCCAATGATGCGGGCGAAGCCAAAGTCGCACAGCTTCACCTACAGGATTGTAAAGCAAGGAACCTTACGATCCACAGGCCGCCATGCGACGCGGCAAAACACATTCCAATGTACAGTGGTACCTCAGGTTAAGTACTTAATTCATTCCGGAGGTCCGTTCTTAACCTGAAACTGTTCTTAACCTGAAGCACCGCTTTAGCTAATGGGGCCTCCTCCTGCCGCCGCGCCGCCGGAGCCCAATTTCTGTTCTTATTCTGAAGCTAATTCTTAAGCTGAAGCACTATTTCTGGGTTAGCGGAGTCTGTAACCTGAAGCGTATGTAACCCGAGGTACCACTGTATATTTTTATGCTGTGAACCGCCCTGCGATCTTCGGATGAAGGACGGTATGAAAATTTCATCATCATCATCATCATCATCATCACCAGCAACAACGGGATAATGGCAGGGCCTTCTCGGTGTCTGCTCCCAGACTTTGGAACTCCTTCCCTAGAGGAGTTAGACTGGCTCCGTCCTTGTTGTCCTTTTCTCAGCAGGTGAAGACTTTCTTATCACAACAGGCTTTTGGGAACTAACTGCTTTTAATGAACAGGCTGGTGTGGTGCTGTTTCTATTGTAATTATCTGCATGTTTTTAATAGCTCTTATATTTATATGTAGTGGTTTTTTGGGTGGCTCACATTATAAATATGTGTGTGTTGTTGTGGTTTAGTCGTTTAGTCATGTCCGACTCTTTGTGACCCCATGGACCAGAGCACGCCAGGCACTCCTGTCTTCTAAGTTTTTCTGTTTTACAATACTCATTTTACATCCTTAATATATAAATGACTTCCCTTCTTCTCTTTCCACGGTTCATTTTACATATCCTAAATCCTTGCAGATTTTACAAAAACGATACCATTCAGTATTCCATTACTGCATCCACCAATACTTGTTTACACTGTCGAATTTATCTTAACGCTCCCAGCGTTTTCAGCTATACATAATTATTTCCAATATATTCAATAAATGTTTTCCAGTCTTCTTTAAACGTATGTTCTTCTTGTTCTCTTATTCTATACATTAAGTCTGCAAGTTGTACATATTCTGTCCACTTAAGTTGCCATTATTTTCTATTTTTGGGTAACAAACAGGGGCCGCAATATTAGCATACATATGGTAAATAACCTTTTTTTGACACCTAGGAATTTCAGTCTGAATTATCCCCAACGGAAAGGACTCTGGCTTGGGGGGGGGGGAGTACTTTTAAACAGTTTTTTCAGTTCATTATGGATCATTTCCCAATACTCTTTTAGGCTTTTACAAGTTCACCATATATGAAAGTACGTTCCCTCCAGCACTTATCTGATTCAGTCGGAGTTAAATGCCATCTGTGAATCATTTTCATTGATTTATATGTAGTTTTAACTCTATTCATGTGCTATTTTTTTACAAAAGAATTGTTGGTGTCTTTTCTATGTTTTTAGCTGTTCCTATTTTATCTGTGTTGGGACGCGGGTGACTCTAAACCACAGAGCCAAGGGCTTGCTGATCGGAGGATTGGCGGTTCGAATCCCCGCGACGGGGTGAGCTCCCGTTTCTCGGTCCCTGCTCCTGCCAACCTAGCAGTTCGAAAGCACGTCAAAGTGCAAGTAGATAAATAGGTACCACTCTGGCGGGAAGGTAAACAGCGTTTCTGTGTACTGCTCTGGTTCGCCAGAAGTGGCTTAGTCATGCTGGCCACATGACCCGGAAGTGGTCTGTGGACAAACGCCGGCTCCCTCTGCCTGTAAAGTGAGATGAGCACCGCAACCCCATAGTCGTTCTTGACTGGACTTAACAATAATAATAATAATACATTTTTATTTATACCCCGCCCTTCCCGGTTCAAAAACCGGGCTCAGGGCGGCTAATAACAAATTTAAAACACTTTAAAACACTTAATTATAAAAGCAGCAAAAAATACAATATAAAAACATGAATAACAATAAATTCAAAAATCAAAAATTAGATAATCCCCAGGGCTAGCTGGCTGAATTGGTCCTGCTTGGGCCAGCGAGGCGGCCAGGGGAGAATTAACTGTCAGGGGTCCCTTTACCTTTTTATTTTATCTGTAAGCAACCTTGAGTCTCTGCCAGGAAAAAAGGCAGGGTAAAAATAACTATTAGTTAAAGGTAAAGGGATCCCTGACCATTAGGTCCAGTCATGTCCGACTCTGGGGTTGCGGCACTCATCTCACTTTACAGGCAGAGGGAGCCGGCGTACAGCTTCTGGGTCATGTGGTCAGCATGACTATGCCGCTTCTGGCGAACCAGAGCAGCGCACGGAAACGCCGTTTACCTTCCCGCCAGAGCGGTACCTATTTATCTACTTGCACTTTGACGTGCTTTTGAACTGCTAGGTTGGCAGGAGCAGGGACCGAGCAACGGGAGCTCACCCCGTCGTGGGGATTTGAACTGCCAACCTTCTGATCGGCAAGCCCTAGGCTCAGTGGTTTAACCCACAGCGCCATCCACGTCCCTATTAACTATTACACATAATAATAATAATAATAATAATAATAATAATAATAATAATAATGGGAGTTGCAATCTAGCAAAAAAATCTGGAGGTCCATGGGCAACCCACCCCTGCCCTAAACGAATCTTTAAGAAAACCACCAAGGGACACTGCCTGGGTCTCTCAGTTTTGAGCGGTTCCGTTCTAAAATCCCGAACGCCATTTGGGATGCATCCAGCTCTTTCTCAGATGCAGAACAGGAAGCCTTACCTGAGGGAACGGCTCAGCCGAAGCCAAAAGGACGTTCTCGGGTTTCAGGTCGCAATGCACGATGTTCTTGAAATGCAGATGCCGCAAAGCCACCAGGATCTGAGCGGAAAAGACAAAAACAGGAGTGGCAAAAGGTGGCAAGGAGCAGAAAGCCACCAAATCCTGGCCACATCAGCCTCCCACAGATCGCATTACATGAATTATCACAGAGGTCCCGGGGGCCTCTTGCCCACTGCAATGTTTTACAACAGCCTTCCCGACGCTGGCGCCTGCCAGATGTTTTGGGACTACAACTCCCATCCGCTCTGACGCTGATGGGAGTTGTAGTCTGAAATTTCCGACAAAGGCCAGTTTGCCGAAATTTGCTCTCTGTTTGCTGCTGGCTGGTCACACCTTCTGCTTTCAGAGACCCAGGCGAAAGCTCCTCTTTTGCCCTTCAGACATCGCTAGCAAATATTAAGATATCCCGAATCCCGAAATTTGTTGGGGAAGCGCAACCTCAGGCAAGTCTCTGCTGCCACCTGGTGGGCGCTGGTTGACTTGCACCTTCTCTGGCTTTGGAAGGTGTATGTTTAATAATAATAATGATAAAATTTTATTTATACCCAGCCCTTCCTGGTTCAGAAAACAGGGCTCAGGGCGGCTAACAGCCAATTTAAAACACTTAATTGGTACAACAAAAAACAGCTTAAAATACAGTATAAAATGTGAATATTTAGAATTCAAAAATCAATTTAGGGGGGAAATCCGTCCGATAACCATTAGATGATCACCAGGGCTAGCTGGCATGTTCCTTACCTGCGTGATGAGGAACTTGGTGAGTCTCTCAGGCAGCCGGCCCTTTTCCGAAGACAGGATCATTTCCAGCATGTCTCCGTGGAGCTTCTCCATCACCACAAAGACCTTCTCCGGCGTCTCAAACATGCACTCCAGGTTCACGATCCCGGCGTGTCTCAGGCTCTGCGGGGTGGGGGAGAAGAAGAGAGACAAGGTGAGGTGTCAGGATGAGGCTCAGAGGGACTTAAGGGACCCCTTTTCCCACCAGCCCTCCCGCGACAACACCCACAAAATGGCCGCCGCCACCTGCTCACCTGCAAAATGGCGACCTCGTTGCGCAGTTGGCTCTCCTGCTTGGTGGGGAAGCGGAGCTTGTCAATCACTTTCACCGCCACGTCCCGGCCCGTCTTCCGGTGTTTCCCTGGGGGCGTCAAGAAGGGAAGCTGACATTTTAGGAAGGGGCTGTTGCTGGCTGGCAGAAGGCAGATGGTACCGGCCCAACCATTGGGTTTAGGTCAGCAGCCCCGCAAACAAAATGATGGCTAAAACTCCCATCATCCCGATGGGCTACAACACTGGGAGTCTGAGCCCAATAACACCTGGCTGTCTCTGTGTGACGGACAGCTGAGCTAGACCAGAGTCTGGTGATACAAGGAGTCCCTGTTTTTATATAAATTTTATTTTTCAGAAATATTTTGACATAAATACAGTCCAGCACAGTGGTACCTGGGGTTACATACGCTTCAGGTTACAGACTCCGCTAACCCAGAAATAGTACCTCGGGTTAAGAACTTTGATACAGGATGAGAACAGAAATCGCGCGGCGACAGCGGGAGGCCCCATTAGCCAAAGTGGTGCTTCAGGTTAAGAACAGTTTCAGGTTAAGAACGGACCTCTGGAGCGAATTAAGTACTTAACCCGAGGTACCACTGTATTTTCCAACAAATATATGTATTTTAACTTCTCCCCCTCCTTTTGCAGTTTCTTACATTTTTAAATTTACAATAATGCATCTTCTTTGTTACTCCAATTAATAATTACTCCTTAGTTATCTTTTAACATTAATTTTAACCGTTTGGTTTAAATTCATCCTGCTAAAGAGCTTTTATGTATACAACATTTCAGATAATCCATGAATTTTCTCTAATCTTTTATAAAGTCCCCCCTCCCCTCTTGGTTCTTTATTGCTCCTGTAAGTTCTGCCATTTCATCATCCATTAATTTAGTCTGCCATTCCCCTTGGCGAGTACAGAATCTTATTTCCATTTTAATGAGCACAAATAATCCTGGCTGCCGTCGTGGCAGTACCTTGAAATTCCACCAGAGGGCTGTAGCCTCTCTCTGATTGGCTACCAAGACAGCGAGTCAGAAGGGGGCGGAGCCAGCACTTAGGGAGGGAAAATAAAAGGAGCCGTTTCTGAGGGAGTTTTCAGAGGGTTTAAGAGAGAGCGGGAAGGAGAGGAGAGTTTGGTTCTGTTCTGTGTGTGGAATATCGGCTCTGAGGAAAATATTTCTGAGTTTACATAGGAGGACTGTGTTTAGTGTCTTGCGAGGGCATTTAGACAGGAACAAAGTGGAGGGCTGAGTTTGAACAAGGAGAAGTAGAAGCTGTGAGGATAAAGTCTCCTTGGGTCTCCTTCCAGTTAGGACGGATCTTGGCTTGAATATTTTATCGAACATTTTTCAGTTATGAAGAAATAAAGTGATACAAAGAAGAAAAGAAAAAGGCACCTGTCAGAGCCACCCTGGGTCCCAGCTCACAAGAGACCAAAGTCCAGTCCAAGCTATATACAAAAGGTTTTATTGAAGATCATTGTCGTCATTACATCCAAACTCCGTGGGTCCGCATCTGTTACCCTTAGATGTTAGAAGTCCCCTCTGAGTCCGTCCCTCCCCTGCACCAATTTAAGAGGCTTGTACTGCTCCACCTTTTCCTCTCTTTCCTTTTCCGCAGGGTCTTCCTGCCCCCCTGTCTTCCCTCTTTCCGGGACTCCCCAGAGGCTGAGTCTTCTCCCGCCTGCTCCCCCCTCCTTCGTGCTTTGGCACCAGGCTCCTCCTCAGAGCTCTCCTCATTTCCGCGCGCCTCTATATTTGAACTTGGCGCGCGTACGTTGCCTCTGACCTTCCTTTCTACAGTTACGCTGCTCTCGGTGCTACACTCCTCCCTTTCAGGCAAGACGTCTTGCTCCGAACTCCTCCCCCTTCCTCCTTCCTGTCCTGCTCTTTCTGACACACTGGCAACTTCCCCCCCTCCACTCCGTTCCGACGGGGGAGCTGGTCCCGCTTTGCCACTCCCACTGGGGATTCCCTCTTCGTTCCCCTCTCTCTGACTGATTCCCTCTCTATTGCCCCTTGGCCTGACCAGGGGGGCTCCCTTCTGGGAATCCTCTGATTCGCTAGACGGACTTTGGGACAACCTCGGCTCGTTGTCGTCCTCTTCCTCCTCGCCCTCGCTCTCTGTCTCCTCTCTCCCTAAAACCCTGACAGCACCAAAATGTGCAGAGGAAAAGAAAACAATACATGAATATATATGGAAAAAAACGGATGCGGTGATCCGATTGGTAGAAGACTGGGAACTTGACAGAAAGTAACACCTTGTTTAAGATCCAAAGTAATAAGCTGTAACACCTATGAGTTAAGGAACTGAGGTGAAATAATTCGAAATAAGCAGAGCATTTACCATCTAGAAACCTGCAACATGCAACTGCAGAGTAATAACTGAAAATAAGCAATCGAAGTTTGAAAGAAGCTGTGCATTTACTATAGAACCCAGTAGATTTAGTATAATTATAAATGATTTAACTTTTTCCTAAAAGAACTTTATTTGCTGACACATCATTTGTTTTGCCAACTTTGTTCCGTCAAATAAGCCTTTTTTCTTATTGGTTCACCTGCCTGTCTCCAAGTGTCAAAGTTTTACCTCACGCAAAATACAAATAAGATAACCTGCGGTGGTTATAGAGTGTCGGATCCGCCACAACTGGCGGCCAGAGCGGTGGGATCCGCTCCAATCTGCTTTAGAGGCCAGGTTAGATCAGCAACCAGCACCCTCTAGAGGTGGAGAGGTATTATGGCATCACCGCTCCAGGTAGACTACTTGGGGTTGCATCATATTGAGGAAAGAGTGTCTAGCCAAGTTCTTAACTCACCTCCATAGACGACACCAAATTGCCCAGAGCCCAAAACTTCATCCGGGAAGATCTGGTAGACGGTGGCGATATCCTGCAGTTGTACAAATGGATTGTGTTTTGTTTTAAAAAAGCAACTTTTGTGGGCGAAGGACCCCCCCAAACCAAAGTTAGGGGTGAAGAGCAGGCAAGGAGAAGGAGCAGGCAAGGAGACCCGGAGACCCAGTGCTCCCAGAACTCACCACGTTCTCCTGGATCTGGCTGTTGGACACAGAGATTCGTAATGACGCTTGCCCTGGAAAGAGGAAGGCAGAAGGTCGAAGTCAGGGCTGAGCCCATCTCCCGATGTATCACATGCCAATGCTGTACAGGGGACAAGGCCCACCTGGGTAAGGTAAAAGGATAATGGACCCCTGGACGGTTAAGTCCAGTCAAAGGCGACTATGGGGTGCAGCACTCATCTCGCTTTCAGGCCGAGGGAGCCAGCGTTTGTCCACAGACAGCTTTCTGGGTCATGTGGCCAGCATGACTAAACTGCTTCTGGCGCAACAGGACACCATGATGGAAGTCAGAGCGCCATTTACCTTCCCGCTGCAGTGGTACCTATTTATCTACTTGCACTGGTGTGCTTTCGAACTGCTAGGTTGGCAGGAGCAGGGACCGAGCAACAGGAGCTCACCCCGTCGCGGGGATTCGAACCACCAACCTTCTGATCGGCAAGCCCAAGAGGCTTAGTGGTTTAGACCACAGCACCACCCGCGTCCCTACAAGGCCCACCTAGGCCAGTACTGTCTGGGGCTCTCCAGATATCATGGACTGGGGCCAGAGAGTGAGGCTTGGAAGGGCGCATTCGGACATCTGGGGGGGTTAAAGATCCCCACTCCTGCGTGTGAGGGGGGAAGGCATGGGTTGGACACTGTCAGAAGCAAGTAAATCACATGGAGTAGGTGAAGTTACCGCATTTTTCGCTCTATAAGACGCACTTTTCCCCCTCCAAAAATTAAGGGGAATTGTGTGCGCGTCTTATGGAGTGAATGCAGGCTCCATGGCTTCAGCGAAAGCAACGCGAAGCCTCCGCTATGGAGCGTTGCTTTCGCTGAAGCCAGGAGAGCAAGAGGGATCAGTGCCCTCTCTGCGCAGCGCCCCTTCAGCGAAGCGGGAGGAGAAATGGAAGGGGCTCCGCTTCTCCTGCCGCTTCGCTGAAGGGGCGCTGCGCAGAGAGGGAGATAATTTTTTTTTCTTGTTCTCCCCCTCTAAAACTAGGTGCGTCTTATGGTCGGGTGCGTCCTATAGAGTGAAAATTACAGTAATTCACCGTAGTGAAGTTCCTCCTTCCCTGATAGGTTCCCAAACAATCTGAGGCACCACCATCTTGCATGTCTTTGATTTGCCTTTTCATACCTCTTTGGGTTCTGGGAGACCAGGGAGGGGAGACCCCCTGGCCCCTTCACCAGCCTCTCTCTACCTTTCGTCCTCCCTCCTCTCCAGCTTCTGCTTCTGCTTCTGATTCTGAACTGCTCTCTGCCACAGATTCTTCCTGCTCACTAAATCCTGTGACCTCTCCAGCTTCTGACACCTCCTCCTTCCGGTCTTCTCCCTCTGACTACTCATTGTCATCCCACCACCACTCCCTGGGCACTGAGCCTTCTTCCCTCGGGGGTCCCCCAGGTGGCACATCCCAGCATCCCTCTGCGTCCAACCAGTCCAGGACAGACACTCACTATGGGGCGCCTCTCCTTGGGCGCTCGGAGCCCCTTGGAGGACGACCGGCATGAGGGCCTGCCGGATGGCGTTCTCCCACGTCCTGGCGTTCTCCAGGCTGTCCCCGGCATGCTGGTGGTTGCTGGGGGCGCCGCTTTCCCCCACGTAGTAGGTGGCTTTGGCCGTGATGATTTCAAAGCAGTGAGGGTTGGCGCCCGAAGGCAGCAGGGAGAAGTCCTGGGCCGGACCCACGGCCAAGATCTCCGAGAGCGGAATCTCCTACAGGAAAAGGAAATGGAAATCAGCCTTCATTGCTCGGCCCCCTGATCTCATGGCCATCAGGGAAGACCAACAACTCTCCCCACTTGGCATTTCCAGCAACTGGCATTCAGATGGTGTTCTCCATGCCAGGCATAATGTGATGAACTTCTATCATGTTGCCTCTTTCTCGCCTTTTCTCTAAAGTAAAGGTAAAGGGACCCCTGACCATTAGGTCCAGTCGTGGCCGACTCTGGGCTTGCGGCATTCATCTCTCTTTACTGGCCGAGGGAGCCGGCGTACAGCTTCCGGGTCACATGGCCAGCATGACTAAGCCGCTTCTGGCGAACCAGAGCAGCGCACGGAAATGCTGTTGACCTTCCCACCGGAGTGGTACCTATTTATCTACTTGCACTTTGACGTGCTTTCGAATTGCTAGGTTGGCAGGAGCAGGGACTGAGCAACGGGAGCTCACCGCATCACGGGGATTCGAACCGCCAACCTTCTGATCGGCAAGTCCTAGGCTCTGTGGTTTAACCCACAGTGCCACCCGCGTCCCTTTTCTCTAAACTAGGAAGTCCCAAATACTGCAATCTTCTTTCATGGTTTCCTCGCCCTAAGCTGATTTCATGAGAACACCACGCATCCCATCTGACGCTAAGTCAGCGGTTCTCAACCTGTGGGTCCCCAGATGTTGTTGGACTACAACTCCCATCATCCCTGAGCTCTGGCCTTACTACCGAGGGGTGATGGGAGTTGTAGTTCAACAACATCTGGGGACCCACAGGTGGAGAAAGGCTGAGCTAAGTGATGAAGTCATTCAGCCAAGCTAGAGCAAGGGCAAAGTCTCCTGCCTTCACTCCAGCGCATCTGTTGGTCAGCGGCAGGGAACGCCATCTTGGCTGCGATCTAGGGCCAGTGGTGTCATGTCTGGGGTCACGGAGGTGGGGGACAAAGACCCACAACTATTTCTGCTGTGGGGTCCCTGTCTCCAGCACCCCTAGAGCGTGAAAGGGGAGGTTTTTAGCCACGGTGGGCTCCAAGGTTAAGCATTTAGGAGCAATGAAAGCACAAGACGCTCCGGCTTCAGAAGAACAGTGCACAAGTTCTGTTATGTGGCTCTGGGATAGCTCAGTCAGTAGAGCATGGAATTCTTAATCTCAGGGTCATGGGTTTGAGCCCCACATTGGGCAAAAAAAAACCCTGCATTGCGGCGGGGGGGGGGTTGGACTAGATGACCCTCGTGGTCCCTTTCCAACTCTTCATTCTATGATTCTATGTGCAATGGAAAACACAACTCAAGCCACTCCAAAAGAAGATATTGGAGCACTCCTAATCGTCTGCCCATGTAAATGCACAGAAAATAGCAGATCTGGTTGAAAGATGCAACTTGGGAAAGCTGCATCGATCATTGCAATGCCTCCCTCACTATAATTGCATAATTATAAGATTATCACATAATCTTAGAAGAGGCATGGCTGTGAGAGGGTGGCGACTGTCATGAAGGGACTCTGCATTTCTGAATTTGCGACTGCACTACAGTGAAACCTCAGGTTAAGAACTTAATTCATTCCGGAGGTCCGTTCTTAACCTGAAAATGTTCTTAACCTGAAGCACCACTTTACCTAATGGGGCCTCCCACTGCTGCCGCGCCGCTGGAGCACGATTTCTGTTCTCATCCTGAAGCAAAGTTCTTAACCCAAGGTACTATTTCTGGGTTAGCGGAGTCTGAAACCTGAAACATATGTAACCTGAAGCTTATGTAACCCGAGGTACCACTGTATTGTCTCCAACCGCAAAGGAGGAGCAAAGAAGGGGGGGCTTTGCCAACCTGGTGCCCTCCAGATGTTTGGAACTACAACTCCCAAGAGCCCCACAGCTGTGGATCAATCAAACCTTTGCCCCCCCCCCAAGAGCCTTCCTAGCAGGCAGAGTTTTTTCTTCCCCCTTTAGGACATTCGGCTCAGCTTCAGAAATATTTGCAAGAGGGCAGTTGCTGCCCATAAATCCCACCTCCCACTCCAGCTTCCCCATCCTCATCCACACTGAGGACCCTGAATATTAGGGGATGGCCGATTTACCTTGTAGTAGCGACTGCTGGTGTTGTTTTGGAAGAGAGTGAGGCATTTGCTGTCCAGGCGCCAGTAATGGCGTTTCCGCTGCAGAATGGGGAGAGAGAAAAGGAGTGTTTTTACAGGTTGTGGCATTCCAGGGGTTGTAAAAGGTAAAGGGACCCCTGACCATTAGGTCCAGTCATGGCCGACTCTGGGGTTGCAGCGCTCATCTCGCTTTATTGGCCGAGGAAGCCGGCGTACAGCTTCTGGGTCATGTGGCCAGCATGACTAAGCCACTTCTGGCGAACCAGAGCAGCACACGGAAACGCCGTTTACCTTCCCGCTGGAGCGGTACCTATTTATCTACTTGCACTTTGATGTGCTTTCGAACTGCTAGGTGGGCAGGAGCAGGGACCAAACAACGGGAGCTCACCCCGTCACGGGGATTCGAACCGCCGACCTTCTGATCGGCAAGTCCTAGGCTCTGTGGTTTAACCCACAGCGCCACCTGTGTCCCTTCCAGGGGTTGAACGAGGCCTTAAAAGCACCTTGAGGACCCAATGCAAGACTTTCACACGCATACTTACACACACAGAGCATTAATTCCATACATTGACATGCGCCATCCTACATGCTAAGAGCTGCCACCCTACATGCTAAGAGCTGCAGGAGGGCCTCTGTTTGCAGCTCCATCAGTACCTAAGGTCTGTTGTGGAACAGCACGGAGCAGGGCCTTCTCTGAGGTGGCACCCCAGACATAGGAGTCCCTCCCATTCAAGAGACAGTTGTCCCCCACCATGTTCACAGATCTGTGATGTCGAGGTGCAATGTTATCTTTTCCCTCTCGGGCCTACGGAGGTGAATAATTGATTTCTCTGCTGCTAGACGGCTGTTTTCAAATGCCTGTTCTTTTATGAGGCTCTTATTTTAGGTTTCATTGCATTGCATTTTAATGAAATTCTGGGTACCGCCCCCTAGAGCATCCAAGAGGGAATGTGGGTTATACAGCAGGGCTCACTTCATCAGCTCATCCAAAAGCTCAGCTATCCCTAGTACTTCAAGACTCCCATAAAAGTGCCTGGCTTAAAACCGTCTATCAAAAACTTGTGGCCTTTCCCCACAACACCTACTCACTATGGGCCCCACTAAAGCAAACAGTCTAACTGGGCAACGTCTAAAAGATATTGAGCATCAGAACAAACTGGCCACTATAAGGAAATTCTGCCCTTGGTATGTTCATTTTCCACCTCTCCATTTTGATTCTCTGGCCCCATATCTGCACAAACTTATTATCCCAAAATACAGACGTGCTTTTACACTTGCAAGACTGGATGTTTTGCCATCTGCGGCACTTGAGCGTCGATTCCAAAAGATCCTGCCTGAGAAACGCCTTTGCCCCTGTGGAGACGGCAGCACCGAAACAGCGGCACACGTCCTCCTGTCTTGCGCTCTCTACAAAGACCTGAGGAACAAGGTCATCACCCCACTCGTACTAACCGTCCCAGGGCGCTCAGCCACTGCCACAATGTCCTTTCTTCTATCAGATCAAAATGAGCAGATAACAGCAAAGGTTGCTAGGTTCATAGCAGGGGGAATCAGAATAAGGGCCACTAACTGATGGCTGATTCAGGACTTTAAATTGTGCTCTTATATCAAACTTCCTTTTCTGTGTATACCGTTGCTATGGCCATTGGCTAATGCGAATAAAGTTTTATCTTTTATCTTAGCTCAGCTCCATCAGTCACCTCCTTACCCTGAACTAGGTCAACTGGTGATTATAGGAACAGCTGTTTAGAAATTGGTACCCGAGTCTCGATTTTGATCTTCCTCTTCCCTCCCTGTCCCTTTTTCCTTGCGTGCTGTGTCTTTTTTTGTTTGTTTGTTTGTTTAAGATTGTAAGCCTGCAGGTAGGGATTTATCTTGGTTGACTATGTGTAAGCCACAGAGGGATCTTTTTCAGATGAAGGTGGGGGCAAGAAATAAATAAGTAACAATAATCAAGATCAGAGCAATAAGCAAGAAAGGAAGGCGCCAACTCTTCTGGCTTGCATCGCTCCATCGCTAGAAGAGCAAGTGAGAGAGAAAGAGCAAGAGAGCTCTGAATAATAGAAAGGCCCATGCCCCAAGGAGCTTACAAAACCTGCATTTTGCTGGAGAAGCGAGGGTAAGCACAAGCAAGCGTATGACTGATGGTGCTATGAAATAAAATCAATCCAATGCCCTTACCTCTCTCGTCCTGACCTACCCACCTCCAGACTGGATTATTGTAATTCGCTCTACGTGGGGCTGCCCTTGAGACTGCCCCAGAAACTCCAGCGGGTGCAGAATGCCGCGGCGAGACGCCTTATGGGGTCCTCGCCGCAGGATCACGTTCACCCGGTGCTATACCAGATGCACTGGCTCCCGGTGGAGTACAGGATCAGGTTTAAGGTGCTGGTTTTAACCTTTAAAGCCCTATACGGCCTAGGACCCTCGTACCTACGGGACCGCCTCTCCTGGTATGTCCCACGGAGGACCTTACGGTCTTCAAACAAAAATATCTTGAAGGTCCCGGGCCACAGAGATGTTAGGCTGGCCTCGACTAGAGCCAGGGCTTTTTCAGCTGTGGGTCCGATCTGGTGGAATGCTCTGCCACAAGAGACTAGGGCCCTGCGGGGCTTGACATCTTTCCGCAGGGCCTGCAAGACGGAGCTGTTCCACCAAGCCTTTGGCTAGGGTGCAGCCTGACTCCCTCCTTTGGCAATCTTCACAGAATTCTAGCCCAATGGTTGCCATCAATTTGATCTGAATTAATTTTATAATGAAATGATTTTAGAATGTTGTATTATTTTATTGTTGTTAGCCACCCTGAGCCCGGCTTTGGCTGGGGAGGGCAGGATATAAATAAAAAAATTATTATTATTATTATTATTTCCGTGCAGTACTCAGAGGCTGGGGTTTGTTCCAGAGGCCCAGCCTCAATGCCCACCCACCCCAGTCTCGCCCCACTCTCCCCACACCTCCAACTCACTAGGGTGTCCTTGTTGCTGAAGTGAACCACCCAGCCTTCCTTTAGAGCCGTGCTGGATTTGCGGGTCGTTTGCCGGACCGACTGGACCACTCGCATCAGGGGGATGTAGCCCATGGATCTGGAAGAAGAGGCAGGAGTTGCGCTTTAAATTTGGTGGGTCCGAAAGCGCTGGGTGGGGAAAGAGGGCCACAATAGATGCGACTAAAACTGGGTACGTGTGCTCATGGGAAGCCCCTTGGGATTTTTAAAACCATTATTTATCGAACTCGCGTTCCGCATTTCGTCTGAAGATCACAGGGCAGTTCACAAGGCAAAAATGCAAAATGAAAACATAATACAGTGGTGCCTCGCAAGACGAAAAGAATCTGTTCCGCGAGTCTCTTCGTCTTGCGGTTTTTTCGTTTTGCGAAGCAAGCCCATTAGCGGCTTAGTGGATTAGCGCTATTAGCGGCTTAGCAGATCAGCTGATAAGCGGCTTAGCGGATCAGCTGATAAGCGGCTTAGCGGATCAGCTGATAAGCAGCTTAGCGGCTTAGAAAAAGGGGGGGGAGGGAAAAAACCCCGCAGGAACTCGCAAGACATTTTCGTCTTGCGAAGCAAGCCCATAGGAAATTCATTTTGCGAAGCACCTCCAAAACGGAAAACCCTTTCGTCTAGCAGGTTTTCCGTCTTGCGAGGCGTTCGTCTTGCGGGGCACCACTGTAATAAAAAATACAAGCAAAACCGAAACAGTAACTCCTCCCTCCCACCCACAGTTAAAAGGCAATAGAACTTTTTTTAAAACTTGAATTTGTTTACCGCCCTTCATCCATAAACCTCAAGGAGGTCCGCAACATAAAAATACAAAATAAACACGCCTGGATGAAGGGAACCTTTTTTGCCTGGCGCCTAAAGCTATGCCATGAAGGTGGCAGGCGAGGAACGGGAGATAATGACTGTTCCTCAAATTTTTTATCCTGCCCTTCACACCGTGAATTTTTCCCCAACACCAATTTGTCTTCTTTTTTTTATTATTATTAACGTTCTTATGTCACATATGTATACATTATCATATTACATTACAGGGCATATTATAATTTCCAACTCTTATGTACAGTGGTGCCCCACAAGACGAATGCCTCGCAAGACAAAAAACTCGCTAGACGAAAGAGTTTTCCGTCTTTTGAGTCATTCCGCAAGACAAATTTCCCTATGGGCTTGCTTCGCAAGACGAAACGTCTTGCGAGTTCTTGGGAGTTTTTTTTCTTTTTCTTAAAGCCGCTAATAGCCGCTAAGCCGTTAATAGCCGCTAAGCCACTAATAGCCGTGCTTCGCAAGACAAAAAAAACCGCTAGACGAAGAGACTCGCAGAACGGATTAATTTCGTCTTGTGAGGCACCACTGTACTCTATATACGTTCTTATGTAAAACGCTTATGTACTCTATATTTATCATAATTTAAGTACGCATGCCACCTGTATCGGATGTCATGCCCTTCTATATCTAGTACATCCGTATTGCTTAAAAGGAACCAGTCCCTCATCCATGAGAAGCAAGCAGCCTCATAGTATAATTTTAAGCTGGCAAGACCAAAGCCTCCCCTTTCCTTAGTATCTATTAAGACCTTATGTTTTATTCTTGGTCTTCTCCCTGACAAAATGATCAATTTTGTCTTTGTCAGTGTCTCCCCACTGCCAGATCAGCAGCAACGGAACGTTAACAAACACTGCAGGTCCTGTAAGGGGAGTGAAAGGTTGGATCTAGCCGTGAAGGGAAACCCCATACAGGACCTAAGGAAAGAAAACGAAGCTGTGGTTTCAGGGCCGGCCCTTCCTCACCCCCGGGACTTGCTGTCGTCAGAGTCCTCGCCCATCCTCATCTCGTTCTCTGAATGGGACCCAGGGATGATTCCAGAGTCGTCTGATTCATCCATGAGCGAGTTCTTGTCGGCCTCACTGAGGTCGCTGGCTTCTTCCATCTGCACATCTGGGAGGGTCATAGGAGAGGAATAAAATATATCCAAGACTTCTCCAATCGTTGGGGCAAGGCCATAGCTCAGCAGTAGAGCATCTGGCTTTGCGTGCAGAAGGTTCCGGGTTCAATTCCAGGTAGGGCTTAGGAGAGACTCCAGCCTGACACTCTAAAGAGCTGCTGCCAATCAGGGTAGACCAGGGGTGGGGAGCATCCAGCCATTGGGCAAATCTTGCCATGCCTGGGAGTTCAATTTGGCCCACAAGGCTATTCCCCCTCAAGGCACACCCACCTGTCAATCAGCTGGCATCACTGGTGATGTCAGCAGATGGGCGGGAAGAAACGGTGGTTGTTATAATAATTAATTAATTAATTGCAATCCTGTTTTCAGTGGGGAACAGGACTGTGCAACCAAGGCAAGATTTAATCCCCACTCATCAGCTGATGAGCATGGAGGTTAAAGCTCTTTGCAAAAGTGCTCTTTGAAGCAGCTCCACGCTTCTGCTTTAAGCAAGTAAGCAGCAGTGGCGCGGGGAGAAGAGGAGGAGAAAGAAACTTGTACAATTGTCTTCTCCTCTCTTTGCCTCCTTGGCGACAAAGAACTTCTTCAAAGAGTACTTTTGCAAAGAGCTTTGAGCCAACCCAACATTTCTGTTTCAGCTTCTGGAGGCTCAAACAGAAGCCTTAGCCAGATGATCGACACTCGTTGAACTGGTGGGTCCTAAGCTGAATAACACCCATCTCAAGAGTTAAAACCAGGTCCCTCCCCTCCAGCCACCTCCACGCAACGAGAACAGTGGCCGTCACTCACCTCCGCCGTTAAACAGTGTCTCCCCCAGGCAGTCATTGGGCACCCGAGTCGCGCAACGTTTGTGGCAGTTGAACTTGCAATCTGGAAGGAGTTGGGGAAGGAGGCAAGGCGGGGTGGAAGATCAGCAGCAGGTTAAAAAGTTTCAAGCAAAGGATTCTGGTCTAAATGGACCAATAGCCAGACTTCCAATAAAGGACCTGCAAATGTCCTGCCTTGGTGCTGCTGGACTACAACTCCCATCATCCCTGAACATGGGGCAAAGCTGGCTGGGGATGGTGGGAATTGTAGTCAAAGAATCATAAAAGGGACCAGAGGGTCATCTAGTCTGACCCCCTGCAATGCAGGAATATCAAGGCAGTCTCCCACCCAATTTGGAACTACACTGGACCCTGCTTAGCTTTGCAAACGTGCTGGAAGTTTTATTGCTGCAGTCCAACAAGTCCTGGAGAACCACAGCTGAAGATCCCCAACCCGAGGCAGATGGGAGGCCCAGATTCCTCCCTCGGGGTCCCGTCCCCCCCCCCTCACCTTTGCATTGGAGGCCCTGGCGGAAGAGGCCTTTGAGGAGCTTCTTGCAGTACTGGCAGACGGTGGGCCGGGTGTAGGAGTGAATGAGGAAGGTGTGGGGCACTTTGACCTTGGAGAGGAAGAGCTTGTCTAGCTCAATGGGGCGGCCGATGTAGGTGGAGGAAGTCAGCCGGCGGGGGAAGGTCTCTATCAGGCTCCGAGTCTGCGAGGAGGGAGGGGGAGAAAGGGGAGCCGGAGGGAGAAGGATCAGCTCTGAGCAAACCACCAGGGCATAGAAGAACACCATCTCTACCCTGAGGCGTTATGTTTGGGACCCACCCGATTCACTGAGTACCCTGTTCTCAGTGGGGAATAGGATTGTGCAGCCAAGGCAAGATTTAATCCCCACTCATCAGCTGATGAGTATGGAGGTTTAAGCCCTTCGCAAAATGGCTCTTTGAAGTAGCTCCATGCTTCTGTTTTAAGCAAGTAAGCAGCAGTGGCGCGGGGTGAAGGAGAGGAGAAAGAAGCATGTATAATTCAGGGAAGGCACCCTCCAAGAGTTATCTAGTCCAACCCCCTGCAATGCCATCCTTGTGTGGGCTCGAACCACCAACCTTCTGGTTAAATAACCACTCAGACTGATCCATCGCACCACAGCCATGACTGCGCTTTGCTTTACAATGTTTTTAATGTTGTTTCAAATCATCGTCGTAGTAGTACAGTGGTACCTTGGTTTAAGACAGCTTAGTTTCTGAACAACTTGGATAAAGAACGCTGCAAACCCGGAAGTAGGTGTTTTGGTTTGTGAACTTTGCCTTGGAAGCAGAACATGTTGAGTGTGTTGCATCTGTAAATTGAGTCCCCCACTGCTATGGAAAAGCATGCCTTGGTTTAAGAACACTTTGGTTTAAGAATGCTTTGGTTTAAGAACGGACTTCCGGAACGGATTAAGTTCGTAAACCAAGGTAAAGGTAAAGGGACCCCTGACCATTAGGTCCAGTCGTGACCGACTCTGGGCTTGCGGCACTAATTTCGTTTTATTGGCGGACAGAGCTGGCGTACAGCTTCTGGGTCATGTGGGCAGCATGACTAAGCCGCTTATAGCGAACCAGAGCAGCGCACGGAAACGCCGTTTACCTTCCTGCCGGAGTGGTACCTATTTATCTACTTGCACTTTGACGTGCTTTTGAACTGCTAGGTTGGCAGGAGCAGGGACCGAGCAACGGGAGCTCACCCCGTCACGGGGATTTCGAACCGCTGACCTTCTGATCAGCAAGTCCTAGGCTCTGTGGTTTAACCCACAGCGCCACCCGTGTCCCAAGGTACCACTGTAATAATATTTATTTGTTTGTTTATTTATTTTGCTGCCCCTCTGACGGGTTACCCTAGTCACTCTGGGCTGCTTCCAGCAAATTAAAACACAATACGACATAAAACAACAAAAACTTCCCTGTACAATTTAAAACGCACCGTCGAAAACAGTTTAAAGCAAATCATGTCTTCACCCTGGAGGCGTACTCCATTGTCTCTCGAGGCAGACATAGCTGTCAACTTACAGATTTGAAAATAAGAGACCAGCAGCCTCAGAAATAAGGGATCGGCAGCCAAAATAAAGGATTTTCAGAGCACAGGTATGTTTGACTTCTGAGCACCTCCGAGACAAAGGCAGAAAGCCCAGCCAGCAGCTAAATGAAGCCTCAAGCAGTGGTTCCCACAGCGCAGTAACCCAGCAAAGGGGATGCAGCAAGGAAAACCACCATCACCTCTCCGCTGGGAAGCGCTGAGCAAAGGCGAGTCCCCAGGCAACGCAGCCGATTTGATCGGCACAAGGCATGCAAGCTCCACCCCCCAGTCGTTCTTAGACTCCTTATTGGGTGAGCAAAGCAGCCAAGCAACCCAGTTGGAGCCTCCCTCCTCCCTGGCCGGCAGAGAGGGAGGGAGAGGAGCTGCTTCCTTTGAAACCCGGGAAATTTAAGGAACATCATCAATAAGGGACAGCAGCGGGACACGTTGCTGGGATAAGGGACTTTCCCGCCGAATAAGGGACAGTTGACAGCTATGGAGGCAGAGGGATGCCAAGGCAAGTTCGCCCCAGAACCAGGTGGGGAGGCGGGCAGGGCAGACCCACTCCCAGCCACATAGCTGTCAACTTACAGATTTGAAAATAAGGGACCAGCAGCCAAAATAAGGGACCTGCAGCCTCACCTGTTCCAGGCACTCCAGTCTTCCTGCAGTCTGGTCAAACTCATGCTGGTAGCTTGGAGAACACTGTCCAACCAACTTTGTAACCAGAGGTTCAACTGAATAGAATCTGAATCACATGCACCACAAGGCCTATGCAGCCTCAACTTAAGATGGCTCCCCGGCCTGGCTTTGCACTGCAAAGTTTCCAGCAGCACGTGCAGCAAAATGGCGTCCAGCATTCAAAAACCCCCTCAGCTTGCATTAACTAGCCACACACAAGGCATGCAAGCTCCACCCCCCAGTTGTTCTTAGACTTCTTATTGGGTGAGCAACACAGCCAAGCAACACAGTTGGAGCCTCCCTCCTCCCTGGCCGGCAGGGAGGGAAGGAGGGAGAGGAGCTGCTTCCATTGAAATATAAGGGACATCATTTAAGGGACATCCATCAGTAAGGGACAGCAGCGGGACATGGCGCTGGAATAAGGGACTGTCCCTTCAAATAAGGGACGCTTGACAGCTATGCAGCCAGAAGCGGGCGCATGTCCACTCACCAGATCTTCGGAGCTGGAGGGCAAGGAGTCCGTGATGGAGAGGCGCAGGGACTGAGAGTTGGCCAAGGAGGTGGAAGAGAGACGGCGCTTCCGGGCTCCGCTGCAGTTGTTGGGGATGCTGAAAGCGCAGCGCTTGTGGTAGTTCAGCCCACAGCCTGGGAGGAAGATTAGGAGCGTCAAAAATGGCAGGGTCACGAGGTTGGCAGCAGAAAAAGCACAGGGAAGCAGGAGAGAGGAAGCCGCCTTAAGCCCGTTATCATCAATTATTCTTTTTATTAGGTATTTGTTTACACCCTGCCTTTTTCCCTGACGAGGGACTCAAGGTGGCTTACAGATAAAAAATATAAGAACAGCTAGAAACATGGGACGCAGCGACAATCATGAAAGAAGAATTAAATGCTGATATAATTGAAATTTTATGTACAGTGGTACCTCGGGTTACATACGCTTCAGGTTACATACGCTTCAGGTTACAGACTCCGCTAACCCAGAAATAGTACCTCCAGTTAAGAACTTTGCTTCAGGATGAGAACAGAAATTGTGCTCCGGCAGTGCAGCAGCAGCAGGAGGCCCCATTAGCTAAAGTGGTGCTTCAGGTTAAGAACAGTTTCAGGTTAAGACTGGACCTCCGGAATGAATTAAGTACTTAACCCGAGTATAGTTTTATACTCCTCCTTGGACTACTGCCATGCGCTCTACATGGGGTCACCTTTGAAGGTGACTCGGAGACTACAACTAATCCAGAGTGCGGCAGCTAGACTGGTGACTGGGAGCGGCCGCCGAGACCACATAACACCAGTCCTGAAAGACCTACATTGGCTCCCAGTATGTTTCTGAGCACAATTCAAAGTGTTGGTGCTGACCTTTCAAGCCCTAAACGGCCTCGGCCCAGTATACCTGAAGGAGCGTCTCCACCCCCATCGTTCTGCCCGGACACTGAGGTCTAGCACCGAGGGCCTTCTGGCAGTTCCCTCCCTGCGAGAAGTGAGGTTACAGGGAAGCAGGCAGAGGGCTTTCTCGGTGGCGGCGCCCACCCTGTGGAACGCCTTCCCGCCAGATGTTAAAGGGATAAATAACTATAGAAATTTTAGAAGGTCACCCTGTGTAGGGAGGTTTTTAATGTTTGAAGTTTTTTTTTAAATATATATTTATTAATTTTTACATGAAATTTTTAAAAAAACATTTCACTATTACTTTTAATAGTCCTTCACTAATACAGTCATACCTCGGGATGAATACGCTTCGGGTTAGGCAAATTCGGGTTGCGCTCCGTGGTGACCCGGAAGTAACAGAGTTATTTCCGGGCTTCGACGCGCGCGCATGCGCAGACTGTCAAAATGATGTCACGCACATGTGCAGAGGCACTGAAACGCAACCCGTCTTGCGTTCCATTCAGGATGAGAACAGGGCTCCGGAACAGATCCTGTTCGCATCCTGAGGTACCACTGTAGTTCTCTTCATACTCTTCATACTTCATACTCTTAATACTTTTCATAATATTTCATAATATTTCACATAGTCCTCCTTACAAAACCTCTTGCAATCCTACTAGCGTAATCTGTTGTTACTGTCTGAAGTCTTGTTGTGTTTTTATATTATGTTGGAAGCTGCCCAGAGTGGCTGGAGAGACCCCAGTCAGATGCGTGGGGTACAAACACCAACTATTTAGTTATTCTGATAACTGAGAGGAGAGGAATTGGGGACTATCTAGTTCACTATTCCCTACACTGACTGGCAGCGGCCCTTGGTTCCAACCCTGGCACCTCCAGGGCTGGGGCAGGCTCCTGAAAATCCCAGAGAGTTGCTGCCAGTCAGTGTAGGGAATACTGAACCAGATACTGTTCGGATGTGGGGAAAGGCTCGGGGCACGAGCATCTGCTTGTTTTCCAAAAAAAACATTAAAATACTGTAATACATCAAACATTAAAAGCTTCCCTAACGGGGCTGCCTTCAGATGTCTTCTAAATGTCTGGTAGTTGTTCTTCTCTTTGACATCTGTCTGCTTCCCTGTAACCTCACTTCTTGCAATGAGGGAACCGCCAGAAGGCCCTCGGCGCTGGACCTCAGTGTCCAGGTAGAACGATGGGGGTGGAGATGCTCCTTCAGGTATACTGGACCAAGGCTGTTTAGGGCTTTAAAGGTCAGTACCAACATTTTGAATTGGGCTCGGAAACGTACTGGGAGCCAATGTATATCTTTCAAGACTGGTGTTCTATGGTCTCGGCGGCCACTCCCAGTCGCCATTCTAGCTGCCGCATTCTGGATTAGTTGAAGTTTCCGGTTCACCTTCAAAGGTAGCCCCACGCAGAGTGCAATGCAGTAGTCCAAGTGGGAGATAACCAGAGCATGCACCACTCTGGCAAGACAGTCTGGGGCAGGTAGGGTCCCAGCCTGCAGACCAGATGGAGCTGGGAGACAGCTGCCCTGGACACAGATTTGACCTGCGCCTCCATGGACAGCTGTGAGTCCAAAATGACTCCCAGGCTGCGCACCTGGTCCTTTGCAAATAGGACGTTGCAGGTTTGATCCCCGGAGAGGTAGGCCTGGAAGAGAAACCCCCCCCCCCCGCGTGAAATCCCTGGGGAGCTGCTGCCAGCCAGCGTAGGAAATACTGAAGTAGGTGACTCAGTATAAATGCAGTTCCCTGCCTTCCCAAATGCTTTGCAAGCCGCGTGGGAACCGAGCAGTGGAAGGGGCTGGTGGTAGGGCGAGGTTTTCCGCCTTCGATTAAGCATTAAGCACCGTAATGGCCTAAAAGCCTGATGCGTCGTGTCCTGCCAGGGCCCCAGGGCAGGTGCAGAGCGAGAACATGTGGCTCAAAGGCTCACGTGGCTTTGGAGGTCAAAACCAAAAGCCCAAGGGCAGCGGCCCCTGCGTGGGAGACTGGAACGCTCCGGGCCGCTGCTCCCAAACAGCAGGCGAAGGGGCCAAGCTGCGTCCGGACTGTGCCACTTGGGATGGCAGGAGGGGGTAAACTTAACAGGGGGCAAAACAAACCTAATGTTTCAAGGAGAGGGTTCCCCCATCCTCTTCTCCCTGATATGTCATTTTTCTACAGGTACCAAATATTTTATTTCCTTTTCTTTGGGCAGTAGAGATTCTCTTTTTTTATATATAAATGATTTTTATTATTTTTCATCATAGAAAATTCATATCACATCACATTACAACTTTAACAAATTTTCCACTTTTGGACTTCCTTCAGCCTCTCTGATAATCATCCAAATTAGATTTTTTAATTACACATTTCTTAAATTACTATTGCCTTTTAATATACCCTTTGATACCTGTTTTCCTTTTTTGCAATATTTCTTAGACTTTTACAGAGCTTCTTTAAATGCCACCAACGTTATTTCATTATCACTTATACCTTCCCAATACTCCACCAACTTTCCCCAGTCCTCGAAAAACTTTTGATCTCGTAGATATCTGATCTTCCCTGTCAATTTAGCAAGTTCTGCATAGTCCATCAAAGTAGTGGACTGGGCAGTAGAGATTCTCAGCTGTCCTTTCTTTTTTTCTTTTTAAAGGGATGTTTCTAGACCTCATGATACCCTTGGAAATGTGCCGGTAAGAAAATCGCTGGGCGTCTGACAGGGCACCCAAATAAGAGAAGGCTCCCGGCCATTGGGGAAAAATTCTTGCCTCACCTTCCTCTCTAACAGCTAGCAAAAGCAGAGTAGAATATGTGAGGTAAGAAAGCAGATATTTTGTGAGGTAAGAAAGCAAATTGTGGCTCAGTTTCCACAATTTAATGCAGAGTTTTCTTGCAGTGAAATAATAAAAATAAAAAATAAAAAACAGCACGTGTATTACTCTTGAGGGAGCCCAGGACTCCAAATCCCATCAGCCAAGGATATAGCCAGGATTTTTGTTGGAGGGGGGGGACCGACATGATTGGTCCATTAGTTACCGTATTTTTCGCTCCATAAGACGCACCTGACCATAAGACGCACCTGACCATAAGACGCACCTAGTTTTTATTTTATTTTTTTAATAATATTTTATTAAGTTTTAACAATAAAGAAGTTATAAAACAACAAATAGAAAAAACACAAGAAAAATACAAAAACACAAAAATACATAAATACAAAAGTACAAAAATACAAACATTTAACATAGAAAAAAAGAAAAAACAAAAATCCCTCTTTTTAAATTTCTCATCTTTAGTTAACTTATTTTCCTGACTTCCTCACACCTCCCTTTTTTGTATTCCATTTAAAAATTGGTTCAGCAAATTCATATCCTGTTAGTTTATCCTTAATTATTTTTCCTCACATATTATAGCTTCAAGTTTTCATCTAATATCAATCCAATCTTACATTTTACCTTATTACTAGAACCCCTTCATTTCATTTCAATGTCATCAACATTCAAAAATTTAGACGCACCTAGTTTTTAGAGGGGGAAATGCGAGGGAAAAAATATTCTTTAAAGGGAGCACTGAGCAGAGACTGTATGCATCCCAAGCTCTGCTCAGCGCTCCCTTTCAGGAGCCGTGCGGAGCGTGTGTGCGGCGCTTGCGGGCTTGCGGGCAGCCCTTCTCCCTCCTCGGGGAAAAGCCCCCAAGTGCCGCACACACGCTCCGTGTGGCTCTTTGAAGGGAGCGCGGCTCTTGGGGGCTCTTGCGGGAGGTGGGGGGGACAAAGCCACGTGCTCTGTCCCTTCCCCCACCTCCCACAAGAGCCGCGCACTAAGCCGATCCCTCTTGCTGTCCTGGCTTCTGGGATAGCCGTGCACAGCCTCTCCCGGGCAGCGGAATGAAGGCTCCCCCAAGAGCTGCGCTCCCTTTAAAGAGTGCGCGGAGCGTGTGTGAGGCTCTTGGGGGCTTTTCCCCGAGGAGGGAGAAGGGACTGCGCTCCACACGGCTTTTTAAAGGGAGCTCTGAGCAGGGCCTCCCGCCTGCATTTGCTCCATAAGACGAACACATTTCCCCTTACTCTTCAGGAGGAGAAATGTGCGTCTTATAGAGCGAAAAATACGGTACGTATTTCTATTGTTTTGCTTGATCTAAGGGGGGCAGCAGTCCCCCCTGCCCCTCCCTTGGCAGCACCCATGACATCACCCCTGGGTAACAGCCAAACTGGCTGGGCCTGATGGGAACTGGAGTCCAGCAACATCTAGGGAGGGCACAGATGTTCCTCACCCCCAGGGGAAAGGTCTTCAGGGACAAAATGGGCAAATGATCCAAATAAGTCTTTATGCCTTGGGAGGAAATGCCAAGCCAGGTCTTGGCAGACAAAAAACCCTCCGCCTTCCCGCAAAAAAATCAAATCAAAGAGGAAGACATACCATCACACTTGAGCCCTTGGCGTACCAATCCGAAGAGCATCTCACCGCAGTGGTCGCAGAAAGCTGGCGCACGATAGGAGTGCACGTTGAGGGCGTGCGGTCGGATCCGGAAGTCCTCAAAAGTGGCGGAAGCTAGGAGAGGAGGAGAAGGAAGGCGCTTAGAATAACATTGGAAGAGGCTTGCAGGATCAGGCCCCTGGCCCATCCAGTCCGGTATCCTGGCATACGCAGAGCAGGATCAGAGTACAGTGGTACCTCAGGTTAAGTACTTAATTCATTCTGCAGGTCCGTTCTTAACCTGAAACTGTTCTTAACCTGAAGCTCCACTTTAGCTAATGGGGCCTCCCGCTGCCGCCGCACCGCCGGAGCACGATTTCTGTTCTCATCCGGAAGCAAAGTTATTCACCTGAAGCACTGTTTCTAGGTTGGTGGAGTCTGTAACCTGAAACATATGTAACCTGAGGTACCACTGTACTAGAGTACTGCATTTAATATTATTCTTCCGCATAGATTGGTGCCCAAATTATTAGACCTGGGACTTCCACTGTGTTTGTGCAGGTGGATATTAGATTTTCTATCAAGCCATCCCCAAAGGGTCAGGTTGGGTTCCCACGTCTCTGCGGATCTCATCATGACTACGGGGACACCGCAGGGGTGCGTGTTGAGCCCGCTTTTATATATATGCTCTATACAGCTGACTGTGCCCCCAAATACCCCAGTAATAAGACCATTAAATTTGCGGATTATACAACGGTGGTTGGTTTAATCACGGCTGGAGAGGGGGAGGCGGCCTAGAGGAAGGAAGTTGAGCAGTTGGGGGAGTGGTGCAGGAAAAACAAATTACTCCTTCACTTAAAGAAAACAAAAGAGATTATTGTGGACTTTAGGAAATGTAAATTGAATAATTCAGCCACTTATTATTGAGAGGAAGTGTGTGGAGCAGGTCTCAGTGTTACGATTTCTGGGAATGGAGTTGAGAGATGACCTAACCTGGGGAGAAAACAGCAAAGACCTGGTGAAGAGAGCACAGCAGAGGTTATATTTTCTGAGAATCGTCCGGAAAAACAATCTCTCAAAGGACCTGTTGATGACATTTTACCATTGTACTGTGGAAAGTGTATTAACTTATGGTCTGTGTGTGTGTGTGGTTTGGGAGCTGCACGGCCAGGGGGGAAATAATGCTGTCCAGGGTTGTAAAGACTGTGGAGAGAATAACTGGGTGCACTCTTCCCACCTTGGATCAAATCTATGCTGCCAGGTGCCATAAGAAAGCAGCAGAGATAGTGCAGGATAGTGCGCACCCCGGAAATGATCTCTTTCAGCTTCTGCCTTCTAGAAGAAGGTACAGGGTTATAAAGACTAGCTGCCTGAGAAACAGTTTCTATCCAAATGCGATTCTGGTTTTAAACGCAGTATAGGTAAAGGTAAAGGGACCCCTGACCATTAGGTCCAGTCGTGGCCGACTCTGGGGTTGCGGCGCTCATCTCGCTTTACTGGCTGAGGGAGCCATCATACAGCTTCCGGGTCATATGGCCAGCATGACTAAGCCGCGTCTGGCGAACCAGAGCAGCGCACGGAAACGCCGTTGACCTTCCCGCCAGAGTGGTACCTATTTATCTACTTGCACTTTGATGTGCTTTCGAACTGCTAGGTTGGCAGGAGCAGGGACAGAGCAATGGGAGCTCACCCCGTCACAGGGATTCGAACCGCCGACCTTCTGATCGGCAAGTCCTAGGCTCTGTGGTTTAACCCACATCGCTACCCGCGTCCCTAAACACAGTATAGGGAGTCTCTATGGGGGTATATTGTATTTTAAAATGGGGTTTCAGAGTTTTTAGGGGGTTTTGAATGTCTTATGTAGATTTTTCAATTTCATTGTTCTGTATGGGTCAATGACAATAAAGATATCGTATCGTAGAGCAACTGTGCCCTCCCGTACCTTCCAGAAACTGCTATTCAGAAGCATTCGCTGCCTCTGACCGTGGGGGCAGTCAAGCCGGATGAGGAACGGTTGAAGGAGCTTGGGATGTTTAGCCAGGAAAAGAGGAGACTGAGAGGAGGGCTGGCACTTTAAAATGACATTTGTGTAAAAAAAAAAAAAAAAAAAACCAGAAGCATTTTTGTTAGGGATTGTAGGACAAGACCTGCCAAGAAAATACAAGGAATCTATTTATGTATGCTACAACAGCGGCAAGAGTCTTGATAGCACAAGGATGGAAGAATGAGGAAATCCTAACGAAAGAACAGCGGCAAGAAAAATTGATGAGCTACGCAGAGCTGGCTAGATTGACATACAAATTGCGGGACAAGGACAACTGCGACTTTAAGGAAGAGCTATTAACAAATTATCTAAAAAGACAACAAAAGGAACTGGACTCCTTGGCAGGTTTTGAATAAACATACACACAATTTATTGGTTGATAACACGATAGATAGATAACCTAAGGCTATGTATAATTTTATAACATGCAGAGAATAATATGTGCTGAGAAATCAGAGGGAGGAGCTGAGGGAGGTCTTTGGGGGGGGGGAGAGGGATGGAAGGGGGGAATAATGTATGTGATTATATGCTTTGATAATTAGTTATGTTGAAATTGATAATAATTTTTTTTTTGAAAAAAAAGAGAGAGGAGGGCTGGCACATGGATGAGGGAACAAGCTTATCTCTTGCTCTGAAGGGTAGGACTCGAACCCATGGCTTCAAGTTACAAGAAAAGAGATTCCGACAAAACATCAGGAAGAACTTTCTGACAGTAGGAGCTTTTTGAAAGTGGAACGGATGGCCATCTGTCAGGGATGCTTTAGTTGAGATTCCTGCATTGCAGGGGGTTGGACTAGATGACCACAAGGGCCCCTTTCAACTCTAGAATTCTATGATTCATGATCCATGGTAAGTAAAGGGACCCCTGACCATTAGGTCCAGTCGTGGCCGACTCTGGGGTTGCGGCGCTCATCTCGCTTTACTGGCCGGGGGAGCCGGCGTACAGCTTCCGGGTCACGTGGCCAGCATGACTAAGCCGCTTCTGGCGAACCAGAGCAGCGCACGGAAACGCCGTTTACCTTCCCGACGGAGCGGTACCTATTTATCTACTTGCGCTTTGATGTCCTTTTGAACTGCTAGGTTGGCAGGAGCAGGGACCGAGCAACGGGAGCTCACCACGTCCCGGGGATTCGAACCGCCGAACTTCTGCTTGGCAAGTCCTAGGCTCTGTGGTTTAACCCACAGCGCCACCCGCGTCCCATGATCCATGGTAGTCACAAATTATTCTCCATTAATTTATCCATAGCTGTCAACCTTCCCTTTTTTTGCGGGAAATTCCCTTATTCCAGCGCCGTTTCCCACTGCTTCCTGCTGCTATCCCGGATTGTTAGATATCCCATAGACTGTCCCCGGGACAGGTGAAGCTGCTGATCCCTTATTTTCAAATCTGAAAGTTGACAGCTATGAATTTATCTTCTAAAGCTTTCTTAGCTGGTGTCCATCAGAGCCTCCTGCAGGAAGGAGTTCCGTAGTTCATATGTGAATAAGCCCCTTCTTTTATCTCCCTTGATAAGGGAGCTGGGCATGTTTAGCCTGGAGAAGAAGAGGTTAAGGGGTGATATGATAGCCATGTTCAAATATATAAAAGGATGTCACATAGAGGAGGGAGAAAGGTTGTTTTCTGCTGCTCCAGAGAAGCGGACACGGAGCAATGGATCCAAACTACAAGAAAGAAGATTCCACCTAAACAGTAGGAAGAACTTCCTGACAGTAAGAGCTGTTTGACAGTGGAATTTGCTGCCAAGGAGTGTGGTGGAGTCTCCTTCTTTGGAGGTCTTTAAGCAGAGGCTTGACAACCATATGTCAGGAGTGCTCTGATGGTGTTTTCTGCTTGGCAGGGGGTTGGACTCGATGGCCCTTGTGGTCTCTTCCAACTCTATGATTCTATGATTCTTGCCATGTTCAGAAAGTGAGAGGGGTTTTTTAAAAAAAAGGGAAACAGCAATTCAATTTCAAGGATTAACGGAGCACAGTGGAGCTAGGGGATTTCAAAGCAGGGAGGGGAGAAATAAAGCCCTCCCATGATCACTGCCTGGCCCCCAGAACATTCTCCAGACCACCCCTCCCTGGCCCTTTGCAAGGGCTTTGGAATGAGGCAAAGGGAGGAGTCACATCAATTGCTACGCCCACTTTTGTCCCAGGCCCCGCCCACTTGACATATGGCCCCTGGGAGCTACCCCAGGAGGGGATCTGGCCATCGGGGTAGAAAAAGCTTTTGCACGCAAGGCAGATGCTGTAACGCTGAGCTATGACTCTTCCCCTCAGAGTTATCAGTCTTCTGATAATCTGCCACATAACAAGAAGATAAAAGTCTACAAAAGTGCCAAGGTTTTGTTCTCAGCTGAATGTGGTTTGTTTAGGTCAGCAGACTGGTGCCCTCCAGATTTTTTGGACTACAACTCCCATCATCCCTGACCATCGGTTGCACCGGCTAAGGCTGATGGGAATTGTAGTCCAACACATCCGGCGAAGGCTTCTTTAGGAACTTACCACTGCATGAAAACAGGCACAGGGGGTGATTTAAGCACCCATGAGGAAGGGGAGATTCTAGATTTAGAGGCTGAAATAGTGCAGGTTATCTGACGGCATTGCATTAAATCATCCGTCGTGGGAGACCCGGATTCAAATCCTGCCTCCAGGCACAATGCCAGCTGGGTGCCACTGACTGAACTCCACTCCCAGTCTAACCTGGTATCTCACGTGGCTGTTCTAAATCATTTTACCAAGGGCTGCCAGGCCGGACATTTAAAAGTGGACAGGGAAACAAGGCACTCTGTACTCTCTCAGAGACACTCTTGCCTGTCCCTGTTTAGGAGCCCATCCACATGCCCCAGCTGAAATAGTTTAGAAATGAGTGGCCTCTGGGAGACCTTGTCCTAGTCGCCATGTTTCAAGCCTGGCTTGCCTCGCAGGGTTGTTGTGAAGTGGAAATGAGGGAGCAGCTGGAGGCTAACCCACCCTAGGCATAGCTGTCAAGCGTCCCTTATTTGGAGGGACAGTCCCTTATCCCAGCGCCATGTCCTGCTGCTGTCCCTTATTGATGATGCCCCTTAAATTTCCCGGGTTTCAAAGGAAGCAGCTCCTCTCCCTCCCTCTCTGCCGGCCAGGGAGGCTCCAACTGTGTTGCTTGGCTGCCTGGCCCGCCCCCCCCGCCTCCTCTCACCAGCCTCGGCCCCCGGGAACCCCTCCCCGCCGGGACTGGCGGGAGCCTCGGGCCCTTCTGCCACCATCCTCTTCGCGGCCGCCGAACTGAGTGTCTCTTCCTGGGGCCTCCCCTCTGCCTGTCACCGCCGTGCCCGCTCCTGCTAGGCCGTACTGCGGCTGTGCCGCCGAAGGAACCAAATGAGATGGGCAGCCTGGCATGGTCTATGAATTGATGAGGAGCCTTGAGAGGAGAGCGAGGGGAACCATGGAGAAAGCAGTTCAGAGGGAGGAGGGAGAGGAGGAGGCGGAGGCGCAGACAGGTGTTCCAAGGGCTGCAAGGGAAGGACCGCAAGCGCTTCTCCCATAGATTTGTAGTGGTAGACTAGCATAGATGGTCTGATCTGCGGGTTTACTTTGGGCGCTATTTCCCCACCCCCCTTCCTCCCGCCCCGCCTGATGGAACTGAGAGCTGCAGATGGAGCACGAGAGAAAAGATACAGAACTGCAGCAGCATCTTCGTAGCTTGGACTTCGTTTTGCGCAAAAAGTGGTTGCTGCTTGTAGTTATTTAATTGCAGTGTTTCATCGGCTGGTGTCTTGAGCAGCAACCTCTGGAAACGAAGGGCTAAAAACCGGCACTGCTCTCCAAAATTATCTGGTCCCTTTTAGCTGGTTGACTAAAATCCCTTATTTTGGCTGCTGGTCCCTTATTTTCAAATCTGTAAGTTGACAGCTATAACCCTGGGCTCCTCTGATTTTGACCCTTGTGGCCACCCTTTTCGCCCCAGGAAGAAGCAGCTGTTTCTAGGGGGCTTCCCTAGCCCCACCCAGGTAGGCAGGAAGTGCCCCGGGTCCCTCGGGTGCAAGAGGAGATCCGCCAGGAAGCACCTTCTACCGCCCTTCCCCCAAGCGGAGGAAAGGGGTTGTCTGTACCCAAAACCCACATCCTGCTCCGTTGCCTGGGCATCGGATTCAAAAAACATCACCTGCCACCTGCAGCAAGTGAGAGATCAAGGCCAGGAGAGAGAAAAATACAGAGAAACAGAGAGGACTGTGCCAGCCTTTGCTAAGGAACCAGGGTGGTGAAACGGTTGGAGCACTGGACCAGGACTTGGCAGAGACCAGGGTTCAAATCCCGCCATGAAGCTAACTAATTAGAGTTTGGATGTAATCCTTGACGCCTCCCTTTCCATGGAGGCGCAGGTTACAACAACAGCCAAGGCGGCATTTTCCCACCTTCGCCGCATCAAGCAGTTGGTCCCTTACCTTTCCCGCCCCAACTTGGCCACAGTGATCCATGCGACGGTCACCTCCAGGCTTGACTACTGTAATTCGCTCTACGTGGGGCTGCCCTTGAAACTGTCCCAGAAACTCCAGCGGGTGCAGAATGCTGCAGCGAGGCTCCTCACGGGGTCTCTGCCATGGGAGCATATTCACCCAGTGCTTTTCCAGCTGCACTGGCTCCCGGTGGAGTACAGGGTCAGATTTAAGGTGCTGGTTTTGACTTTTAAAGCCCTTCACGGCCTAGGACCCTCGTACCTACGGGATCGCCTCTCCTGGTATGCCCCACAGAGGACCTTAAGGTCCATATATAGCAACACCCTAGAGCTCCCGGGCCCTAAAGAAGTTAGATTAGCCTCAACCAGAGCCAGGGCCTTCTCAACACTGGCTCCCGCCTGGTGGAACGCTCTGTCTCTTCAGACCAGGTTCCTGCGGAATCTGATCCCTTTCCACAGGGCCTGTAAGACAGAGTTGTTCCATCTGGCCTTTGGCTCAGAATCAGCTTGATTCCCTCCCCCTTTTTCTTTTTCCTTTCTCCTCCTATGATGAGATTGCTCCCTAATTGTTTTAATATTGTATCTTAATCTTTTAAATTGTATTTTAATCAACTTGTTTTTATTATTGGTTGTTAGCCGCCCAGAGCCTGGTCTTGGCTGGGGAGGGCGGGGTATAAATAAAAATTTATTTCTTTATTATTATTATTATTATTATTATTTATACCTCGCCTTCCCCAGCCAAGAAGGGCTCAAGGTGGCGAACACCAGGTATAAAAACAATTAATTCAAATACAACTTAAAACCAAGATTAAAATACAACATGCAGCCTCATTTCTGTAGAAACCCAAATCAAAAACTTTTGGGGGATGAAAACTGGGCGGCCTTGGGGGGCCGGCCGCTGCCTCTCAGCCTAGCCTACCTCCCAAGGTTGTTGTGGGGAGTAAATGAGGAGTAAATGCACGTTCCCTTCGAATCGTAGAATTTTCGAGTCGGGAAGGCAGACCCCCAAAGGTCATCTAGCCCAACCCGCCACTGCGCGGGACCCGCAGCCAAGCCAGTTCACGATTCCGCTAAGCCAGCTCACCTGAGAGCACCACCTCCACCAGGTCCCCTTCCTGGATGTCGCTGGCGGCCCGGACCAGCTGCAAGATGTTGGCCGAGGACGGGTCGTGCTTGAAGAGCAGAATCTTGTCATAGAGGCAGTAGAATCCGCACTCGGGGAACTGCAAAGGAAGAGACAGAGGTGGATAGGGAGAGCCAGGAAAAACAACATGGGATCAAAGTGGGCATAAGGTTGGCACACAGAAAGTTCCCACTGTGTTGCAGAGGTTGCCATGGCACTCTTTGTTTTTGCTCTAACTATTCACCGTATTTTTCGCTCTATAAGACGCACCAGACCACAAGACGCACCTAGTTTTTGGAGGAGGAAAACATGAAAAAAAATATTCTGAATCTCAGGAGCCAGAACAGCAAGAGGGATCGCTGTGCAGTGAAAGCAGCGATCCCTCTTGCTGTTCTGGCTTCTGGGATAGCTGCGCAGCCTGCATTCGCTCCATAAGACGCGCACACATTTCCCCTTACTTTTTAGGAGGGGAAAAGTGAGTTTTATGGAGCAAAAAATACAGTATTTTGTGTTTTTATCCTCTACAGTGGTACCTGTGGTACGGGATCCGTTCCGGAGCGCTGTTCGCACCCAGAAGCGAACGCAACCCACATTTGCACGAGCGCAGGTCGCAATTCGCCGCTTCCGCACATGCACGTGACGTCATTTTGACCGTCTGCACATGCGCAAGCGGCAAAACCCGGAAGTAACGCGCTCCGTTACTTCCGGGTCACTGCAGCGTGGAACCCGAAAATACTTATCCTGAAGCTACTTCTACCCAAGGTATAACTGTATTTTCATCTTGTGAACTGCCCTAAGGTGTGTGTGTATCAATATACAGTGGTACCTCAGGTTAAGTACTTAATTCGTTCCAGAGGTCCGTTCTTAACCTGAAACTGTTCTTAACCTGAAGCATCACTTTAGCTAATGGGGCCTCCCGCTGCCACACGATTTCTGTTCTCATCCTGAAGCAAAGTTCTTAACCTGAAGCACTATTTCTGGGTTAGCGGAGTCTGTAACCTCAAGCATATTTAACCTGAAGCGTGTGTAACCTGAGGTACCACTGTATATCAAAAGAAGAAGAATTTTCAAAGCACGCTTTGCTGGCCTGGTGCATCTTCCAAATGCTTTGGACTATAACTCCCATCAGCCCGAGCCTGCTGGGAGTTGTAGTCCCAAACATCTGGAGGGCGGCAGGTGAGCAAAAAGGGACTTCGAAGGTTTCAGGGAGGAGGGGTGGGAGCGGTGACAGACCTGCATTTTGGGGTCCCCAAAGCTTGGACTGATTTGGGGTTCCATTTGCAACCGGCATCAAGGTCTGGCCAACCACTGCTACCTTCTCCAATGGGTTTGTTCCAGATCATCACAATTGTGTGTTTTTTAAAAAAAATAAAGCTACTACATCTCAGATTTTGATGAAAATCTCCATACTGGATTATTGCTCCAGTCCTCTGAGAATCTCTGGTCCCACAGGTTTTGAATCCTTCCTGTTAGTTTATCCAATTCTGCATGGTCCATTAATTTCATCTGCCATTCATATTTCGTCGGTAATTCTTCTTGTTTCCATTTCTGTGCCAATAACACTCTTGCTGCCGTTATTGCATATAAAAACAGTTTACTATCCTGTCTGTTAACATCCTCCCCTACAATGCCAAGTAAAAATGCTCCTGGTTTTTTTTTTTAATAAATGTGTATATCAACATCTTTTTCATCTCATTATATATCATTTCCCAAAAGCTTTTCACTTTCTTACATTCCCACCACATGTGATAAAAAGATCCTTCTTTTTCTTTACATTTCCAACATTTATTACTTGATCCTTTTGTTCTTTACATTTCCAACATTTATTTTAGCTAATATCACTGGTGTAATAAGACACCCCTCCCCTTTCTATGCACTTCAATGCACTTGGCCGTTGCTCAGTTAACTCCAGCACAGTCGGAATGCTGTTTGAACAGGGTTGCGGTGAAAGTAGCAGGTTCATCCCTGGGACACCGCAGGGAGACGGAAAGAGAGACAAGTCTCTGCAAGTTGGCGGTGGTTTCAGGTTTGAGTCCTTTGTGTACCCGGAGGTCAATCGCAGCAGCGGCAAACTTTTGAAATCCAAAGCAATACTCTGTGCTGATTCTGGCTACAAACAGGGTTGCTCCCCCGTGAGTAACAATGTGCTCTGGGCAGCCAGGCGGGGAAACTTTCAGAAACCAAAAGACAGATGGTCCTTTCTTTGGGGCGAGTCACTGATGCGTCAGGACTCGAGGCAGGTCTTAAAAATGCGGGCCGACGAGATTTCAGCTACATTAATTGGGCAGTGACTCGGCTGAAGCAATGGGTCGAGAGCATGACAGTTTGGTTAGGTGGAGAAACTTTATTTTGTGCCAGTGGGCCGGAGCCTCATCCGTTCCCGCCCCACAGGCTGGTTTTGACAGGTGAGTGGGGCAACCAGTCACCCAATGTCACCATGAGGCCACGTGATTGATGGGTGGGTCGTTCCGCCCGCAGTGAAAGTCTGCCAGCAGCATGTCCCAAGCACCCAGCAGCCAGCTGGTTTGTCGGGTGCCTGGGAACCGCAGCGCAAGGCGCTGGGCTGCTCCTGTAGCACAAAGCAGTTTCCATGGAAAAACTGTTGCTAAAACAGAGCTTTTCAGCTCATGGAATCATATAGTCGGAAGGGAACTCCATAGGTCAACTAGTCCAACCCCCTGCAAAGCAGGAATCTCAGCTAAAACATCCATGGCAGATACGATACAATAATCTTTATTGTCATTGTCCCATACAGAACAACGAAATTGAAAAAATCTACATGAGACATTCAAAAAAGCAACAAGCCTGCTATCCCAGCCTGGTTGACCCCCTAAAAACTCTGATACCCCATAATTGAATACAATATACTCCCACAGAGACTACCTTACACTGCGTTTAAAACCAAAATCACATTTGGATAGAAACTGTTTCTCAGGCGGCTAGTCCTAGTCTTTATAACCCGGCGCTGTGGGTTAAACCACAGAACCTAGGACTTGCCGATCAGAAGGTTGGCGGTTCGAATCCCCGCCACGGGATGAGCTCCCGTTCCTCTGTCCCCGCTCCTGCCAACCTAGCAGTTTGAAAGCACGTCAAAGTGCAAGTAGATAAGTAGGTACCACTCCGGCGGGAAGGTAAACAGCGTTTCCGTGTGCTGCTCTGGTTCACCAGAAGCGGCTTAGTCATGCCGGCCACATGACCCGGAAGCTGTACACCGGCTCCCTCGGCCAGTAAAGAGAGATGAGCGCCGCAATCCCAGAGTCGGCCACGACTGGACCTAATGGTCAGGGGTCCCTTTACCTTTACCTTTACCTTTAGGAAACATGGAGAAAGAAAATGCCCACCCCCCTAAATTAGCTGGTACACCTCTCCCAGTTCCCTTATATGCGGATAACACAGTTCTAATTTCCTTCTCCTATGCAGGCATAAGAAAACTTCTAAGATCTCTCAATGTTTATTGTACAGTGGTACCTCGGGTTACAGATGCTTCAGGTTACATACACTTCAGATTACTGACTCCGCTAACCCAGAAATAGTCCCTCAGATTAAGAACTTTGCTTCAAGATGAGAACAGAAATTGCGCAGCAGCGGCGCGGTAGCAGCAGCAGGAGGAGGCCCCATTAGCTAAAGTGGTGCTTCAGGTTAAGAACAGACCTCCAGAACGAATTAAGTTCTTAACCCAAGGTGCCAATGTAATGCTGAACAATTAATAATTAAGCCTCTCTCTTTCTGGGGTAGGGGGTGGCGCTCCTCTCACTCGCTTCAAAAATCCAAATATAGCCATATTTCCTAAAAAGATTGCTGCTCTCCTGCAGTAATTCGTTGTCAGAGGCAAGGAATATATACACATGCACGCATGCATATATTCAGGCACCAAGAAAACGTTTCAGGTGTGGCTCATCTCAAAGGCTGTCAGACAGCAGCAGACAAACACCTGTCTTGCAAAGATGGATGGTGTGTGTGTGTGTGTGTGTGTGTTTTTAAGGGAAGGCAGCCGAGGAGAAGAGACGTTTCGCGCAAGCTCAGGGAAGGAGCAACGTTCAGCCTTTCAATCTTTCTGGTTGTAGTGAGACGCTATGCAAATCCCGGCAGTTATTTTTAACTCTCAAAGGTACCCCATCTGAAACGCTTTGTTCGTTTCAGTTGACCTCTGAACTCCTCCTTCCTTCCTCCTTAAAGCGGAGAGATCTTTATGATTTCATCGCAAGCGAGAGGAACTGGCTCCTCTCCATGCTCCCTCCCCCCCCCCAACCATTTTTTTAAAAAAATTCATGTGCATAAGAACGACCCTTATCCTGGGGAGCCTATGGAATTCACTGCCACAAGATTTTCACTTCGGATCCTCTGAAACAGTGCAAGTGAGAGTCAGCATGGTTCAGTGGTTAGAGTGCTCGACGAGGACCTGGGAGACCAGGGTTCAAATCCCCACTTGGCCATGAAGATCGATGGGTGACCAACATCCCTCTCAGGGTCGTTGTGAGGGTTAAATGAGGAGTGGCAGAACCACTTTGAGCTACTTGAAGAAAAGGCAGGCTAGAAATGCAATAAACAAGTAAGCAAACAAGCCATGACTTGTGCCGGGGAAACTGTGGAATCCACTGCTGCAAGCTCTTTACTTTTCAAAAATCCAGTTCCTCTAAAACAGGGAGTCCTTAGAGGCCAGAGCATTTTGGGGAAAGACACAGGGAAATTGCACTGGTATGGCACTCATTAGAGGCGCACCAACAAAAGGGTTAAAAACCCACCACCAGAAATTGCAGTTGTGAATGCAGAAGGAACCACGGGGTCCACTCTCAGTTGTGTGATCTCCGGCTTTTGCCGGTCTGTTGTGAACTACAACTCCCATCACCCACCACAGGCTAAAACTCCCAATTGCGCTGGCTGAGGCTGATGGGGAGTTGTAGTCCAAGGTGCTCCCTTAGACAGACTGACCACAGATTTCAGAACGTCTTGCTTCCACACGAAGCCGGCCCCACCATTAGACAGAGCGAGGCAACTGCCTCAGGTGGCCGCTTTTGGGGAGGGGAGTCATTAAAAGAGCGGCAAATGCTTCTGTTGTTGTTGTTGTTTAGTCATTTAGTTGTGTCTAACTCTTCGTGACCCCATGGACCAGAGCACGCCAGGCACTCCTGTCTTCCACTGCCTCCTGCAGTTTGGTCAGACTCATGTTAGTAGCTTCGAGAACACTGTCCCACCATCTCGTCCTCTGTCGCCCCCTTCTCCTTGTGCCCTCCATCTTTCCCAACATCAGGGTCTTTTCCAGGGAGTCTTCTCTTCTCATGAGGTGGCCAAAGTCTTGGAGCCGCAGCTTCAGGATCTGTCCTTCCAGTGAGCACTCAGGGCTGATTTCCTTCAGAATGGAGAGGTTTGATCTTCTTGCAGTCCATGGGACTCTCAAGAGTCTCCTCCAGCACCAGAATTCAAAAGCATCAATTCTTCAGCAATCAGCCTTCTTTATGGTCCAGCTCTCACTTCCATACATCACTACTGGGAAAAGCATAGCTTTAACTATACGGACCTTTGTTGAGGTAAAGGACCTCTGACAATTAAGTCCAGTCGTGAACGACTCTGGGGTTGCGGCGCTCATCTCGCGTTACAGGCCAAGGGAGCCGGCGTTTGTCCGCAGACAGTTTTTCTGTGTCATGTGGCCAGCGTGACTAAGCCGCTTCTGGCGCAACGGGACACCACGATGGAAGTCAGAGCGCCATTTACCTTCCAGCCGGAGTGGTACCTATTTATCTACTTGCACTGGTATGCTTTCGAACTGCTAGGTTGGCAGGAGCTGGGACCGAGCAACAGGAGCTCACCCCGTCGCGGGGATTCGAACCACCAACCTTCTGATCGGCAAGCCCAAGAGCAGCGCATGGAAACGCCGTTTACCTTCACGCTGGAGCAGTACCTATATATCTACTTGCACTGGGGTGCTTTTGAACTGCTAGGTTGGAAGCTGGGACCGAGCAACGGGAGCTTACCCCGTTGCGGGGATTCGAACCGCCGACCTCTCGACCAGCAAGCCCACGCGGCACGGATAAACACACTTAAAATTGCATGGGGGAAAAGCTCTCCCATAAGTCAGTTTCCAAGCCATAAGCCAAGAGAGGATGTAGAGAGGGGAATGTACGTGCTCCTCAAAGGCTCCCGGTTGGCACACACCCGCCATTATTTGATCTGTTGGAGTGTTGAGCAGCATTGATCCTCCATCCCCAATAATAATAAGAATAAGAATAATCAATGCATATAGGCAGTTGGAGGGTGGAGTAAGGGAACACAATGATCCCCCAGTACAGCTTGCACTGTTTGTTACAGGAAATAGGGGTTGGTGGGGGCATCCCAGAAAAAACACTCTTTGCCCAGAAAGCAAATCCCACCTATCCCTGACAAAGCAGGCACAAGATAATTTAATTTACTAAGAGTATTGTTGGCACAGAAATGGAAACAAGAAGAATTACCGACGAAAGGAGAATGGGAGATGAAATGAATGGACTATGCAGAATTAGGTAAGATGACAGGAAGGATTCGAAACCTGCGGGACCAGAGATTCACAGAAGATTGGGAAAAGTATACAAATTATTTGAAGAGCAACTGTAATCAACAAATTACGCTGGTAGGACTGCAAGAAGTTTTGTAAGGAGGGATATATGAAATATTGTAAGGAAGGCCATGATGAGAGAGTCAATAGATAAGATAATTAAAAGCAATAGTGAGACTAAGAAATGTAACTGAAGTGAAAAAATTGGAAAATTTTCAGGTGTGGTTGATGGAAGTCCAAAAAAAAAAAAAACTGTGTAAGATGTGACCTATGCTGAATGACTGTTGAAAATGATATATTAAAAAATGAATAAAATAATAATAATAATGATAATGATAATTTGATTTACGACTATTACTATTAACATCTTGCCCTTTTCCCAGTCACTCAAGGCGGCTTACGCAAATTAAAACACAGATAAAATGCAAAAAAAGCTAAAAACACATGAAAGATTATAGTTTAAAAATCTAGTTGTATTAAAACATTATTATTATTATTATTATTATTATCATCATCATCATCATCATCATTAACAGCAGTCTGCTGGGATAGCTCAGTTGGTATAGCATGAGACTCTTAATCTCAGGGTCATGGGTCTGAGACCCATATTGGGCAAAAATGTCCCCGCGTTGCAGGGGCTGGACTAGATGACCCCCGTGGTCCCTGACGTCCCGGGCAATTCTACGGTTTATTAAATTTGTACACCAGCCTCATCCAACGATCACAGGGAGGTTCACAACAAAACATAAGAGGATGCGTGAGGCGGCGCCATTATTTCACTGACATGAAGGAAACACTAATATATTCCATTATGCAAATGAATTCAAAGCTGTTCCACAACTGATCAGCTAGAAGGGACATAATGATTTAGAATTCAAATAACTGAGCCTTAGCATCAAATCGAGCTGAAATACTTCTAAATATGCAAGCCTGGAATGATTTCTAAAATAATGCAGAACAAGACAGCAATACAAAACACTTGTTGCCTCTTGTTGCTTAAAATGCCCCCTATATATATATTTTTCTCTCTCTCTTTTGTGTAATCCTTTCTAAAACTGCAATTTAAAAAATAGTTACCGGAAAAAAACCCTTATAAAAGATAAGTTCCAATTTTAAGGAACGTGATTCTGAAAGAAAACTACATGCATATGAATGAATTTAGTGATGAGCAGGCATTTAAATTAAGCTAATTATTTTTAGCCTTTCAAATTAATCACAATTTAATGTGCCCTGGGTGCGGGAAATGGGGCCCCTGGATGCTGTCTCCAAAAAAACACAAGGCTTCCCACAGAGTTATATATATTGAAAATCTAATCCTCAATTTACCACAGCAGCATAATCCTCATCAGACTGAGAAGGGATGAAGCAAAACAAATATGCTAAAATTCAGATACTGGTCTCATTATGCCACCAGGAATGGAAGTTCCAGGTACAGGGGTAGTGTGAGAAACTCAAGATACATAATCTAATCGGCCTATTTCGCAGTCACCACGACAGAGTGTCTAGGGCCAAGCATCCCCAACCTTCGGCCCTCCAGATGTTTTGGCCTACAGCTCCCATGATTCCTAGCTAACAGGACCAGTAGTCAGGAATGATGGGAATTGTAGTCCAAAACATCTGGAGGGCCGAAGGTTGGGGATGCCTGGCCTAGGCGCTGTTGGGTTGTTGCATTTTTGCAATGCAATTTATTATGAATATTTCTACACCGCTGTGTATTTTAAAGAACAATTCTCAAAGCGATTCTCAACACATTCAAACCATCCGGAACAAATCGAATCCAAGCTTCGAGGGAAATATTTCAGATTCTTCTCTAAGTGACACACCTGGCCATGGGTAGGCCATGGGTAGGCAGGATCCGGCCCAATCTCCTTCTAAATCTGACCCATGGACGGTCCAGTAATCAGCGTGTTTTTACATGAGTAGAATGTGTGCTTTTTATTTAAAATGCATCTCTGGGTTTTTTGTGGGGCATAGGAATTCGTTCTTTCCCCCTAAAAAATATAGTCCGCCCCCCCCTCCAAAAGGTCTGAGGGACAGTGGACCGGCCCCCTGCGACGGGGTGAGCTCCCGTTGCACAGTTCCTGCTCCTGCCAACCTAGCAGTTCGAAAGCACGCCAGTCCAAGTAGATAAATAGGTACCACTCCGGCGGGAAGGTAAACGGCGTTTCCGTGCACTGCTCTGGTTCTCCAGAAGCGGCTTAGTCATGCTGGCCACATGACCCGGAAGCTGTACGCCGGCTCCCTCGGCCAGTAAAGCGAGATGAGCGCTGCAACCCCAGAGTTGGCCACAACTGGAGCTAATGGTTGGGGGTCCCTTTACCACCAAACACTGGGCAAGAGGGACAGGCAGGAGGGCGTAGCTGCTGCAAGGAGAGCGCTGAGACGGGCTTTCCCACCCAGCTCTCCAGCTGCGGGTCGGGTGCCCAGGTTGCAGGGCAAAGGATGCCCAGCCGCGAGTTGGGCACAACATCTGTACAAAGCTTTGGGGGGGGGTGTTCTGATTCTGATGAAGGCTGCATCCAGCTTCCAGGAAATGATTGATCGAGGGGGCAGAGCGATTCCCCTATAAACAAAGGTTGCAGAGTTTGGGATTTATTTATTTTTATTTCTCAAAAGGTGTGACAGGAAGATTCAGCGACGGGCAAAAGTGGCATTTAATCATTTCAGTATAGTCTAGTATCAAAATGTTTTTTTGTTTTTAATTTGCAAAAAATGGATCAATATCTTTCCAAAATGAGGGCAAGAACGTCAAGGGATGATACTGCAAGCTCACACGTTGAGTTGTACAGATATTTAAGGTACGTATGTAATAGGCTCACGTATTGTTTTCTTATAAAGCAGTTGTGCTCTAGGTTCAAATCAGGCACAGCTATCGATTGAAAAAAAAGTGTATGTGAAGAAGTGTGCATGCACACGAAAGCTCATACCTAGAACTAACTTAGTTGGTCTCTACGGTGCTACTGGAAGGAATTTTTTTATTGAAAATGGGTGTGGCTAGAATAAAAAAAAACACTGTATTTTCCCATCTATAAGACGCCCCCATGTATAAGAAGTCCCCTACTTTGGGGGACTCTGATTTAAGAAAATGGGGGAAGATGGCCCCCGTGTATAAGACACCCCCAAATTTTGGACATTATTTTTTAAGGGGAAAGCCTAGTCTTATACAGTGGTACCTCGGGTTACATATGCTTCGGGTTACAGACTCCGCTAACCCAGAAATAGTGCTTCAGGTTAAGAACTTTGCTTCAGGATAAGAACAGAAATCGTGCTCCGGCGGCGCGGCAGCAGCAGGAGGCCCCATTAACTAAAGTGGTGCTTCAGGTTAAGAACAGTTTCAGGTTAAGAACTGATCTCCGGAATGAATTTAGTACTTAACCCGAGGTACCACTGTACACGGAAAAATACGGTATTCTGAAAGTGTGGCCCAAAGGTGGGTTGGGGAAGCTGAGAACCAGTGGTTTGGAGAGATGGCGAGGAAAAAGGAACAGGATAGAAGTTTATAAAATTATGCCTGGCATGACGAAACTGGGCAGAGGAGAGTTTTTCCTCCCTCTCTGCTAACGCTAGAAGCTGTGGGCATGCAATGAAACTGAATGCTGGAAGATTCAGGTCAGAAGTCCTTTTTCACAAGGCGCATGGTTAACCTATGGAACTCACTCACACTTGAGGCAGCGATGACCACCAATCTGGGTGGCTTCCCATTACGGGCACCCGGTTGGCCACTGTGAGAACAAGAGACTGGATTGAACCAGCAGCTGGGTCTTCTTATTCTGCGATTCTCTTTCATGGCTGCAAAGGGTTAGACTGGGGGCGGGAGGGTGTGGAGGACTCCCTGGTCCTGAGTGGGGTAACTGTGCCCCTGAAGGACCAGGTGCGTAGCCTGGGAGTCATTTTGGACTCACAGCTGTCCATGGAGGCACAGGTCAATTCTGTGTCCAGGGCGGCTGTCTGCCAACTCCACCTGGTACGCAGGCTGAGACCCTACCTGCCCACAGACTGTCTCGCCAGAGTGGTGCATGCTCTAGTTATCTCCCGCTTAGACTACTGCATTGCACTCTGTGTGGGGCTGCCTTTGAAGGTGACCCGGAAACTACAACTAATCCAGAATGCGGCAGCTAGACTGGTGACTGGGAGTGGCCGCCGGGACCATATAACACCAGTCCTGAGAGATGTGCATTGGCTCCCAGTACATTTCTGAGCACAATTCAAAGTGTTGGTGCTGACCTTTAAAGCCCTATACGGCCTCGGTCCAGTATACCTGAAGGAGCATCTCCACCTCCATCGTTCTACCCGGACACTGAGGTCCAGCTCCGAGGGCCTTCTGGTGGTTCCCTCCCTGCGAGAAGCCAAGTTACAGGGAACCAGGCAGAGAGCCTTCTCGGTGGTGGCGCCCTCCCTGTGGAATGCCCTCCCACCAGATGTCAAAGAGAAGAACAACTACCAGATTTTTAGAAGACATCTGAAGGCAGCCCTGTTTAGGGAAGCTTTTAATGTTTAATAGGTTTTTTTATTTTAATATTCCATTGGAAGCCACCGAGAGTGGCTGAAACCCAGCCAGATGGGCAGGGTATAAATAATAAATTATTATTATATTATTATTATTATTCAGGTCCTGCAAGGGGTCAGATTACATGGCCTTTGGGTACCCCTTCCAGCTCGGCAACTCAAAGATTCTATGCCTTTATGAAACTCTGCATGAGCTCGTCTACCCAGTATGCTCTGGTATAGCAGGGGCAGGGAAACTCCACCCCGGGCTTTCCCAGGTGAGGGGGACGGGCTGGGAGGAAGCGGCTCTCGAATCCGCCACCCTGGGGCACCTGGGCCCAGCGAGGCAGCAGTTAAGGGCCTGAGTCACACACTTCCCTCCTGAACCTCCTCTCCCGGCAGCCCAAAGTGTTCCTGGCGGGCAGGAAACGGCCTCAATAATAGCAGGCAATAAAGGCAGCCAAGCCAGGCCTGGGTGAGCCCAAGAGAAAGAGCTGCCTGTTTGTGAGTCATGAAAGAGGGAACAGCCCTCTATTCAAAGCGAGAGCCAAGATGGAGAAGGACAAGGCGGCCCCAGGTGCGAGGAGGAGGAGGAGGAGGAGGAAAAAAACCCAAGGCCTTCCCTGCATCTAAGCAACAGGTTCCCAGAGCCAGGGGACAATATTATTCCTGCACCGCCCACCCCCAAAATTAAAAATACCCTGCATTATTGTTGACAGAGCAATGCAAAGGAACGGAAACAGAGGGAGAGACAGAGGTAGGTCTCTGCCCCAAGGAGTTCACACGCATTATTATTTCAGCAACTATTTCTCTACAGAAGAAAACACTCTAATAAGTCACTTCTGGTCATTCCCGTCCTCAGTCCAAGCTGAAATTCTAGAAAGATGAGAAACATGAAGAAACAGACTGGCTGGGAAAAACGCATATTATTTCAGCCTTGATGGCAGAAAGTGAGGAGGAATTAAAGAACCTTTTAATGAGGGTGAAAGAGGAGAGCGCAAAATATGGTCTGAAGCTCAGCATCAAAAAAACGAAGATCACGGCCACTGGTCCCATCAACTCCTGGCAAATAGAAGGGGAAGAAATGGAGGCAATGAGAGTTTTTACTTTCTTGGGCTCCATGATCATTGCAGATGGTGATAGCAGTCACGAAATTAAAAGACGCCTGCTTCTTGGGAGAAAAGCAATGAAAAACCTAGACAGCATCTTAAAAAGCAGAGACATCACCTTGCCAACAAAGGTCCGTATAGTTAAAGCTATGGTCTTCCCAGTAGTGATGTATGGAAGTGAGAGCTGGACCATAAAGAAGGCTGATCGCCGAAGAATTGATGCTTTTGAATTCTGGTGCTGGAGGAGACTCTTGAGAGTCCCATGGACTGCAAGAAGATCAAACCTCTCCATTCTGAAGGAAATCAGCCCTGAGTGCTCACTGGAAGGACAGATCCTGAAGCTGAGACTCCAATACTTTGGCCACCTCATGAGAAGAGAAGACTCCCTGGAAAAGACCCTGATGTTGGGAAAGATGGAGGGCACAAGAAGAAGGGGATGACAGAGGACAAGATGGTGGGACAGTGTTCTCGAAGCTACTAGCATGAGTTTGACCAAACTGCGGGAGGCAGTGGAAGACAGGAGTGCCTGGCGTGCTCTGGTCCATGGGTCACGAAGAGTCGGACACGACTAAACGACTAAACAACAACAACAAAGGGATGGAGACGTCCTGTTGTCATAGGGGTGCCGTATCCCAAAATAAATGAAGGGCAAGGGAACAGGAACATTGCCTCGGTGGGTGAAACTAAGGCGGCGACCACAGCATACAGTTATAAAGCACCCGGCTTCTCCCCCCAAAAAATCATAGAATTGTTGAGTTGGGAGGGACCCCATGGGTCATCTGGTCCCACCCGCTGCAAGGCAGCAATCTCAGGAATCCTGGGAATTATAGTTCTGCGAGAGAACTGTCGTTGGCCAGCAGAGAAGACAGTGGAGGAGAAGAAAGGCGCAAAAGGGTCACAGCTGCAGCACACATTTAAAGCTCCCCCCCAAAAAAAAACCCCAATCCTGGGAATTGTAGTTTCTTAAGGGCGCTGGGAATTGTAGTTCTGGGATGGGTGAGCTACAGTTCCCAGGACTAAGGGAAGACTACATGCTTTGAAACATGTGGTGTGGGTGTGCTCTGCGGGTCCACAGCACCAGGAATTCTTGCTCCCAAGACAACACCTGGAATTCAGAGATAGACTGCCTCCCAACATGGAGGTTCAACGCGTAGCCAAGCTGTCAGCCTTAAAAGCAGCGAGACCGCTGTGGGCAGACGCCATCTCCCTTTGTTTTTAAACGCTTCCCAAAGGAGGACAGCCACACCTCAGATTTAAAGCCCTCTTATGCCACTTTAGGGACACGGGTGGCGCTGTGGGTTAAACCACAGAGCCTAGGACTTGCCGATCAGAAGGTTGGCGGTTCGAATCCCCGCGACAGGGTGAGCTCCCGTTGCTCGGTCCCTGCTCCTGTCCACCTAGCAGTTCGAAAGCATGTCAAAGTGCAAGTAGATTAATAGGTACCGCTCCAGCGGGAAGGTAAACGGTGTTTCTGTGCACTGCTCTGGTTTGCCAGAAGTGGCTTAGTCATGCTGGCCACATGACCCGGAAGCTGCACGCCGGCTCCCTCGGCCAATAAAGCGAGATGAGCGTCGCAACCCCAGAGTCGGCCACGACTGGACCTCATGGTCAGGAGTCCCTTTACGCCACTTTAGCCGTCATGAAGAATCCTGGGAACTGCAGTTTCAGGGTGCTGGGAATTGTAGCTCTGCAAGGTCATCACATACGGATCCTAGGATTCTCCACGACGGTTTAATGCAGGGTAAGAATGCTTTAAATGGATGGTAGGGACGCGGCCCTCCTAAATGATATCTGGAGAAGCAGGATTCGAATTCGCTTCCCGCATGTTCAAGGCTCAAACAGATGTGAAGTGGGCACACAGCAACTACAGCTCTCTGGCTCTTCCTCCTCAGTCCTCTAGCCAATCATGTCTGTTGGGAGATCAGAGCTCTGCACATGCTCCACAGCCTGCTGGGCACCCCCTAAATAAGCCTGCCTCATTCAAGCGTATGGGGAAGGACGCTGCTGAGGGCAAAATAACAGACCAGGACAGTTTGTAAACCTCTTCCTGCCCCTTGCTATTTCCCCAAAGCCTAGCCCTCCAAAATTCTGCACATGCTCAAAAGCACCATCTTCTGTGTTGCCGCTTTGCTTGCTTCAAAGCAAGGATCAGCGATGAAAAACAGAGGACTGGCTTTTGCCCGGGTGAACCTGCCCTGGCGTTAAGATGAGCTCCTAAAGCCCTCCTTCCTGCCCCGTCTCCGCTGGAGATATGATTGACAGGTCTGACGACAGGGCCTTTTTGGTGGCGGCTCACATTTGCCTTGCCTCCCTGAAACAGAAATTGCAGAGATGGACCACGCAGAGAATGAACTAAGGAAGTTTAGTTGTCTGCAGGGCTTTAGACGAGCCCAGAATGTGGCAGCGGAGACAGGATCCAGCTTCCCAAGAACCTCAGCCTCAATTCAAGCCAACAAGAAGCAGGTTTCTAGTCCTCATGGAAAGCTGATAGACATTGCAAAAGCCGGGAAGGCGGTTGAGCAAGTTTTAGTTGTAGCAGGAGGTGACTTCTGCTCTCCCCATGACAACTACAATCAGAATGAATGAGCGAGAAAAAGGGAAGTTAACATGCAAAATAGAAAAGATTATGCAAATTGACTTTCAATCTGCATAACCCAGAGTTCAGATTGCCTAAGGGCGGAACTTTGATAATATTGATTCGAGATGGATTTTTTTTTAAGCCCAGTGTTAGGGAATGAAGTTTACGGAATAGTTTGGAGCAAAAAGACCAGAATGGACATGAAGAACGTAGAAGAGCTTGCAGGGCCCAAGCAAATCTCCACTCCCTCTAGTTTCTAGAAACTGGTGCGGGGAGTTCCACAGTTTATCAGCTGCAAATCTGCAGTTTGGGATGGCAGAGGGGTCTGTGTGACTCGGAGAAGGAGGCTTGCCTGTTTCTTAATACCCGGCTTGACTTAACTCTCCCTGGCAAGGATGTTTCCTAGTTTCCTAAAGGATGTGGACGAGGGACGCTCCCATCCTGGAGACATCCCAAAGATTATCGCTCGGCCTCTCGGAACCAGGGACACTTCCCTTTCCTGCTCAGAGGGGAGAGAGGCAGCCAGCGTCTTGGCTGCTGTTTCCGCTCCTTTGCTGAAACATAAAATACTTGTATATATAGCACGAGGGGCCCTGGACCGGCTGGGAGAGGAGGGGGGAAAGTCCAGGCAATGCAGTGGCCGGCGGTGGCGCGATCACCCATCTCTCAGCCACAGATGTGGTACGTGGCCTTTGGAGAAACCGCTATTCTCGGTATGAGTCTCACGCCCCCTTCACTTCGGGAACGCCTGACCCTATCTTGCAAGACCGTTGCAAAGATTATTGAGATCGTTTATGCAAAGCGCGACTCAAAAAGAGCTATGTAAATATTAGGGCTGCGACGAAAAGGAACTGCGACAGAATGTTGCAGTGCTGAGTTACTGCAGGATTCCAGCGACTCCATTGCTTGCTCCCTTCCTCTCAGTTTGAGGTGTTGTCCCCCCTTTTGGGTGCTTCCCCCCGCAAGATAAAGATTGCTCAAACCCCAGGGGTTCCCCCAAATTTGCAGGTGTCAGCCTGGTACGAATGGAACGGTGGTGCTCTTTCGGCCTAGGAAACTAGTGGTACTTACCCCCTGAAGATTAGAAATTTGTATTTTACATTTATTTATGTAATGGGTTCGCCAGGATTCCCCACACAGCTCAGAAATAACTTCCGCCTCATCCGGCCTTGAGAACATGCAAAACAAGAGTGCCTCTGAGCATGCATTAAGGTCCCTCTCACCTACCTCAGAGAGTCCTATCTCTGCCTGTCTGAATTTTGAAAGAGGGCCTGTCAGGCGCGGCCTTAAGCCCCAGCACCTCTCATTTTAAAAACTGGGCTAGATTCTGGCCACATGCATTTAAAGCACTGCGACGCCAGTTTGAACAGTTTGCCCCAAAGGATCCTGGGAAGTGTAGTTTGTTAAAGGACCTGAAATGGGTCAAGAGTTTGCAGAGCTACAATTCGCAGAGCGGTCTATCAATAATTCCCTCTGCTCAGGTAACTCTGAAGACTGCAGCTCTGTAAATATGGGTGATCTAACAACTCTCAGCACCCTTAAACTACAACTCCCAGGATTCTTTGGGGGAAGCCAGGGCTGTTTAAAGTGGTATATCAGGGTGCTTTAAATGTACGGACCACCTCTCCTGGTATGTCCCACAGAGGACCTTACAGTCTCCAAACAAAAACATCTTGGAGGTCCCGGGCCACAGGGAGGTTAGGCTGGCCTCAACCAGAGCCAGGGCTTTTTCGGCCGTGGCCCCGATCTGGTGGAACGCTCTGTCACAAGAGACCAGGGCCCTGCGGGACTTGACATCTTTCCGCAGGGCCTGCAAGACAGAGCTGGTCCACCAGGCCTTTGGCCAAGGCGCAGTCTGACCCCCTTCTTCTGTAATCCTCATAGAACTCTAGCCCAATGGTTGCCATTAATTTGATTTTGAATTGATTTTAGAATGAAGTGTTACTTTATTGTTGTTAGCCGCTCTGAGCCCGGCTTCGGCTGGGGAGGGCGGGATATAAATAAAAATTTATTATTATATTATTATTATTATTTTACTCGGCCTGCCCTTGCCAAACAGCTGATCGACAGACATTAGTACACAAGGCAGGGGGAAACTGTGTACTATGCCACCTGCGGGGCCACAGGCTTGTTTTCTCCTGCTCTGGAGGGTAGGACTCGAACCCATGGCTTCACGTTACAAGAAAGGAGATTCCGACTCAACATCAGGAAGAACTTTCTGACAGTAAGAGCTGTTTTGACAGTGGAAAAGTCTCCCTCGGGAAGGTTGTGGACTTCCTTGGAAGTTTCTAAGCAGAGGTTGGACGGCCATCTGTCATGGCTGCTTTAGCCCAGATTCCTGCATCGCAGGACCCCTCAGGGTCCCTTGCAACTCTACGGTTCTATGATTCTAATGCCAACAGTTGTTCCCGAAAGACCTTTGCGGGGACAGATAAAGTGTGTCTGTGCACAAGGCCTCCAACGTCGTACACATACAAACAGCAGTGTTTACCTACAGATAAACACACAGCTGGATATGAACCGTACACAAACAGCCTCCAATATACACAAAGGGCTGGGCAGGCCCACGACACACACAATAAAACGCACACACAAATCACCACACCACAGTTGCCGTGTGAGTAATGAAATCACAGCACCCAGACTGAGGCCCTTCAGATGCGAGGCTCCCTTTTTATTCATCTTACGCAGCACATCTGCCTTTGCAGAGTAAATGCACTTTTTAAAAAAGAAACACCTCCCGAAGGTCACTGCCCCAAGGAGCCTGCAATTTATTTTGCTGCTAAAGAATACGAAAGAGAGGGAAGACACGAAGCATGACCGGAAGGGTCACAATTGAATCGCATAAAGCGCATGGCTTACCCCAGGGAACCCTGGAAAGTGTAGTTTGTTGGAACTGCAGAGCTATGGTTCCCAGGATTCTTGTGGAGGCCATGCAGTTTCAGTGTGTCTCTGGTGGTGGGTTGGGAAGGGCAGCAAAAAATGGTGCCCCCCCCATACAAGCTCCACCTTGGAACTTTATAGCTTCTGCCCGCCCCAGTGCCCTGCAGCCAGGCTGGCACTTTGCCAGCTGGACCAAGGCACACCAATGGCTTCTAAGGCTGTGCTCTGAATGGAAATGAAAGGGAGCAGTGGCTACCGGTCAACCGGCCACTCCCTGGCCACTGGCACTCGGCTGAGCTGGCCAGAGCTCGAAGCCAGGCAGGAACGCTCACAGACCGAGAGAGGAGGGCTGCCCCATAAGTGGCAAGGCTCCCCCCTAGTCTTCAGAAGGCGCAAAAAGAAATCTCATGAGTCTTCATCCAGTCTCACGAGACTTTGCCACAGGTTTGGTGGTGATGATGTTCTCTGACACCTGTATGGATGGATTTACAGTGGTACCTCGGGTTAAGAACTTAATTCGTTCCGGAGGTCCGTTCTTAACCTGAAACTGTTCTTAACCTGAGGTACCACTTTAGCTAATGGGGCCTCCCGCTGTGATTTCTTTTCTCATCCTGAAGCCAAGTTCTTAAGCCGAGGTACCATTTCTGGGTTAGCGGAGCCTGTAACACCGAAGCGTCTGTAACCCGAGGTACCACTGTATTAATTTTTTTCAAAGTGGAGGCAGCTCCCACCCAGCAAACTGGCTTCGACTAGCACCAGGAGAATCTGCAGCGAGGGAGGGACTGCAAACAGATGCCATGACATGTACCACGCTTCCCTTTTGATGCCAAAGTACCACGTAATTCTTACCATGCTTCAGTGCTCACCGCCCGGAGAGGAATAAAAGGTCCCCACATCCTGCTCATGGCCCTTTCTACCAGCACAAAACTTCAGGAATGGAAGGCATTTGTGGCAGAAAACTGCAGTAGCTAACCTGGCGTTCTTTCAGGTTTTTTCAATATTTGTTACACTATAATAAGCAAAGCAGCCCATTATCTTGCATACATGACCCAACAAGGGAGCACGTGGATAACGCGTTATCCAAAATATTGCCTTAGACCATTGCAATAGAATCATAGAAATGCTGAGTTGGAAGGGACCACGAGGGTCATCTAGTCTAACCCCCTGAATTGCAGGAATCTCTCGCCCAACATGGGGCTAGAACCCACAACCCTGAACTCAAGCCTGCTCTACCGACTGAGCTGCGCACAGCCTTTGACCAAATACAAAACGTAAAGCAACCCAAAGCATCCACACAGCCGCGATAGGCTCGCCTTTCCAGTTAATCCGGAGTTATTAACCCGGAGTAAAGATAAAACAACAACAAAGACACGAGTTACGCATTCACGATCCCAGCCCCCCAGGCTTTTGAGACTTCCCCCGACGGAGGTCTCTTGCTCTCCCCCGACCACAGCCCCATGGCGAACCCCCCTGCCGCCCAACCCGCCCCCCCCCCCGCCTTGCGCACCTTCTGATCCACGATGGAGCACGCCAGTTGCTTGACGTGGGCGAGATCGGAAGATGCGGGTAGCAGGACGAACTCGCGGGTCAGCCCGATCTGGATCTGGAAGGAGACGCCGTGGCAAGGCGAGGCGCCGGCCAGGGCGCACGACGGAGCCGGCGCCGGCTCGGGGGCTGTTGCTGCTCCCGCTGCCGGGGACATTGGGGCTGGAGAGCAGGACGAGGAGCGGCCGGGAGGAGAGGCCATCGTGGTGGTGGTGGCGTCGGGGCGGCGGTCGCCGGAGTCTCCCCGCCACCTCCCACCCCGCAAAACGGGGAGGGTCTCACATGGATGGAGGCTGGAGCGCCCGCTTGCCTGCCCGACGGTGCGCCTTCGTGCGCTTTGCGCGCGCGTCTCCAAAGGCCACCGGCGAAACCGTGCGCTCCTGATGCGCCAACAAACTTTTCTCTGCCTCTCTCGCTTTTCTTTCCTCTCGCCTTTCCCCCCCCCTCCACCCCGAGAAGGAAGTGCCTTGAGTGACAAGGCAGGGCGCCAATGGCGGGCGGCGGCGATGAAGTCACGACACCCCGCCCCGCCGCTCCGGAGTGGATCCGGAACGGCTGGAGAGGCACCGGAGAGCGCGCCGAGAGGAAGGAGACGAGATGCGGCGCTGGCAAGCGAAACGGGGGCTCAGCGCGCACGGCGGGGCAGGGAGGGGGGGGGTGTCCGGAAAAACCAGCCTTGGGCGCATGGGAGAAAGAGTGCCTCTGAGCGCGTGCAGAGTGCATGTCGGCCGTCTCTTAGTCAACTCATTCGGGGGGAAAAGATTTGGTTTGCAGGTTAGTTTGAACCCCTGGCTCGCCTCTCTTTAAAAGGCGACTAGCTGCTGCCTTTATTTTGTCCGCCGTTTAAGAAGTTGGAGAGAAAAGATGACGGTCTCTGCCCCGCAGGTGTTGCAGATCCTTCCAGTTTGCATTGCAGTGCGCTGGTGGGGAATCGGGGCTGGAGGCAGACCCTCTTTGCTCGTAGTTGGTTTCCAGGAAGATCCGGGCTCCTCTCTCCAGGATTCGGGAAAGGCTGAGCCGAGTCTCTGCCCCGTAGCCATTACAAACCTCTCCAGCTGTGGCTAAGGGCGTGGAAGCCTCTTCCTGTCTTTCGACACCGTGCCAGCAGGTGTCAAACCTAATTGGGAGACGACGACAGCGGGGATGAGGAAAATCCCAAAATTCCCTCGCTGCTGGAGACGACTCCCTGTTTTCTCCGCCGGCTGCGCTCATTCGGTCAGCACGTCGTGCAAGAGCGCTCCCTGCTGGCAATCCCCGGCCTCCAGCCTCTCCTGTTTCGGTTCTTTATGCCAAAACCCAACCCGCGTGGGAAGGCGGGGATTTAAAATAAAACCAAGGGAACCTCTGAGCCTGGACAAAGTGCTCACATTTCACCTGAGTTAACCTCACCTGGTACCCACCCAGCAAGGAATTTCCAGGTAGATTTTCACTACGCCAATCTGCATAATGACAGGGCCTCAGAAGAAGGTAGAGGCTGCCTTAGAGAAAGAAGTTACAGATAGGTAGCCGTGTTGGTCTGCCATAGTCAAAACAAAATAAAAAAATTCCTTCCAGTAGCACCTTAAAGACCAACTAAGTTAGTTCTAGGTATGAGCTTTCGTGTGCATGTATCTGAAGAAGTGTGCATGCACACGAAAGCTCATACCTAGAACTAACTTGGTTGGTCTTCAAGGTGCTACTGGAAGGAATTTTTTTATTTTGTTTAGAGAAAGAAGTCGCAGAGGTCTAGAAGCTTGCAGTTTGCAGGGGGGAAAGTATTATTATTATTATTATTATTATTATTATTATTATTATTATTACCTGACAGTACCAAACTATCGAAGGCTTTTCACCAAAGCCAGACTAAACGTCTTTCCTTCTGCAGTGTTGGATGGCAGGTTGAGAGGAGTTCCCTACCAGGACAGACTTTGCTCGTGTGCTCAAGACATCGATTCCGTAAAACATATTTTGTTGCATTGTGCGAAATACGAGCAAGCCAGGGCTGAACTGATATTACCCTTGCTGGTACATTTCCCAGGAAAATCAGAGGCTCACTGTGTCAGGTTCCTATTGGAAGACCGGACAAACGCTAGAACATTAGCAGTGGCAAAGTTTTTATCGGCAAGAACCAATGATCCCTATATTCTGAACAAAATGCTTGTTTAACCTGGAGGTAGACTGTCTGAATTGTGTATTGCTTTGTAATGATTTGTTGGGTCTCTGGACCATAATAAAGATTGTTGTATTATTATTATTATTTTAATGTACAGTGCTGCCACCAAGTTAACCAGAGGTACTTTTGCAGCCAAGATTCATTCTCTCTCTCTCTCTCTCTCTCTCTTTTTTTCTCTCTTCGATGCACTCATTCTGCACCCGGATAGAGAGCCTCTGATCATATGGTGCTCAGGTTTAATCCCTGCCATCTGCAGGTATTAAGAGAGACCCCCTGCCCAAAACCCTCGCCCAAAACCCTCGAGAGCTGCAATACTGAGAAAGATGGTCCACTAATAATAATAATAATAATAATAATAATAATAATAATAATAATAATAATTTATTATTTATACCCCGCCCATCTGGCTGAGTTTCCCCAGCAACTCTGGACAGCTTCCAACAAAACACTAAAATACAATAACCTATTAAACATTAAAAGCTTCCCTAAACAGGGCTGCCTTCAGATGTCTTCTAAAAGTCTCGTACAGTGGTGCCTCGCAAGACGAAATTAATCACTTCGTCTTGCGGTTTTTTCGTCTTGCGAAGCACAGCTATTAGCGGCTGTTAGCGGCTTAGCGGCTATTAACGGCTTAGCGGCTTTAAGAAAAAGGAAACAAACTCGCAAGAACTCGCAAGACGTTTCATTTTGCGAAGCAAGCCCATAGGGAAATTCGTCTTGCGGAACGACTCAAAAAACGGAAAACTCTTTCGTCTTGCACGTTTTTCGTCTTGCGAGGCATTCGTCTTGCGAGGTACCACTGTAGTTGTTTTTCTCTTTGACATCTAGTGGGAGGGTGTTCCACAGGGCGGGTGCCACTACCGAGAAGGCCCTCTGCCTGGTTCCCTGTAACTTGGCTTCTTGTAGTGAGGGACCACCAGAAGGCCCTCGGCGCTGGACCTCAGTGTCCGGGCAGAACGATGGAGGTGGAGATGCACCTTCAGGTATACTGGACCGAGGTTGTTTGGGGTTTTAAAGGTCAGCACCAACACTTTGAATTGTGCTCAGAAATGTACTGGGAGCCAGTCTAGGTCTTTCAAGACTGGTGTTATGTGGTCCCGGCGGCCACTCCCAGTCACCAGTATAGCTGCCGCATTCTGGATTAGTTGCAGTTTCCGGGTCACCTTCAAAGGTAGCCCCACATAGAGCGCATTGCAGTAGTCCAAGCAGGAGATAACTACAGCATGCACCACTCTGAGGAGACAGTCTGTGGGCAGGTAGGGTCTCATCTTTCTGTGTTCCTGTGTTCCTAAGTGCTTGGCGATGTAATGGCAAAGGGAGCTCAGGGGTTAGAGCGTGCAGTGCTGATCACGCCAAGGTTGCAGGTTCGATCCCTGTATGGGGCAGCTGCATATTCCTCTTTTCTGTCTCCACTTTATAAGCTTCTAGGCATCCAGTAAAACTGAATCTTGGAAGATTCAGGACAGATGAAAGGAAGTTCTTATTCATGCAACTTGTAGTTAAACGATGGAACTCACCGCCACAGGAGGCAGGGAGGGCTCCCCCAACCTTGATGGCTTCAAAAGAGGATTAGTCAAATTCATGGAGAGCTGTAAAGCTCTCAAATGCTGCTAATGCTGCCTCCATGGCTGGATGGATGCAGCAGTACTTCTGAATCTTAGTTGCTGGAAGCTATAGGAAGTCCTGAGTGCTCCCTGGAAGGACAGATCCTGAGGCTGAGGCTCCAACACTTTGGCCACCTCATGAGAAGAGAAGACTCCCTGGAAAAGACCCTGATTTTGGGAAAGATGGAGGGCACAAGGAGAAGGGGACGACAGAGGACGAGATGGTTGGACAGTGTTCTCGAAGCTACCAGCATGAGTTTGACCAAACTGCGGGAGGCAGTGGAAGACAGGAGGGCCTGGCGTGCTCTGGGCCAGGGGGTCACGAAGAGTCGGACAGGACTAAACAACAACAACATAGGAAGGGAGAGGGTTCTCACAGGCATCTGTTGGCTGCTGTGAGAACAGGATCCTGATGGGCCATTGGTGTGACCCAGCAGGACTTGAATTACGTATGTTGATATCCAGTGTCCTTGGCCCAGAAAATCCTGCTGGCCCCTTAGAGCTTAGAAGCAAGCCTTGATAGTTAAGAGCAGGGGTCAGCAAACTTTTTGCAGCAGTCCACTGTCCCTCAGACCTTGTGGGGGGCCGGACTATATTTATTTGGGTGGTGAACGAATTCCTATGCCCCACAAACAACCCAGAGGTGCATTTTAAATAAAAGGACACATTCTACTCATGTAAAAACATGCTGATTCCTGGACTGTCTGCGGGCCGGATTTTGAAGGTGATTGGGCCGGATTCGGCCCCTGGACCTTATTTTGCCTACTCGTGGCTAAGAGTTTGTTCCCCCCACTCTGAAAGTCCACCCAAGTTTATAATTGGCATGTGCAAATTTGCGGGGGGAGGGGGCTGTGTCCCAAATACCTAGCAGCAATGCCCACCTCTTGATCTGGCAGCGGGTCATTTATAATAATAATAATAATAATAATAATTTATTATTTGTACCCCGCCCATCTGGCTGGGTATCCCCAGCCACTCTGGGCGGCTTCCATAGAAACCAAAAATACAGTAAAATATCACAGATTAAAAACTTCCCTGAACAGGGCTGCCTTAAGATGTCTTTTGAATGTCAGGTAGTTATTTATCGCTTTGACCTCTGATGGGAGGGCATTCCACAGGGCGGGCACCACTACCGAGAAGGCCCTCTGCCTGGTTCCCTGTAACTTTGCTTCTCGCAATGAGGGAACCACCAGAAGGCCCTCGGCGCTGAACCTCAGCGTCCGGGCAGAACGATGGGGGTGGAGATGCTCCTTCAGGTATACTGGGCCGAGGCCGTTTAGGGCTTCAAAGGTCAACACCAGCACTTTGAATTGTACACGTAGCAATGCCCATTTATGCCAAGAAAGGCTTCCTGTTTTCCAACACACTCTTCCTTTTGCGGCGAGACGCAGTGGAGAGTTCTCGGGTTTGAGGAAGTCTTGGCGGCCCACTTCCTTGCAGTAGAGATGCTGCAGGAGAAAGGGTTTCCCTGTAATAAACGAAAATTTGCCCTTATGGGGGACACAAGAGCCCTTATAGAGTCCTTTGCAGGTTCTCCATCGGTCGGAGAAAAGAACAGAGGCCAAGCAGAGAATATTGAGAAGCAAAGCATCTCGTAAGCCTGATCTTTATTGAACTGTTGCAACAGGGTGCTCCCCTCACCCGCAGGAAAGGAGGAGGACCCAGAACCCAGGTGGGTCCGCCCTTATATAGGCATTTTAAATTGCCCGCCCTAGAGTCCAAGACCACCCCCAGAAACATCATGCATGCATTACAGAAGGGGTGTAGTCCAAGACCACCCCCCGGACACATCATACCTACATAAAAGAAAAGGCGGTCTACAACAGAGTGCGCTGTTTACCTCCTGACTGGCAGGTTACCTGTTAATGCTTGCTTGATTGGATACCCTGGGGAGCCTGGCCAGTCTTTTGTAGTGACAAATACTTAGTTCCGAGCCAGGTCACAGGCTCACCCTATTCATACACAGACATATCCTTAAGACAGGATTTGTGAAGGAAAAGACAATGAGAAGGCTTTTCCATTTTCCTTTGACTTTGCAGAGAAAACATTTGGTCAGTTTGGGAGTCAAAATGGTTTCAGGGCTGTTTGCCTGTGCTGCTTCAGACATGTGGTTTATATATTTATGTATGTGTTTGCTTGGTACATTTATGAACATTTATTATATATTATATATTTATTATATATTATATTTATTATATATATAAGACCTTACATTTTTTATTTCACCCTAATGGTGACCTCTTTTACTCTCTCGCTTCTTGGCTTTTTCTTCCTCCTTCTCCTCCCCTCTCCTTTTCCATAAAAACTGGCAGAGTTATTCAGGAGGCTGGTGTGGTGTAGGGGCTAGGAGCCTGCTGTGATGTGGAAAGCCTGGAATTCCCTTCAGGCAGGCCTCTTCCTCTCCCAGATCTGCAAATTGGGGATAATGACACTCGCACAGTACAGCCCAGGCTTGTGGCTGCCACATCGAGAAACTCGGAAGCATGAAGGGCTTTATCCAACGTTAGTCATGCTTACAGTAGACCGAACGAAACCCCTGCAGCTAAGCTAGTCTTGCCTGTTCGTTTTGATGAATCCACTTCGTGTATGAGTAACGCGGGGCACAATCCTAATTACCATATTTTTTGCTCACTTTTTCCCTCCTAAAAAGTAAGGGGAAATGTGTGTGCGTCTTATGGAGCGAATGCAGGCTGCGCAGCTATCCCAGAAGCCAGAACAGCAAGAGGGATTGCTGCTTTCACTGCACATCGATCCCTCTTGCTGTTCTGGCTTCTGAGGTTCAGAATATTTTGTTTCTTGCTTTCCTCCTCCAAAAACTAGGTGCGTCTTGTGGTCTGGTGCGTCTTATAGAGCGAAAAATACAGTATTTCCCCCACTGCTTTAAGGAGGGGCTGCGGAAGCAGAGTACACATTCTGCAAGCAGGAGACTCTTGGTTTCAGTCCCTTGGCGGCTCTAGCTGAAAAGGATCGCAGCGGAGGGGCTCCCTTGCCAGAATAATAATAATAATTATTATTTTTATTATTTATACCCCGCCCATCTGGCTGGGTTTCCCCAGCCACTCTGGGCGGCTTCCAACAAAATATTAAAATACGGTAATACATCAAACATTAAAAGCTTCCCTAAAGAGGGCTGCCTTCAGATGTCTTCTAAAAGTCTGGTAGTTGTTGTTCTCTTTGACATCTGACGGGAGGGTGTTCCACAGGGCAGGTGCCACCACCGAGAAGGCCCTCTGCCTGGTTCCCTGTAGCTTGGCTTCTCACAGTGAGGGAACCACCAAAAGGCCCTCTGTGCTGGACCTCAGTGTCCGGGCAGAATGATGGGGGGGGGGGGAGACACTCCTTCAGCAAGCCACTTTCGTGGATTTTATATTCCTGATGGGGCTTACCTCCCATCTGAAGCACACTAAAGGATTGCAACCTCCATTTTTTTCCAAATACAGTGGTGCCCCACAAGACGAATGCCTCGCAAGACGAAAAACTTGCTAGACGAAAGAGTTTTCCGTTTTTTGAGTCGTTCCGCAAGATGAATTTCCCTATGGGCTTGCTTCGCAAGACGAAACGTCTTGCGAGTTCTTGCGAGTTTTTTTCCTTTTTATAAAAGCCGCTAAGCCGCTAATACCCGCTAATACCCGCTAAGCCGCTAATAGGGTTGCTTCGCAAGACAAAAAAAACCGCAAGACGAAGAGACTCACGGAACGGATTAATTTCGTCTTGCGAGGCACCACTGTAAGTCTACAAGGAACTCACCCTCAAAAGCGTTGAGTGCGCCAGATGTCCCCGTGGATCTCAGTTATTCACCTGCGGGGGAAAGACAACGATCCACACCCAACTCTCTTCCACTTCTTTGCCTAGCTGCCTGGTGGGCAACGCTTGCCACCCACCCAGTGGCGACCGGGCTAGCGGCTGTTTACAAGCCTGAATTAATTTGGTGGCGGACATTTAAGCAATTGAAAATTACCTAACACAGTGGTACCTCAGGTTATATACGCTTCAGGTTACAGACTCTGCTAACCCAGAAATAGTACTTCAGGTTAAGAACTTTGCTTCAGGATGAGAACAGAAATCGTGCGGCGGCAGCAGGAGGCCCCATTAGCTAAAGTGGTGCTTCAGGTTAAGAACGGACCTCCGGAACGAATTAAGTACTTAACCCGAGGTACCACTGTAAGTTGACAACCCTTGTTAGTTAAATAATTGTTTTGCTGCTTTTCCGGTGTGTCTGTGTGGATTTCAATGCCGTCTCCAGGGTTTTAGACTGCTTGGCTTCAGAGAAAGAGGTATTTTTATACGCAACGGCTGCAGCTCGGACTTTGGTGGCAAAGGGGTGGAAGGAAGAAGTCCCGATAATAACGGATTGGCAGAACAAGCTACAAGAATTTGCTGAAATGGCACAGTTGACAAATAGCCTGTGAGGCAATTCAAAACAAAAATGTATGGAAAAGTGGGATAGATAGAAGATATATGTTCAAAAAGACAGTAAAGGTTCGCTATGCTAGCATTCGATTGACGTTGGAGAGAGACTGAATTGAGAAATAAGGGACTTCTGGGTTGGCGCCATCGCCGAATGGCGGACTCCCTCCGAGCTCCGGAGGGAGCCTGCTCGGCAGGGGCTGGGTTCTACTGCGTCGGCGTCGCGGGGACCCTCAAAAACCATGGGCGCTGAAACCCATGGGCATGGTGACTCGGCGGGCACCGTTTGCACCCCCCGACCCGCGAAGGAGCCTTTTTAAAGGCTGCGGAGCGGGTGCCGGGGGGGGGGTGTGGTGCTATGAGTCCTCCGCTTCCCCTACTGAGCGAAGCCGCATGCCATTTGGCGGAGAGCGCTGACTTCTTCCATTGAAAATTTGGATTAAAAAGAACAACCCGTGAGTAATTGGAAACTGGACTTAAAAAGGGAAAAAAAATTAAATTCGGAGCGAGCGGGGGAGGTGCAAAAAGGAAGTCAGTCTCCCCCCTGTCGTAGAGGATTTAAAGCAAAGGATTTAACAACTAAGATCGAGTGCTACCTGATTTTGATAAAGTCACTAATTTCACGATGGAAAATTATAAGACTGGGCTGGAGGAGAAAAGTAGAACGTGAGCTAAAATGCAACCCCCCCCCCCCGGGAACCGGGAGCGATCCACGAGAGCGCCGGGAGAGGAGAAACAGAGGCTTTGACAGCTGTCAAAGGAGCTGTCAAAGCTGAAGAATAAAAAGAGAACTTTGTTATGAGGACTTTGCCGGTTACATTTGTTACAAATTAGATATAAATTGTTTAAAACAAGGAATAACAAGTTATTTTGACTGTTGGGTGCGATCTGGAAGGAAACTGAGTTACTATAATCCCTCTAGAGGGGCTGTGGGACACTACAAGTATTGCTGGTATGGAATTTGAATTGGACTTTTTATCTCCTGGGAAACTGCAGAAATGGAACACTATTTTGTCTACAGAGGTCTCTACACTAAAGGAAACAATACATTTATCTGTTGAAGAATGGAAGGGACTTGACGTAAAGTTTTGTTCCTGAATAACAAAGCCTCTGTAGGGGACTTAGAAGCTTTTGGAATTGGAACATTTTTGCAGGAGAGCAGGAAAAGAAACTAGAGGAAAGTGAGGAGAGAGAATAATAAGAACAACATGAACAACAAGAATTGGACAAAGCTGGAAGTGGGAACATTTGGGACATCCAGATTTGAAAGGTCTAAAGAAACAAAATTGGAGTTTTTACTCTTAAATACAGAGATCTGGATGGAAAAAATGGACCTTTTTGAGATAGAGCTTTTCCAAGATTGGACGCTTGAAACTAAAGATGATCAAAAAGACGGCAAAGACTATTAAAAAGACGGCAAAGTGGACTTGTGAAGGATTTCGGCCTAGATGTGGGAGCTCCAGGATGACAACAGGCATTGATGGACATTGGGGAACGCAACCGGGAAAGGGGGGAGGGAAATTTGGAATCCAAAGGGTGTTAAATTATATTTTATTCTTTGTTCTATTTTCTTTTATTTTAATCTGTTCTGCATATTAAAGAGGGGAACTCGTGGAAGGGAGCGGGGTCGATTTTAGGGGATGGAAAAACATTCTTAACATTGGGTTAACTATAATAAGTTTAAAATTTGGGGTAAGAACTTGCTGAATCTATTTCAAGGAATTGGAATACAAGAGGGGGTGGGGTGGGGAAGTCCTGGCAAGATGCTAATGAAAAGAAGGTTATAAAATGGATGTTTTATTTCTTTTTTTTCTGTTATATTTGAAAATGTTCAAAAAATATTATTTTAAAAAAAGAGAAATAAGACCAAGGGTACATATTAATACAGGAATGTATTAGATAAAATGTAAGGAAATATACAATAATAAGAGCACATTCATTTGTAAAAAAGGAATATACAATGGAAAAGACAGAAAGTCCAAAGTGTTGGTACATATATGATTTTGGAGTAGTAGTAGCTTTTTGTCCTTGTTTTTTTTCTTTTAGTATATAAACTTTGTATACATGTTGAAAATTATAGTATAATAAGCCTTGTGATGTAATATGATAATGTTTACCGATGTAACATAAGAACTTTAATAAATAAATAAAACTCAAAATGAGAGAGAGATCGAGATTACTATGGTGTTATCTTAGAAAATAGCGTGGCTGCAACTGTGCTAAAGGAACCCTGCGCTTTTGGATTTGGCACCAACCTACTACTGAGCTCGCTGCTGTGTATTTGCACTCATCTAGTTTACTTTCTTGGGCTCCATGATCACCGCAGATGGTGACAGTAGCCACGAAATTAAAAGACGCCTGCTTCTTGGGAGAAAAGCAATGAAAAACCTAGACAGCATCTTAAAAAGCAGAGACATCACCTTGCCAACAAAGGTCCGTATAGTTAAAGCTATGGTTTTCCCAGTAGTGATGTATGGAAGTGAGAGCTGGACCATAAAGAAGGCTGATTGCCAAAGAATTGATGCTTTTGAATTATGGTGCTGGAGGAGACTCTTGAGAGTCCCATGGACTGCAAGAAGATCAAACCTCTCCATTCTGAAGGAAATCAGCCCTGAGTGCTCACTGGAAGGACAGATCGTGAAGCTGAGGCTCCAATACTTTGGCCACCTCATGAGAAGAGAAGACTCCCTGGAAAAGACCCTGATGTTGGGAAAGATGGAGGGCACAAGGAAAAGGGGACGACAGAGGACGAGATGGTTGGACAGTGTTCTCGAAGCTACCAGCATGAGTTTGACCAAACTGCGGGAGGCAGTGGAAGACAGGAGTGCCTGGCGTGCTCTGGTCCACGAGGTCACGAAGAGTCGGACACGACTAAACGACTAAACAACAACAACAGTAACAGCTCTCCAGGGTTTCAGGCATGGAAGTCTTTCTTCCAGCTGTGCTGGAGCGATGAGCGGGTCTGAACATGGAACCTCTGGCATGCAAACCAGGTGTTCCAGCACTCCAGCCCTCTCTGAGCTGCACTCCTCTCCCCTACCTCGGCTGGCAAAAATGCAGAATGCAGGTGGAGTCGCAAGAAGCATATCCTCTCACGGCTCCCCTAGGAGGGGCCGATTCGCTCCCGCCTTCCCGTCGCTTGCGCCTTGCAGAAACATCCTGTTGGAAGGGAAGGCACTCCAGGATAAGCCAGCCACAACTTCCCCCTTGGTGTTGACCATGGGGAGGCAAAGTAAGGCCCGGGGGCCGGATCCAGCCCAATCGCCATCTAAATCTGGCCTGTGGATGGTCTGGGAATCAGCGTGTTTTTACATGAGTAGAATGTGTCCTTTTATTTTAAATGCATCTCTGGGTTATTTTTGGCGCCTGCCTGGTGTTTTTACATGAATAGAATGTCTCCTTTTTATTTAAAATGCACCTCTCGGTTATTTGGGGGGGCATAGGAATTCGTTCTTTTCCCCCCTCCAGAATATAGTCCGGCCCCCCCACAAGGACTGAGGGACAGTGGACCGGCCCCCTACTGAAAAAGTTTGCTGACCCTTGGTGTAGATGCACAAGCACATAGAGAGCCCAGGAGTCGCAGTCCTCAGGGATCATTAAATGCTTATTCTGAAAGGATGCACTAAGTTGAGAGGACCAAGGTGCGCATTGCCTTAGCATCTTTTTGCAAATAAGCAACCAGGTTACTTTACTCTTCCCAGGTAGAACCCCTCTGAACCTGAAGGTTCCATAAAGCTATTTGTTGTCGTTGTTTAGTCGTTAAGTTGTGACTGACTCTTCGTGACCCCCTGAACCAGAGCACGCCAGGCCCTCCTGTCTTCCACTGCCTCCCGCAGTTTGGTCAAACTCATGCTGGTAGCTTCGAGCACACTGTCCAACCATCTCGTCCTCTGTCGTCTCCTTCTCCTTGTGCCCTCCATCTTTCCCAACATCAGGGTCTTTTCCAGGGAGTCTTCTCTTCTCATGAGGTGGCCAAAGTACTGGAGCCTCAGCTTCAGGATTTGTCCTTCCAGTGAGCACTCAGGGCTGATTTCCTTCAGAATGGAGAGGTTTGATCTTCTTGCAGTCCATGGGACTCTCAAGAGTCTCCTCCAGCACCAGAATTCAAAAGCATCCATTCTTCGGCGATCAGCCTTCTTTATGGTCCAGCTCTCACTTCCATACATCACTACTGGGAAAACCCCTTCGTGGATCACTGCCTTGCCATGCCGAAGGGGCTTGAATCTCAGAGAAGCTATGAACTATGCCGTGCAGGGCCACCCAAGAGGTACAGATCATAGTGGAGAGTTTTGACCAAACGTGATCCACCTGGAGCAGGAACCGGCAAGCCACTCCAGTATCCCTGCCAAGAAAACTCCATGGACAAAGACAACAGGCATAAAGCTGTTGTCTGTTATTAACTTCTATTTACACCCTGCCTTTCAGCGAAAGCGTCCTCATAAGTGACGTACAAAACCAGCTAGGATCCCTGAGGACGTGGGGCTTCCAGCCCCAGCCAACTCTGAGCTACAAAGATGTCTGCAAACATGACGCAAAGGCTGGCAGCATCAACCCTGCCATGTGAAAATCCCTTGCAGTGCCCGGAGACAGACTGTCAGGTTGCGCATCCATAGCAGCCACTAGAGGAGGAATGACCTCTGGGAGGAGCACACAGAGAAGAAATGCCATTGTGCATCTGCAGAAGCACAACCGGACGCCTTCCTCTGCCCCCCGCTGCAACGAAACATGTCTTTCCTCTCAGAAACAACCCAGACATTATAATTAAAGAAGCGGACAAAGGTGGAGCGGTCGTCATCATGAACAAAACTGACTACATTCAGGAGGCTCACAGACAACTTTCCAATACCGCCTTTTACATAAAATTGGACTCAGACCCCACACAAGAATACAAAAAAGAACTGAACAAGATTGTTAAGGAGCTACCCCCACACATCCAAGAACAGATCCTCACAAACACACCAACAGAACCTCGACCAGGAACTTTCTATCTTCTACCTAAAATACACAAACCAGGAAATCCAGGACGCCCCATCATTTCAGGTATTGGCACTATTACAGTGGGTGTCTCCGGTTATATGGACTCTGTTCTGAAACCATATGCCATCAGTGCTCCCAGCTATGTACGTGACACCACAGATTTTCTGAGGAAAATACAATCTTTAAATAATCTTCCCAACAATACTATACTAGCTACTATGGATGTGGAATCTCTGTATACCAATATCCCACACAACGATGGTTTACAAGCTATAAGGAATACCATTTCAGATAAAACCACAGCGGACTTTGCTACCAAACTCTGCCAATTTGTCCTTACCCACAACAACTTCAAATTCGGTGATGACCTGTTCCTTCAGATCAGCGGCACAGCAATGGGCACCCGCATGGCCCCACAGTATGCCAACATCTTCATGGCGGATTTAGAACAACGTTTCCTAAACTCCTACCCACTCAAACCTCTCTTGTACCTGCGATACATTGATGATATTTTTATCATCTGGACACATGGTCAACAGACCCTGGACACCTTCCACCAGAAATTCAATGATTTTCACCCCACCATCAACCTAACAATGAATCAATCTATGCAAGAAATACATTTTTTGGACACTACTATAAAAATACAGGATGGGCGCATAGACACCACCTTATACCGTAAACCAACTGACCGACAAACATATCTACATGCCTCTAGCTACCATCCCAAACATACCAAACAGTCCATTGTATATAGCCAGGCACTACGTTACAGCCGCATCTGCTCCAATTCTACAGACAGAGACTCTCACCTAAGAGATCTACAACAAACCTTTTTAGAACTAAAATACCCAGCAGATGAAGTTAGACAACAGATCAACAGAGCCAGACTGATACCCAGAGAGAACTTGCTGCAAGACAGACCCAAAAAAGAAAATAACAGAACACCTCTAGTCATCACATACAGCTCCCAAGTTAAAACAGTACAACGCATCATCAGAGATCTACAACCTCTCCTGGACAATGACAGTTCTCTTTCTCAAGCTCTGGGAGGAAGACCTTTCATTGCCTCCAGACAGCCCCCCAATCTTAAACAACTCCTAACCCACAATAATACTATAACCAGACTTAACACGGACACTGGCACCAGAGCCTGCAATAAACCCAGATGCCAACTTTGCTGCCACATACACCCGGACAACACCATTACTGGCCCCAACAACATCACACATACCATCTCGGGACTATTTAATTGCTCATCGTCTAACATTGTGTATGCCATAAAATGCCAACAGTGTCCTTCAGCTCTCTATATTGGACAAACAGGCCAGACCTTACGCCAAAGAATAAATGGACATAAATCCGACATCAGGAACCACAAGACAGAAAAACCAGTAGGAGAACACTTCAATCTCCCAGGACATTCTATACAAGATCTCAAAGTAGCTGTTCTATTACAAAGGAATTTCAGAAATAGACTGGAAAGAGAAGCTGCTGAATTGCAACTTATCACCAAACTTAAAACTATGGAGAGACCTGGTTTGAATAAAGACATTGGATTCTTATCTCATTATACATGACAAAGCCATTTTTCACCTTCTCACCCCTTGCTTTTTCCTGTTAGACCTATTGCAGTCGTTAAGAGTCGTCAACAGGCTCATCGCAGCTATCTGCCAATCACCCATTCCCACCACCCTTCTGAGTAATACCCTTCCCCACCTTCTCACTATATAGAAAGGTCCGGTGACTTCTGTTTCAGTGTATCTGAAGAAGTGTGCATGCACACGAAAGCTCATACCTAGAACTAACTCAGTTGGTCTTTAAGGTGCTACTGGAAGGAATTTTTTTATTATGTCTTTCCTGCATCAGTCTCTGCCTCCTCCCTCCTGAGACAGACGGATGCCAGCAGAGGCTCAGTGGTGAGGTCCTGGTATGCCCCACAGAGGAACTTACGGTCTTCAAATAAAAACATCTTGAAGGTCCCAGGCCACAGAGAGGTTAGGCTGGCCTCAACCAGAGCCAGGGCCTTTTCAGCCCTGGCCCCGATCTGGTGGAACGCTCTGCCACAAGAGACCAGGGCCCTGCGGGACTTGACATCTTTCCGCAGGGCCTGCAAGACAGAGCTGTTCCACCTGGCCTTTGGTCAGGGCGCAGCCTGACTCCCTCCTTTGGCAATCTTTACAAAACTTTAGTTTATGGTTGCCATCAATTTTGATTTTAATTAATTTTTATAATGTTTTTATAATGTTGTACTACTTTAGTGTTGTTAGCCGCCCTGAGCCCGGTTTCGGCTGGGGAGGGCGGGATATAAATAAAATTTATTATTATTATTATTATTATTATTATTATTAATAATAATAATAATAATAATATTATATTACCCGCCATTGCTCATTCATGTATCCTGGCCCTGAGAACTGGGGTGTTGGGGCTGAAGGCTAGTGTACCCCCACCTCAAATGCAGTCTCAAAATGCCTACAGTCACTCACTTAGTCAAACTAACTTGCTTCTCTGCTTGATGGATGTTGGGCCTTCTGGAGAGTTGATGAATGGGTTAGCAACCCAGAAGGCAATTTGTACCAGCGCTGTAGAAGTGATTAATAACATACCCATGCCTGTGTTAATCAGGGCTGTCAAAAGCTTTTAATTAACTGCCTGGCTTTTGTCTGATTAATGAATGAAATTAAAGTACATTTACCTAACTGAAAGGTTCAGCAGAGGGCCCTTTCTTGAGGTTTGGAGGCAGCACAGAGTCTCGTCGGCGTGCAAAACATAGCTGACCCAGAATCGACGTAAGGAATGAGCTACTGTTGAAAGGCAGTGCCTCTCTAAAAAATTCCCATCTAATTAGGGAATGTGGAATAGTTCCGATTATGCTCACACGCCAGAGTCACAATGGCGCCCAACCTCTTTTGTGACAGAAGTTCAAGGCCCATCAGTATTTCTGAAAATCCAGGATTTGAAGATATACCAAGGTGGATTCCTAGGGAGCGCTATGGCCATAAGGCTGCAACTACTTCCCTGGGAGTAAGCCCCATGGAATGACGCTCAATTTGTTTTCGCGGTTCTCTGCACGGCAGCCCATAATATTATGTACATTTCTTATCCGGCTTTCAGCATAAAGAGTGGGCTACAGCAATGTGAAAATACAAGATTATTGTTAAAACAATTTGCAATGGGTCCTTAAAAAAAAAAAATCTATGTCAGGGTTCGGGTTGTGTCTTCAGCAACAGAAGAAAGCTATACAAAGCTAAGCCTCTCCCCATGTGAACTGACCCAGACTGTGCAATGGTCATCTGTGACCTTTCTACATGTGTCCCCTCCTTGGGAGGTCCAGAGAGTGGCAACATGAGAACAGGGCCTTTTCAGTGGTGGCTTCCCACATGTGGAATGCTCCCCACAGGGAGGCTCAGCTGGAACCATTGTTACTTATGATAGAAGCAAAGAGTTGGAAAGGAACACAAGGGTTATCTAGTGCCGTGCAGGGACCTCAACTGTGCCTGACAGATGGCCATCCCATCTCTGCTTAGAAACCTCAAAAGGAGAGTCCACAACCTCCCAAGTACACTCCACTGTCAAACAGCTCTTCTTATCAGAAAGTTCCTGATGTTTAGTCCTTTCTTGTCACTTGAAGCCATTGGTTCGAGTCCTACCCTCCAGAGCAGATGAAAACCATCTTGCTCCATCTTCCATGTGACAGCCCTTGAGATATTTGATTGGGGCTATCCTATCTCCCCTCAGTCTCCTCCTTTCCAGGCTAAGCATACCCAGCTCCCTCAACCGTTCCTCAAAAGGCTTGGTTTCCAGAGCCCTGATCATCTTGGTTGCCCTCCTCTGCCCACCTTCCAGCTTGTCAATATCCTTCTTAAATTGTGGTGCCCAGAACTGGACATAGTATTCCAGGTGTGGTCTGACCAAGGCAGAAAAGAGCAGTAACCAGGTAATCGGAACGCAGGTAGCACATAAAGTGGTACCTTGGGTTAAGAACTTAATTCGTTATGGAGGTCCGTTCTTAACCTGAAACTGTTCTTAACCTGAGGTACCACTTTAGCTAATGGAGCCTCCCGCTGCCGCCGCTGTGCAATTTCTGTTCTCATCCTGAAGCAAAGTTCTTAACCCGAGGTACTATTTCTGGGTTAGCGGAGTCTGTAACCTGAAGCGTCTGTAACCTGAGGTACCACTGTATAAACCGCTGAGCCTATTGGACTTGCTCCCATTGCTTTGTCCCAGTTCCTGCCAACATAGCAGTTCAAAAGCATGCCAGCACAAGTAGATAAATAGGTACCAGTGCAGCAGGGAGGAAAATGGCACTCCTGCTTCCATCACGGTCCTGTGTGTGCCAGCAGAGGTTTAGTCCTGCTGGCCGCATGACCCTGAAATTTGTCTGCGGACAAACACTGGCTCCCTCGGCCTCAAAGCAGGGACGAACGCTGCACCCCATAGTCTACCTTAACCATCCAGGGGTCCTTTACCTTACCTTACCTTGAGTGGTAACTATTAATGTTCAAAATAAACTACCAACACCTTCTGCTGTTCTTAAGCTCCAAGAAGGTCTCTGTACGGAAAATTGCTTTCCTTCAGATATTTGGGCTTTAAGTTGTTTAGAACTTCAAACGCTCGTGTGAGCCAGTAGGATAGGCAAACAGGATGCAGATACTTAAAAATTGTCAGGAAGCGAGTTTCATTTGAGAAGTGATGGCAGGAGGCAGATGGCCCCTGGCTGCTGCCCAGAGGGCTCCTTCACAGGAGGGCAACAGAGATGCCCACCTCTTGGCCCCAAAGAAGCCAAAGCAATGCCCCCTTTGCCTGCCCCTCATGCCCCCACCTAGTTCTGCGATGCTGAGAAGACCTAGCTGGCCCGACAACATTTCACCATGCAGAACAGTTGCTGTGCCACCCAGCATCTCCCGGAGCCCTGGGGCACAGCTTGGCATCTGGTCCCATGCCCAAGCAAGCAGGACGGCAGGTGTGGGCATTGTTGACACTTAGGACACGCCAAGTTGGGCCGCAAAAGGCTTAGCTTGTTGAGAGAGAGCTGCTGGCACTTAAGCCGATGGCTTGGCAACTGCGCTTGGAGGAAATAGGAGGTAACTGGCGAGACCCAGGTGGCAAAATGGGACGCCCCTGTTAAAAGCATTGGCAGCGGCTGCCCACCTGATACCGAACCAGGTTCAAGGTGCTTGTATTAATTGCCAAGGCCTTAAACAAGTTAGGTTTATAGGGACCACCTGAACCCTTATATCCCAGCCCTGGCAGCTACCTTCTGTTTTAGAATCAGGGAGTTGGGACCCTTGAAGGTCCTCTAGACCAACCCCTTGCAATGCAGGAATCTTTTGGCCCAACGTGGGGCTCGAGCCTCCAATCCTGAAATCAAGTCTCATGCCCTACCGATTCAGCTATTTTCTAACCTTTAAACAACTGCTGAAAACTTTTCTATGCTGCCAAGCTTACGCAAGCAATTAAGACGTCTTTCTGGAATTGTTGATCTCATGTAAATTTTCATGCGTTTGTTGTTGTAAGCCACTTTGAATTATTCTTTTTTTAAAAAAATAATAATGAATTGCCTATGCAAATATTTTTAGACATAACAGTAAGGTGGAGGCTTGATTATGAAATTAGGGACACTCAATTCATTGCCCTTCCCTGATCAATTTGGCATACACAACACTTTCTTCCGCGTGAGCCAACGTGGAGGAAAACTAATGCTCATCCGCCTAGGGGGAGCAGCAGAAACAGACAGAATTCTTCCCTCATGCAAATAGGAATGAGCAGTCAAGGTGCCATATAAAGGATACCCTTTGCTTATCTCTTGGTTCATGTGTGAGTGATCTGCCTTGGTCCAGTATACCTGAAGGAGCATCTCCACCCCCTTCTGCCCAGACGCTGAGGTCCAGCGCCGAGGGCCTTCTGGCGGTTCCCTCATTGCGAGAAGCAAAGCTACAGGGAACCAGGCAGAGGGCCTTCTCGGTAGTGGCACCCTCCCTGTGGAACGCCCTCCCGTCAGATGTCAAAGAGATAAACAACTACCTGACATTCAGAAGACATCTTAAGGCAGCCCTGTTCAGGGAAGTTTTTAATGTATGACATATTAGTGTATTTTTGGTCTTTGTGGAAGCTGCCCAGAGTGGCTGGGGAAACCCAGCCAGATGGACAGGATACAAATAATAAATTATATATTATATCTGGGGGGTGGCCCCTTATAGCTTTGCTCAAGCTCCTTTACTGCAACCAGATAAAGGGAATTAGGTCCTTGCGCCCCTGCAAAGACTCTCAGAAGCTACAATTTTCCCACGTTTGGGGGGGGGAGCCTAGCCAAAGAGAATCAGAAATCAATGGACCTTCAAGGAGAAGAGGTGGGCATTCAAATGTTTTTGGGGGCTGACCTTTCGATGGGAGGAATGGAGAGAAGCCAGAGGACTTGGGGACATTTTGCGTTGGTTTATGGGTTGCCGAGCGAAGTCCCTCTTAAGAGGAAGCAGGCTGCGGCACGATAAGGAAGAACAATTGGTGACCGCAAAGCCGTACAAAGTAGCAGGCCTTATATTCCTTATCTGGATCGTGGGAAATAGCAAGTTCTCTTACATAAATGCATCCATTTATGGTTGCTTGAATGCCCTAACTCCAAAAGCCCAAGTTTTGTGCCACATCATCTCGACCAGCCAAACCAAAGGACCACATTTTTATGTCAAACACTTATTAAAAAATATCACCGCGCCTCATAAAAATTGCCTCCACTCCAGGGCAGTTTTCACACTGGCCTGTGATTAAGCTGCACTGAATATAATTTACTTACCACCAAACGGCGCAGAGGATTGATGTATTATAGTATTTTAATATTTTTTGGAAGCCGCCAAGAGTGGCTGGGGAAACCCAGCCAGATGGGCGGGGTATAAATAATAAATTATTATTATTATTATTATTATTATTATTATTATTATACTGCAAACCTGCTTCTTTTACCTATGGAGAAGTGCGAAAGACTTTCCTTCACAATCTTTTAAGGAATGTGTCAGGGAACTGCCATCGGAGAGACAGGTGGTGGACAGGCTACAGGAGAATAGGAGAGAATCTGCAGTAGAAGAGGGAACCAGCAGGGGGAGTGCAGGAGTCACAGCGGAGGGGAGGCTCTGGGATGCTTCCAGTGAGAGTAGTGGAGAGGTAACGGGACCCCCGTTGGGAACGCCCACCCTTCGCCGGAAACTGTCACGCAGAGAGTCTCGAAAGCGCATGTCTGTCAAAGAGCTTTTATGTTGGCGTAAATTCCGTAGACGCCCACTGTCAGATTCTACCAGCGACTGACGGAGTCATGCTTTGGGGGCTCCGTTAGTGCATCGGTTTGGATGACCAGCCAAACCCCAGAGGGATCAAGCTTTTACGCACAAGCAGCTCACTATCCCATCACAGCAATCTGACAGTCTTTGAAAGCAGCTTGTGCAAGCAGAAGGCATCATGAGCGAACCATCCGGAACCGGAGGAGCAGGAGCGGGAGCTGGCGCAGATCCAAGCCTGGAACAAAGGTACAGGGCGTTGGAGGTCCAGCTGGCACTGCAAACGGCGAGGCTCGAGGAGAGGAGGGCTCAAGATGCAGATAAGGGGAAAACCACCCCACTTGCCAGACGGGTGCCTGGACTGGTGCAGAAATTTGGGGGGGATCCCCGGAACTATCAAGCCTTTAGGACAGAGATGCAATATGCTCTCAATCTACTGTTTGATGACTTCCCCGACGAGAGCTCTAGAGTGGCGTACGTGATTGGCCATCTAGAGGGAGGGGCGAGGGACTGGGTTCGGCCCCTGATGGCAGCCAATAATGAAATCTTAAAGGACACAATGAAGTTTTTTCGCGCCATGGACTTGATGTTTTCCAGCGAGATCGAGCAAGGAGTGGTGCGCAGGCAGTTAATGGCGTGTAAACAGGGGAGCCGATCTGTACGTGAGTACTGGACTGAGTTCACCATGCTGATTCATAGACTTGGGTGGGACCTTGCTAGTGAACCTATTCAAATGCTGTTTGAAGAAGGTCTCTCTCCGGCAGTGAAAGATGAACTTTCCCGGGCGCCTAGGGCGGAGTCTATGGATCAGCTGACTAAATCAGCGCTGTCCATTGGCGCACGCCAGGAAGCTAGAGCTATGGAAAAGCGGGAAGGAAAGGGGGAACGTTGGAAGGACTTCCGCATTCCAGAGATTCCGGAGCAGCCTTTCCCGCCAGCAGAGCCGATGGAACTTGGAACAGCGCGCGCGCGCGCGCAGTTTCAAACACCAGTGAAGGGCGGAAGAAGGAGGGAAAGAGCGGCAAGAGATGCTATCTCTGCCAACAGCCAGGTCACTTTGCCAGAGTCTGTCCGCAAAGGAAGGAATGGCAAGGGATGGCGGGAACTGTTGGGGGGAAGGAGGAAGAAGAAATCACGGAGCCAGTAAAAGCCAACGCCTGGTTGCCGACATCAGGGCACAGCAGCCAGGCCAGGGAGTAATGAATGTGCCCACGCCGGAACCTCCAAGACCAGCGCTTGTGATAGAGGTGTTGCTGGAACTGGCAAACGGACACCCACTGAAGATAAAGGCGCTATTGGATTCAGGTAGCTCATGTAATTTCATGAGCAAAGAGTTTGCAGCTGCACACCAAATACAGACTATCCCATTGAGTAAGCCTTTGCAGGTTACCACGATTGATGGGAGGGAGCTGTTGGGAGGAGAAGTGAGCCAACAGACTGTACCAATGATAATGAGGGTGGCACGACACACCGAACTGATAGCGTTTAACGTAGCCACCTTGGGAGGAGCTCCTATTATCTTGGGTATGAGCTGGCTGGCGCTACACGATCCGCTAGTAGGCTGGCATCAGAGAGTGGTTTCCTTTGGATCAGCACATTGCCTAGAACACTGCAAGGAGGGAGAGGCTCAGGCAGGCACCAGGGGCACTCTAGCAGGGATGGAAATGATGGACAAGGGGAGGGTGCCACCACAATACGCTGACTTGATTGACGTATTCAGCGAAAAAGAAGCAGATAAGCTGCCCCCGCACAGACCCTTTGATTGTCAAATTACCTTACTCCCAGGAGCACAATTGCCAGTGGGCAAGCTGTATGCAATGTCAGACAGTGAGATGCAGGAGTTAAGGGAGTTCATTGACAAGAATCTCAAGCGAGGTTTCATCAGAGAGTCACGAGCGGTGGGGGGCAGCCCAGTGTTCTTTGTGGACAAAAAAAACACGGGCAAGCCCAGGCTTGTATGTGATTTCAGGGCCCTAAATGCAGTGTCAGAACCAGTGACTTTCCCTATGCCCAGAATTGATGACATTCTAACACGGGTGAGAAAAGGGAAAATTTTTACCAAGCTGGACCTTAGGGGGGCATATAACTTGATACGTGTGAGAAAGGGGGATGAGTGGAAGACCACTATGTTCACCCCCTTGGGGGGCCTTTGAGTACACCGTTATGCCTTTCGGATTACAAGGGGGCTCCGCCTGTTTTCAATCATTCATGAATCACGTCCTGGGGCCACTGCTCTACAAGAACTGCGTAGCGTTCTTAGATGACGTTCTGGTGTACTCAGACAATGAGGAGCAGCATGTGCGAGATGTAAGAGAGGTACTGAGCAAGCTGCGAGAAAACCGGCTGTGGGTGAAACTGGAGAAGTGTCAGTTTCATACCAAGGAGGTGGAATTCCTGGGGTACCGGTTGTCTGACAAGGGATTGGCCATGGATCCCAGCAAGGTTCAAGCGGTACTGGAATGGAAAACACCAAGGACCAAGAAGGACGTGCAAAGGTTCCTGGGCTTCGGAAACTTCTATAGGAAGTTCATCAAAAACTTTGCCCATTTAACAGCGCCCATCACGGACTGTCTTAGTAGCAAAAAGAAATTTGTTTGGACGGGAGAAGCGCAACAAGCGTTCGAACGCTTAAAGCAGGCGTTTGCGTCGGAAGAGCAACTCTTGCACGTGGATCTACAACAACCAATGAGAGTGGAGACTGACGCGTCAGACCGAGCGGTGGGGGCCGTTCTTCTCCAGCCGGGAAAAGATACGTCTGAATGGAGACCGTGTGCATTCTTCTCGCGGAAGTTGAACAAATCAGAGAGGAACTACACAGTGTACGACCGAGAACTGCTCGCCATTCATGAAGCATTCCGGAAATGGCGGCACTTGCTGATTGGGGCGCAGCACAAGGTTCAAGTCCGAACTGACCACAAAAATCTGGAATACTGGAGAACAGCCCGAGTGCTGAACCAGAGACAAGTGAGATGGGCCCAGGAGTTCTCCAAATTCCACTTTGAGATTCGTTACGTGCCCGGCTCCGAGAACGTGAGGGCGGACGCTCTTTCCAGGAAACCTGAGTACTTAGAGGGGGAGGGAGCGCCTGAGGCAAGGCATGTAATCCCTGAAGACCGCTGGGTGTGTGGGGCGGCATTGGTGGGGCAGAGGGAACTGATAGAGGGTACGGAGAACGATGAATACGCCCAAGAGAAACTCAGAGAGCTCCGGAGGACAGAGGAGAACACAGGGGGGTTCGAAGAAAAGAACGGGGCGTTGTATTACAAAGGGGCACTGTACATACCCGACGGGGAACTGAGGGGCAGAGTACTCAAGCAGTTGCATGACAGCCCCACAGCGGGACATTTTGGACAGCACAAAACCATGTGGTTGGTTACCAGGGAGTTTTGGTGGCCCAAGGTGAGGGAGGACGTACGGGAATATGTCAGGGGTTGCGACAGGTGCCAGCGAGCGAAAGGAGAGAGGGTGGCGCCAGCGGGGCTATTACAACCCTTACCCACGCCCGAAAGGCCATGGGAGGCAGTATCCATAGATTTTATGACGGACCTGCCAAAATCCAAAGGCAAAACAGCTGTCATGGTGGTGGTAGATCAATTAACCAAGATGTGTCATTTTATAGCTTGTTCACATGCAGTCACAGCGGAGGAAACCGCCAAGTTGTTTGTAGAACATATTTTCAAGTTGCATGGCGCCCCCTTGAGGGTGGTCAGCGACAGAGGGAAACAATTTACTTCCAGGTTCTGGAGGAAACTTATGAGCTTACTGCACGTAGAACTCAATTTCTCAACTGCCCGGCACCCAGAAACCAATGGGCAAGCGGAAAGGGCAAATGGGGTTTTACAACAATACTTGAGGTGTTATGTAAAGGACAGAGAAAATGATTGGGTGGATAAGTTACCTCTAGCAGAATTTGCCTACAACAACGCGGAGAACGTGTCCACAGGGATGAGTCCCTTCCTGGCAAATTATGGGTGTCACCCCCGGGCATTCCCAGGAGAGGGAGGGGAGAGGTGGAGCGTGCCGGCGGCGGAATATTTTTTTGAAGAGATGGAGGCGATCCACCGTCAGCTTCAACTTAACTTAGAGAAAGCCAAGGAAGAATATAAGAAGCAAGCAGACAGAAATAGGAGGGAAGGTGAAACTATAAGGGTGGGGGACCGGGTGTGGTTGTCCACCCAAGGGCTACCGTTCAAGGGCGGGAATAAGAAATTGAGGCCCAAAAGATTGGGACCCTTTGAGGTCATACAGCAGGTCAACCCAGTGGCATTCAAACTCAGGCTGCCCAGTCACATGAAATTACACCCAGTATTTCACAGGTCATTACTGTCGCCGTACCGAGAGGGACGCGAGTGGGGGGAGCGTGAGAGAGAGGCCACCCAAACGCCCGTGATAGAAGAGAGAGAGCGCGACATGAACGTGGCAGGAATCATTGATTCCAGGTGGAAGGGAAATCAGGTGGAATATCTGGTAGAATGGGAGGGGGAAGCAGAGTCGGAAAACACTTGGGTACCAGCAGAGGTAGTCAATGACGAGGTTTTAATAGAAACATTTCATCAGCGTTTCCCAAGAAAACCGCAACCCGTGGCTCGATTTAGAAGGGAACACTTTGGGACCACCGATGAGGAAGGAGAGTTTGAAGGGTTCCCAGAGTCAGGGGTGGGTGAAGAAGCCGACTCCGACGAAGAAGAGGAAGACGGGGAGAGAGACGGTACGCCGTGGCCGGAAGTGTTAGAATCCTCGGACGACGAGGAGAGTTCCTTCAGGGGCTTTCCGCCCTCACCGCCAGTGGGAGAGGAGGCGGGAGGGGGTGAAGGGGGCCCTGGGGGGGAGGTGGATGTCAGGGAACTGCCATCGGAGAGACAGGTGGTGGACAGGCTACAGGAGAATAGGAGAGAATCTGCAGTAGAAGAGGGAACCAGCAGGGGGAGTGCAGGAGTCACAGCGGAGGGGAGGCTCTGGGATGCTTCCAGTGAGAGTAGTGGAGAGGTAACGGGACCCCCGTTGGGAACGCCCACCCTTCGCCGGAAACTGTCACGCAGAGAGTCTCGAAAGCGCATGTCTGTCAAAGAGCTTTTATGTTGGCGTAAATTCCGTAGACGCCCACTGTCAGATTCTACCAGCGACTGACGGAGTCATGCTTTGGGGGCTCCGTTAGTGCATCGGTTTGGATGACCAGCCAAACCCCAGAGGGATCAAGCTTTTACGCACAAGCAGCTCAATATCCCATCACAGAATGGAACCTTAAATCTTCATTTTAAAAATGGTTAAGAGGCAGCTGAATTCCATAGGCTTGTGTCGCATTGAATAGCAGCTGCACAGGGAGAGTATTCATGCAGAATTGCAAAAAATGCTAAAGATCTCTTTTAATAAAAAAACAGAGGCCTACCTCCTGGGAATTACAGATCTGGATATTCCGCAAAAGAGGAAGGGTATCTTTTTATACGCTACGGCGGCAGCAAGAGTTCTTATCATGGCAAAATGGAAGAGTAATGAAATCCCCTCTATACAAGATTAGGTCCAAAAGCTGACAGAATATGCCAAATTAGACGGTCTATCAGAAAAAATAAAGAATAAATCAAAACAGGAATTTGTCTCAAAATGGGAGGTTTTCAAAGAATATTTAAAGTATAAATATAGTAGTTTAAACTCTGTTGCAGCATTCGATGAACTTCAGTAATAGTTGCAAGGTAGATATAAGAATTAAGATTTATTAAGAAAAGGTTTAATTAAGATAAACGTGTGTATTGGCAATAAGTAATATAAAATCGAAATATGGAATAGATGGGAGGTTGGGTCTTTAGTGTTAAGACCACTTTCTGTATTCCTGTGTGTAATTTGGTATTTGTGTTTCCTCTTTCTTCTTTTCTTGTTGTATCAATATTTTTTATTTTTATTTTTAAAGGAGATTGTAGGAAGGAAATAATAATAATAATAAAAAAAGCAGCTGCATAGGAGGCTGTTCCTTCTTAAAAATATGGTAAGGTAAAGGTAAAAGGACCCCTGACCGTTAGGTCTAGTTGTGGACGACTCTGGGGTTGCGGCGCTCATCTCGCTTTATTGGCCGAGGGAGCCGGCGTACAACTTCCGGGTCATGTGGCCAGCATGACTAAGCCGCTTCTGGCGAACCAGAGCAGCGCACGGAAACGCCGTTTACCTTCCTGCCAGAGCGGTACCTATTTATCTACTTGCACTTTGACGTGCTTTCGAACTGCTAGGTTGGCAGGAGCAGGGACTGAGCAACGGGAGCTCACCCCGTCGCGGGGATTCGAACCGCCAACCTTCTGATCGACAAGTCCTAGGCTCTGTGGTTTAACCCACAGCGCCACCCGTGTCCCCCCAAAACTACAGTAGTGCCTTTTAAATGAAGCTGCACATTAATACGTCCTCGTTTATGTCACTTTCTTGGGAGAATAAGCCATCCTTTAACAAAGCGAGAACAAAACGTGCCCTGGGATTAGTTCATTTTCAACGTAATTTGATCAGTAAAAGTCAATGGCGTTGCTCGGCCAGCTGCTAGCTAAGCCATCACCCAAAGTGGGAGGAGTGCATGAACTTTGGGTGCCTGTGTTCAGATAGGTAGCACCTGGGCCGGCTACTGCACTCTGGGGCTTCCCCTCCCTGTGCCCTAGAACTGCTGTGGGGCCTGGCTCTCTCTGCTCCACATCCTTGGAGCACAGAGCAGCCGTGGTGAAAAGACCTGTTGTGTCTCTCAGGCACAAGAGGAGCTTTGTTCAAAGCTGAAGCTGCAGGTGTTGGCCCTGGCAGGCGCCTTCTTGTTCCCGGCTCTCTCCGCACTCGCAACTCTGTGCAAACAGAGAACTTCACTCGGCAACGGCCACCGCTGTAACTGAGCAGCTCCCTGGGGTCTAGAAGGAAGAAGAGCAAGGAGCTAGGCCAAGAGGGAAGAGGCGATGGGAGGCACTACTTTGCAGACTGGAATGCATGCAAGAGTGGAGCTCATGTTCTGGGCTGCATCAATAGGAGTATAGCATCTAGATGAAGGGAAGTAATAGTGCCACTGTATTCTGCTCTGGTCAGACCTCACCTGGAGTACTGTGTCCAGTTCTGGGCACCACAGTTCAAGAAGGACACTGACAAACTGGAACGTGTCCAGAGGAGGGCAACCAAAATGGTCAAAGGCCTGGAAACGATGCCTTATGAGGAACGGCTAAAGGAGCTGGGCATGTTTAGCCTGGAGAAGAGGAGGTTAAGGGGTGATATGATAGCCATGTTCAAATATATAAAAGGATGTCACATAGAGGAGGGAGAAAGGTTGTTTTCTGCTGCTCCAGAGAAGCGGACACGGAGCAATGGTTCCAGACTACAAGAAAGAAGATTCCACCTAAACATTAGGAGGAACTTCCTGACAGTAAGAGCTGTTCGACAGTGGGATTTGCTGCCAAGGAGTGTGGTGGAGTCTCCTTCTTTGGAGGTCTTTAAGCAGAGGCTTGACAACCATATGTCAGGAGTGCTCTGACGGTGTTTCCTGCTTGGCAGGGGGTTGGACTCGATGGCCCTTGTGGTCTCTTCCAACTCTATGATTCTATGATTCCACTTCTCTGCATGCATTTTCGAAGAGAAAGCCAGTGTAGTGATTCCACAGTCCATTCAGCCTGTTGCTCCCACAGGAGAGAGTGATGCCCGTCGGCCTAAATGGCTTTAGATGATTAGACAAATTCATGGAGGTTTATCGATGGCTGGAAGGTTTCCAAATACCCATTGCTGGAAACTGCAGGAAGGGAGAGGGCTCCGCTTGCGGTTTTCCCCACAGGTTGGCCACTATGGGAACAAACGGCTAGATTGGCTGGGCCATTCATTAGATCCAGCAGGTTCTAAATCCAGATTCCTATCCAAGGACAGAATTGGTCCCAAATAACTTGCATGGCCCCCAGATGTTCAGTTAAAAGGACCCCTGATCATTAGGTCCAGTCATGGCCGACTCTGGGGTTGCGGCGCTCATCTCGCTTTATTGGCTGAGGGAGCCGGTGTACAGCTTCCAGGTCATGTGGCCAGCATGACTAAGCCGCTTCTGGCGAACCAGAGCAGCACACGGAAACGCCGTTTACCTTCCTGCCGTGCTTTCAAACTGCTAGGTTGGCAGGAGCAGGGACTGAGCAACGGGAGCTCACCGGGATTCGAACCGCCGACCTTCTGATTGGCAAGTCCTAGGCTCTGTGGTTTAACCCACAGCTCCACCCACGTCCCGATGCTCGGTTAGGACAAAGGAAAAAAATTCCCCCATGGATTGTGCTCCACGGGTGGAACCAGGCACTGCTTCCACAACTGCACCCCCCCCCCCTTCAAAGGCACCCGTTTAGCACCATGCCTGCTGCTATTCCCCTTGCCCTCATTCCTTTCAAAAAGCACCCTGGGGCTCATGCAAAGTGCTGCCCTGAGTTCCTGAACAACCCAACTGCAACCTGTCCCCAAAACTTTTAGAATGAAGCAGTAGGGTCTCCCTTCAAGGCAGATAGCAGGGACAGGCCTCAGTACCTTACTCTTCAAAAGTTAAGGATGTTGCGCCCCAGAGAGGAAGTTGGGTTTTGAAACTTTCCTCTTCCCACCACCCTTAATGCCGGGCGGCAGTCAGTGATCGTGAAAGAGGCTGCAAGCACACACACACACTTCAGTGTTACCCTTGAAAGACCACTCCCCATAGCAAATTTGGGTGAGGGGCAGCTGCCAATGTGGAACCCAGTAACCTCTGGCAACGCCTTAAACTTGCCCGCTCCTGCCCAGTCATTTCGTTGCTTAATAGTGGCGTGCTCCCATTTTGTGCCATACATCCAACAAGAGCAAGGCCTTTTGTGTGGTGGCACCCGATCACTGGAATGCGTTCCCAGTGAACACAAGGCTGGAGCTGACATTGCCAGCACTTAAGCTTCCAGACCCACCTGTTCACCCAGGCTTTCCCCGAGGAGCGATCTAGCGATCGTTGCTATATTATGCAAATCTACTGATTCATGCTATATTTTATACTTGTTTCATGAATGCCGTTTCCTCAACTGATTTTATGCTCTTCACCTCCAGGTCTGCCATTTTCTCCTGAATGCTGGTGACGTGCAGATTCGCAAAACAAATAAAACTTCACGGTTGTTGGTTTTTTAAACCACAAGATGATAACTAGTTCTAGTTCAACTTTGTCAAGAAACCCACATTTATGCCAAAGGATTTTTTTATTATTATTATTCTTATTATTAATACCACCGAGACAGGTTTGTTTGTTTGTTTTTTGTCCCACATACAATTCAGTCTTGTGATTAAACAGGACAAAAAAAAATTACAAATAAAAAGAGAAGATGGAGTTCAAATAAATATACAATAAAAAGCTAACCGGCATTTAAAAAGGCAGGAGTGCTCTCAAGTCTGGATAAATACAGCACACAGATATGTTTGGGGACAAAGGGGACGGGTTCAGTGGGGCAGGGAGAGGAATAGGCCAAAGTTTCAGAAGTGCCTTGTGATCGGTGGTGCAGGGCGGGTGGTCGTGAGCCACCCAATATGCTCATGAGATTCGGAGAGAGCACCAGTCTTTCGGAAAACAGCGTCCTTTCCTCGCCCTCTCCCCCTTTGCTTTAGGCTCAAACTCCGCACTGTTTTTTAAAAAAGAAGACCATGGCTCGTAGAAACTATCACACAGTGATAACGTGATCGTGGTTACTTCAGCATCAGCCCTTTGGGTATGTCTTGGGTTTCGTTTCTTTTTTTCAAATACTATACAGAATGTACAAAAAAAGTGGGGAGGGGGAATTGGGGTGGGGAAGGATGCAAGGTGCTAGACAGGGAGATCCAACGCAGCCTTAGCTGCAAAAAATAAAATACAATTACCCCAAAGGGAGTTCGGAAGCTGCTGCTGCTTTCCAGGAGAGACACTCCCTGTTTGCTGCTGAGCTCATGCAGGCAGGTGCTGGCACAATGTGGACTTGCCCCCTCTCACCCTGCACACATGCAGGTGCCGTAGATGCGGACAGAGCCTCCCCAAAGGCCTTGCTGGCCCAGAAGGCGGAGGCAGAGGCAGCCCATGTGGAAGAGGAGAGAGACCAAGCCTGCTCTCTCCGGCTGGAGGGCGAGTCCAGAAGTCGCCACCTTGCCAGATGCCAGGGAGAGCCGACTGTTGCTGAGCGGCTGCAGCTTGACCCAGTCTCCTTGCCTAAGCCCCCTCGGTAGTGTTTAAAGGCTGCAACAGCGAGCTGGCTAAGGTAGGACCAGGTGCAGCCAGGGTCTGCAAGGAACAGTGTCGTGGAGCCCCAAACCCCACGCCCCCGATCCTATTTGTGCTAAGAGCTGCCCCAGCTGGCTGCTAAGGGTGGGCACAGCAGACCCTTTCCTAAAGAGCCCTCCTAGGAGAGGGAGGGGGGCAACGTAAAAGAAACAAAACCAGTGCCCCCAAGGAAGGCGCTGCTCACCAAGCTCCCATGCAACGGATTCCCAAATTCAGCAAGGATCTTTTTTTTTTTAGTGTTTTTTCTTTTCTCTTTTTTTAGTAAGGATTGCCAACTGCTTGGGTCAAGTTATAACACACGTAAGAAGAAAAAGAGTGAAATAAAAGCAAAGAAGCAGCCCCCCCCCCGGACGCAGGTGGTTAACTTGAGACGCCCCAGAGGCTCCAACTCCCATCAGCCCCAGCCAGCAGGGCCAGGAGGGAGTCGTAGCTTGGCAACACCTTGCAGGCCACAGGTAGCCCAATTGGTGCAGGAGGGTCCTGGTCTCCAAGCCCCTGGATCTAAAGGTTTGGTCCCCTTCCTGGATTTGGCCCCTTCACCTGACAAGCAAGCCCCTCTCTTGCCTGGCCTTTGAAACCCGCTTCCGAGGAGTCTACTTGGGTGCAGAATGAGGCAGAACCTTCCCATTACCGTCCTGCCACGCTGGTCCAAGCGTTACCTGCCCTGCCAGAGTGATGGGAGAAAAGCCGTGCTTGTTGGTTTTTAGCCCTGGCTTTTTCTGGCTGCAGGAAGCGAGTTCGCTCCCTATCCCCCAGGGAAACAACGGCTGCGATTCAGTCTCGCCTGGGAAATAGGGAAGCAAGAGAGCTCAAGTGTTGTGGGGCTTATTGCTGAGAGGAAAGCTCTACCCCGCCCAGGGCTAGCATCTATGAACAGGCTTCTAAGGGTTGATGGCTTTTTCTTTAAAAAAGGGTGAATTGGGGAACTGCCAGTTACCCAACAGACCAGACTGCTTCATTGAGTGGTTAATAGAACCTGTCCACCTCTTGCTCAGAGTGTGAGCAATCCGAATGTTAGATCCTCCACAGGCTCAGGCTCAAAAATCCTGCCCAAGGCGATTCAGGTTGTCACAGAGCAGGGGGCCTCCCTTGGCCACCCCTCCACTTTCTAATTTAACCAGAAACTAACCCCCGCCCCATGGCTCATCCTTCTGCTCCCTTTTCTCTGGCTCCTTCATCCCCCCCCCCCAGACCCTCCTCCCACATTCACAGACACAAAGTTTCTCTTCCCTGAATGAGTGTCAGCAACTATGGGCCCACTGGGCCCTGTCCGGCCTGCAGGCGACAACTGGCTGGCTTCCCAAATCGACACGACTCCTGCCCAGCTATCCCTGTTTGCTTACCTGCGGCCTTTTCCTTCTGTCTCCTTTTGCCTCTCCCCCCTCCTCTTACCTGTGGCCTCGCATCTACAGTATCTGAAAGCAACAGGGGGCAGAGAAGGAAGGACTTCACGTGCCCTCCCCTCCTGGCCCGTTGCTCCTCTGCTGGGTCCGCCTACGTGGGGAGCGTTAACGGCGAGAAGTCCTCGTCACCTGTGCGTTTGGAGTCAGGAAAGGGCAGGGGGAATGTGAAACTGAAGGAAGCACGAGGGATGGGGGGAGAACCTGCTGAACCACACAAAGCTGGCATGTGATTTGCCCCCCCCCCCAAAGAAGTCTTTAACAGTTAGCGAAGCAGTGTGAAAGCCTTTTGTGGCTGCAACTGGCTGGTGCGAGAGTAGTGGGTGGGTGCCCTTCTGCTTGCGTCTCGCTCCTCTTTTGGCTTGGGATGAGGGATCTTGGCCAGGAGAGAGAGAAGGTTGCTTGGTCCAGGGCTGCTCTGGTCAGGAACGCTGCTGTGTGTCCTTTTCACACCCCAGGAGGAACCCAAAGGAGTTCCAACGTCGAAAAGAAGTCGCAGGTCCAAGGCGGCAGGAGGGGAAGTTTCGAGAACCCTTGCCCAAGATGGCAAGGAGGCAGAGCTTGCCAGAAAAGCCCTTCCCAGACACAGCAGAGCATCCCAGTCCAGGCCCGTGCTCCCTCTCTCCCCTCCCAACCAACTGGGAAAAACATTTCCGCTCCCTGAGCTGGGAAAGAAAAACCAGACGACCTTGAAAGGAGCGGGGGGGGGGGGAACTGTTTCAGTGCTGGTGAAGGTGAGTCCCAAGGTCAGGGAAGCAGCTGCCTCTTCCCCCAGTTGCAATGCCCCGGCCACCGCTGTCCAGCAGGGGTCAGTCCTGAGCTTGGGTGGGGATGGCAGGAGGGGCCCGTGGCGAAGAGAAGAGTTGTTAGCACCACTGGCTGGGCCAGAGAAAGAAAGAAAGAGCAAGGGGAACAAGAAAAGAGGGGGGCTCCTGGGGACACACCTGTTGGGGTGGGAAAGAGAGAGAGAGGCACTATGAAATGACAAGGAGGTGCAAGGCTGGGCCCCATAAGGCTGCTTCCTCCTGCCCCGCCCCGCCCCCCGGGCATGCCTTACCTGTAGGCCCCGCCCTCTTTTCATACAAAGACCTTGGCAAGGGCATCGGCCCCAGCGCTGGCAATCAGGGCCTTGCTGGGATGGAAGGCCACGTCATGGATGGCCTCTTCGTGCTTCTTGCGGTGAGCTGTGATCTCCTGCGTGCAGGTCTTGTTGTCGAGGTTCCACAACCGGAGGGAGCAGTCATGGCCTAGGAGAGGCGGAAGGGCCAGGGGGGTTAAGCAAGGAAGCCCACGTGCCCAGGCACGCACGAGGCTTAGTTAAGGGGTGATAATAATAATAATAATAATAATAATAATAATAATAATAATAATAATAAATTTTATTTATATCCCACTCTCCCCAGCCGAAGCCGGGCTCAGGGCAGCTAACAACAATAAAATAGTACAACATTCTAAAATCATTTCATTATAAAATTTATTCAAATCAAATTGATGGCAACCATTAGACTAAAGTTCTGTGAAGATTGCCAAAGGTACCGGCAGACCTCTAAGCTGTCGAAGGAGGGGACGGTGCGAAGCCACTTCGGTGAGGAAATAGGGTGTCAGACTAAAGGCCCGTCCATCACACAAGCACTCAAACTGGGCCAGTTGCCCAAGTCCCAGGGCCAAAGGGACTGGGAGGTCACAGGAGAGTGGTGGGAGGAGCTGGCTGGGCAAACCCCAAGGGAAGAGGCTCAAGAGCCTGGGGAATGACGGTGGGGTGATGATGAGTGATCAGAGGGAGAAGACTGGGAGGAGGAAGCGTTGGAAGCTGGAGAGGCGACAGGGCTTAGTGAGCTGGGAGAGTCTGTGGCAGAGAGCAGTCCAGAATCAGAGGCAGAGGAGGGAGGCCAAGAGGCAGAGATGAGTTCAGGCTGGTGAAGGATCACACTGGTCTCCCCCTCCTGATGTGGTAGGCTCCCCTCCCCTCCCCGACTCCCAGAAAGAGGTATGAAAAAGGAGGAGCAAAGACAGTCTGTGTGTGCAGGCAAAGTCTCCGGTTGCTGGAAAGATGCCCTGCGGAGGAGGAGAAATAGGCTGCGGGGAAGTGGGGAATTTCAGCAACTGGTTTCATGCAGTAAGACCCACAGGGCATGAACTGCTGTGCTCATGAGGCCTGAAAGCCTGTCCAAGCTGTGAAGATCATGTTTTGCTGATAAAATGTTAACCCCAGCATTGAAAACGGCATGATTTACTGACTGGCTGGCTCCGCAACATTTATAGACCTGAATTTGCACCTTTAAGGGGTGAGATTGGAAGGCCAACTCACGCTCTTCACAAAGGATGGATTAAAACCCAGCAGCTGCCAGTTCCTGATGCCAAGGTCAAGACTTTCTAGAATAAAGCTGAGTACATTCACGGGAGGAGCCTGACATTCTGCTCTGCCATTGGGGGTGGGGGGCACCTTGCAGACTGGGGTTCTACTGTGCACATAAAAGCTTTGCCTAAGTAAGGTTACGGGATTCATATAATGTCACTCCCAGTAAGAAGGCTGATCGCAGAAGAATTGATGCTTTTGAATTATGGTGCTGGAGGAGACTCTTGAGAGTCCCATGGACTGCAAGAAGATCAAACACATCCATTCTTAAGGAAATCAGCCCTGAGTGCTCACTGGAAGGACAGATCCTGAAGCTGAGGCTCCAATACTTTGGCCACCTCATGAGAAGAGAAGACTCCCTGGAAAAGACCCTGATGTTGGGAAAGATGGAGGGCACAAGGAGAAGGGGACGACAGAGGACGAGATGGTTGGACAGTGTTCTCGAGGCTACCAGCATGAGTTTGACCAAACTGCAGGAGGCAGTGGAAGACAGGAGTGCCTGGCGTGCTCTGGTCCATGGGGTCACGAAGAGTTGGACATGACCAAACAACACCAACACATATGGAGATGGAGGAGGCAGCACTTACTTCCTGATATAAGGAACACTCCGTTAGGATCTACAGCGAGACAGGTAACAGCGTCCAGGTGTGCCACCATGGAGTGCACAGCTTTCCCTGCACAGAGAGGAGAACATTTTCCCCGAGTTACAAAATGTAGATATGTACGCAACTCCCATTCCTGGGTTATTTGGAAAATTGTGTTCAGAGGAAACCTGCCGACTTAAAACTGTGTTTGAGAAGCAAGTGCTCTTCCAATCATTGCGAAGGAGGCAGAGGTTACAGGTTTCTGCCATCTCATCCATTCTGGCCCCCAAACAACAGCCTCACCTGTGCGATTGTCCAGGAAGCGGATCCCTCGGTCGTCATGGGCTGTGATAGTGATCGGCTGGGTTGGGTGGCTCACAACTTGGTTGATCTGACTGGATCCTGTTCAGAGACGAAGAAAGGAGAGTTTAAGGACAGTCCTCGGACAAGCAAACCTTTGCTTGGATAGGAGCGGAGATGTGGAAAAGGAGAAACTTCTCCAAGGAGGCAGCCTCAAACATTTGCTGAATTTGCACTCGAGAGACCCTGAAAGAGAATGTGAGGGCCAGGTGCCATATGTTACTTATTTCTGCCAAGTTTTTAAACAGACTAAACATTATACCAGCCCTTCCCACACCTGGGGCCTTCCAGAGGTTTTCGGAATACAATTCCCATCAGCCTAAGCCAGCACAAAGCTGCATTGTATGAATGATTTATTTATTTTGTCTTGACATAAATATGCGCCCGGAATTAACTGGACAAAGTTCTAAATTAAAAAAAAATAAAAGTACAATGTAACAGAGGCATTCCTCCTTCGATGACTCAGGAGGGGGTGCTGTTCCCAAGACTATGCACACAATTACACCTAAAAAATTTTTTTGCTTCGGCTCATTTGTAAACTTAACCAACCCAAGCTCATTCACTTAGCTAATGCTACAATCACTTTATGTATTTCACTTGTCAGTAGAAATAAAATTCACAGCAAGTGCATTTCACTCCCAGCACCTTCTATTCTTGGACCCAAAAGCCCCTTAGAGCACAGTTCCAATTCCAAAATTTTATCTTCTCTGAATTTTGTCGAGGCACTTTGGTTTTCCCCCTCTATCCTCTTCTAGATTCCTCAGAGATGCCCAGGCCTACCCCACCTCTGTCCTGTCCACAACTACACCCCAGCAAGAGCTCAGTCGGTAGAGCGTGAGCTTCTTAATCTCAGGGTTGTGGGTTCGAGCCCCATGCGAGATAAAGTGGAAATGAACTGTAATGTTACCTTGAAATTGTGTACACCGTATTCCAATGGTAACACACACACACACACACACACACACACACACACACACACACACCAATGAAGGAAAGTATTTGTTTCTGCACATGTTTCTGCACAAACAGCTCCAAGCTGAAATATTCCTAGAATGTTCAGTTCATGGTTAGTTCACACAAACATGGCATTCTGACCTGTTCTTAATGCATAGTTGATCACATCTATGGAACGTGATTGATATGTCCTTTTAGGTTTTGCATTATCAATCATTTAGTAATTGTTTTAGGTCTTGTTCTATTAATCACTAGTTATAATTTAGTTAGGAGGTTTTCATGCCTGTCTAGTTCTGTGCTCCCTTTCTCAGCCTTTAATTTATCAGTGATTAATACCTATATGTATCCTTTGCTTTCTACTTGTGTTAACCAATCAGCAACAAGCACATATATGGCAATGCTATACAGTGGTGCCTCGCAAGACGAAATTAATCCGTTCCGTGAGGCTCTTCGTATAGCGGTTTTCTTGTCTTGCGAAGCAAGCCCATTGACAGCTTAGCGGATTAGCGCTATTAGCGGTTTAGCGGCTTTTAGCGGATCAGCTGATAAGCGGCTTATCAGCGGATCAGCTGTTAAGCGGCTTAGCGGCTTAGGAAAAGGGGGGGGAAAGGGGGAAAAACCCGCAGGAACTCGCAAGACATTTCGTCTTGCGAAGCAAGCCCATAGGGAAATTCATTTCGCGAAGCGCCTCCAAAGCAGAAAACCCTTTCGTCTAGCGGGTTTTCCGTCTTGCGAAGCGTTCGTCTTGCGGGGCACCACTGTAATATTCAATAAAAGGGACTCCCCGAGACATGCTCAGGAGGATGCCTCCCAGATGACACCACTCCTCGTCTGCCGTTTATTCCAACCCAACACCCCAAACTACAACCCAGCAAGAAACAAACCCACTCTTGGGGAGCCTCTAAACAAGGGACCTGTAAACGCTGTTGCTGGTTTTTCATAATAACCCCTGGTCCTAAGCAACCCAATCTAACTCGCTAGGATGACACTCCTGCTTGGGGAAATGTCCCACTTTGTGCAAGAGAACAGAAATGCCACCAATATAGGCGGGTGTCTGACTCATTTCAGACTAAACAGAACCTTTATTCTCTTCTGTTTTCTTTTTTAAATTTCTTTTTTTGGTTAATTTTTTTGGAATTTTATTTACAACATAACACAACCCCACCCCACCCCACCCCCCAATATACAAATCCACCTTCATTAGACGTGAACATAACATACAGTAAACATAACATACAACAATACCAACAACCAAATAAAAGACTTCCATTATCCTGTATCTGGCCTCCTTATTTACTTCTTATAAACTGTTTCCTTTATGAATAATTATTAAGATTTTTCTAATTATAACTTAAATATCCACAAAGTCTCCTGCAGACATTAATCGAAACAAGTCCAGGTATGTCTTTTATGTATGTGTTTTGTGAAATATTCTCTGCATTTTATTCTCAATGATGGCAGAAACTCACAGATGGAGAAGACTTTTATTTTTCTACATCATTTTTATTTATAAAGGGAATCTTTGTTATCCCTTTGGAGCTGTGGTGCCTTCTTGTTGTTGCTGTTGTTGTTGTAATTTTGTCCTTTTATGTTGTCATGCTTTATGGTTAACATTTTTGATTCTCCGTTCTTGTTATCTTTACACTTTTTTTTTGCTAGCCCCACCCCACTCTCAGCCCCAACTCACCGCTGGCTGGCCTGGATTCCAGGGTCAGGACAGAGCAGTTGGCTTCCACATCATAAAGAACCGTGCATCCTGTTTGGAAGGCTGCCACGACGTGTGCAGGGTCAGTACCAGAGAAGGTGATGGAGGTAGGAATTCCGTTCTCTGCAGAAGATGGTAGAGACAAGCATCTGGGCACTGGGTTCTGGCTATGGTCCAAGGGTGACCACAGCTGTCAGAAGGATTTGGAGAGAACTGGAAGTTGCTCTGCCCAAGCCATACTGCACAGAGTTGATGAATCTCCACCTAACCTTGAGGATTTATATATCTCTAATCTTTGTTTTCACTCTTCTCTGAGCCACTGCACCTTTATCCCTCTTAAGAAGCCCTCCCTCCCTTTTTGGAGAAGCCCTGAATTATCTGCTGAGGGTATGTGAGGTTTTCAATGCTCCAGATGTTATTAACGTCTAGCTGCTACGAGAGATTGAGCGCCCTAATAATAATAATAATAATAATAATTTATTTACACCCCACCCATCTGGCTGGGTTTCTCCAGCCACTCTGGGCGGCTTCCATCAGAATATTAAAATAAAGGTAAAGGGACCCCTGACCATTAGGTCTAGTCGTGGCCGACTCTGCGGTTGCGGTGCTCATCTCGCTTTATTGGCCGAGGGAGCTGGCGTACAGTTTCCGGGTCATGTGGCCAGCATGACTAAGCCGCTTCTGGCGAAGCAGAGCAGCGCACGGAAATGCCACTTACCTCCCCGCCAGAGGGGTACCTATTTATCTACTTGCACTTTGATGTGCTTTCGAACTGCTAGATTGGCAGGAGCAGGGACCGAGCAACAGGAGCTCACCCCGTCATGGGGATTCGAACCGCCGACCTTCTGATCGGCAAGTCCTAGGCTCTGTAGTTTAACCCACAGTGCCACCCGCGTCCCTCCCTATTAAACATTAAAAGCTTCCCTAAAGAGGGCTGCCTTCAGACGTCTTCTAAAAGTCTGGTAGTTGTTTTTCTCTTTGAAATCTGGTGGGAGGCATTCCACAGGGCGGGTGCCACTACCGAGAAGGCCCTCTGCCTGATTCCCTGTAACTTGGCTTCTCGCAGTAAGGGAACCGCCAGAAGGCCCTCGGCGCTGGACCTCAGTGTCCGGGTAGAACGATGGAGGTGGAGACACTCCTTCAGGTATACTGGACCGAGGCCATTTAGGGCTTTAAAGGTCAGCACCAACACTTTGGGGTCTGAGCTTGAGAGGGAAAGGCAGAGCAATTTCACACCACAAACGAATGAGAAGCCTTTCGGCAGGATCCAAGGGCCCAGCGTGATCAAAAAGAGGCAGAGGCTCACCACTGTCCGCAGTGTAGGTGCTGAGGCAGGAGGAGTTGCTGCTGCTGGGGTCCCATATCCTCACCGTGCCATCTGCAGAGCACGAAGCCAAGCGGTTCTTCGAGGGGCTGAAGGCCAGGCCCCAAACGGCGTCTGTGTGTCCGTCCAAGACGTTGCCGAGCACACTTGGGTCTGGGCCAGGAACAAGAACAAAAGCAAAACCTAGCGCTGCCTGCTTCCCTTTCAAGCTTCGCACAGCAGTGACAGATGGCCTAGATCATCACGTATACTTCAGAGCCGAGGTCCAAACAAAGTTATTTATTTCATGCATTTAATATTTCCCCCTTCGACACGTGTATTTGTAGGGGAGGCTAATAGAACTGCAAACAGAACCCGACGCTCAAAAGCAGGAGCATCATGCAGCAAACATCCAAGTAACATAAATAAAAAAGAGAGAGCCTGGAAACTTTAAAGGCCCGTGCCATTACTACCGGTCGGAGTTCCCCGGAGGCCCACCTCTCAAGGAGAAAGGGAAGAAATTACGAAAGAAACCAACAAGGGACAGGGAAGGGTGTAAGAATAAACAGGAACAAGAAAATCTGCAGAGGGGGCATGGAAGAGACTTAAGAGCCTCGGATATCAGAACACCAGATTGATGGACTGGACGTGAGACTTAAAAGGACTGACATAACCCGAAACCAGGAAGAAGGGACGCTGGATAAAAATTTGAGGAGAATTTTTATTTATGTTTGGAATTAGTTTGATATTAATGAAATAACAGGGTTTGTTGGAAAAGAAAAAAATTGGCATTAGCAGAAAGATTTGAAGAAGTTAGGCATAAATATGGTTTAAATTTTGAAACTTTATGGGAAGAAATTTAAGGACTATTTGCAGAAACAGTGTAAAATTAATGGATGTCAAAATGAAGTAGGAATGAAATGAAGTGATTTCGAACAATAAGGTTAAAAAAAGGAATATGCAAAAAATGGCTGGATAATTAGATGAAAAATAGAATGATATAATATGTTTAAGATAAAGAACTAAGATAAAACAAAGAGGGAAAAATTTGCTGAACTAATTATTTGAATTGGAATACAAAGGAGGGAGGTGTGGGGAAGTCTTGAAAATAAGTAAATGAATTATAATATAGAGAAAGAAGGATTTGTTTTTAACTCGTTTATATCTTTCCTTTTCTTTTTTTCTGTATTTTCTTTTTTTTTGGACTATGTATTTTCTTTTTTATATTTTCTCTTTTTTCTTGGAAATTTCAATAAATATTATTTTAAAAAATAAATAAAAATAAATGCCCGTGCCAGAGCAGGCACCAGGTGAGCCTCCCTGTGCTGGGATGGAGCTCCACAACTGGGGAAGCTCTCTCTCCGTGCGTCACCACAATAGGTGCATTGGATTTAGCCCTCTGGCCAAATGGAGGGCAAGGGATAGAGAAGAGCATGAGCTTTGCTTCCTGGTCCATGCACACAAGAAGGCCAGACTCCACAAACGCTCTGCCCTCCAAGACGCAAAACATGCAGGGAGTTACCATCGCAACTCGGCAGTGAATAGTTTGTGGAGGCTCCAGCCTTGCAAAAACCAGATGTCAACAATACTGCCTCTCCACCCAACCTGGTCCCCAATTCTAAACTTGCAGGGTGCAGCGAGGCACCCCAAATCCTGTCTATGTACAGTGGTGCCTCGCAAGACGAAAAGAATCCGTTCCGCGAGTCTCTTCATCTAACGGTTTTTTTGTCTTGCGAAGCAAGGCCATTGACGGATTAGCAGATTAGCGTTATTAGCGGCTTTTAGCGGCTTATCAGATAAGCAGATAAGCGGCTTAGCAGCTTAGAAAAGGGGGGGGAGGGGGGAAAAACCCGCAGGAACTCGCAAGACATTTTCGTCTTGCAAAGCAAGCCCATAGGAAATTCATTTTGCGAAGCACCTCCAAAACGGAAAACTCTTTCGTCTAGCGAGTTTTCCGTCTTGCGAGGCATTCGTCTTGCGGGGCACCACTGTAATGCCACTGTGCTGAAAACAGCAGTCATCCCTAGATCAAAGAATGCAAGCAAAGAGACAAGATGCGGCAGAGTTGGGGCATCCCCCTGCCTGTCCCTACCATAGCCATCGTAGGGGTCCATGCCAAGTTCCGGGATCCTCCAGCAACGGATCCTCGTGTCTGCGCCTCCACTGTAGCAATATTCGCTGTCGCAGCCCATGGCAACAGAAAGCACCGGGCCCCTAGCAGGGAACAGCAACGGGTTCATGAAAAGGAGCGGAAGGAACGAGGGTGGGGCTGTACCCACTAATGCTCCCCCGACACCCACCAGGGGGAATCCAACAGGCTTTAGGGTAGCTGACAGGTTAGCTAGGGATCAATGCCTTCCCCTTGCGCCTGCTCGACTCCTATACACACCTGTGTGCCCTGAATGCATAGACTGGCTCCACGTCGAGCGCTGCATTCCTGTAACAGCAAAGAGGGATGACAAAAGAGTCAGATGGGTGGCCTACACATCTACATGTCGCCTTTGCTTTTCTCACTTGCAGGCTGAGCTTACGTGCAACTCTCAGTAGCATTCCTTTCAGATTACCAGTTTATGGAGGGCTGTGATTCTCCCCCAACCCCACACACCTTAAGGCCACTGTAGTGATAAAAACAGGAGAGTGTCATGTTCACTACCCTAAGCTCTGTGCGTGGGGTGGGGAACCTAGTGTAGTTATTTCAAAACCTCTGACTTTGGGGAGTGGATGGGAAGCTACCTGCAAGGTGTGGTGCAGGAGGCCCTGACAGCTCCAATCAAAGGGCCTCGCGTAGCAGAGCTGAGCAAAATTCTCTTCCCAGGCAAGTGCTGCCAGTCACTAGGAAGTGAGATGAACCAGTGCTCCGACTTGCTACAAGGCAGCGTCATATTTTGCAAAAACAGCAAATGCACACAGTCCCACAGACAAGGATGCAGAACCAAAGGGAACGGGAGAGGGAGAGCTCTGGGGGTTTCTTTTCAAAGATTTGGGGAAGCACTACTGACTTCCGGCTTTCGGGGGTTGAACTGAAGCCAAGGGGAGGTTGGGGGGCTCCAACTCTCATTGTGTCGCAGCTCTTTTCATTGCCTGTGACTGGTTATTTTTGTATGCTTTCCTCATACAGTTTCACAGAATCTATCACTAGGGGTTATTGCTTTCTTTTCGTTCTTGTTTTTATTATGCATTTTGTATTTTTACGTTGTGAACTGCCCTGAGGTTTATGGATAAAGGGTGGAATACAAATCTTATTAATAATAATGGTAACAGATTCGGAGGGAGTTGGAAGGGACCCCCCGGGGGCGATCTAGTCCAACCTTTTGCAATGCACGATTCATCTCCTGGGGGCATCTCTCCCACAGGGACGCTACAAGTTTAAACCACTTTGTGGATCCCATCTCTCCCCTATCCCCACAAGAACTCTGGAAAATGGGAGGGTTAAAAGACTGTACAACTCTCCACAGCGCTACAGCATTCCTTGACTGGGAGCCATGGCAGGCGGAGACAAAAAGCGGGCATCCATCTGGCACACAGAAATGCCTAAAGCAGTTTCTTCCCTGTAATGAGAGACCTGCTGGGCCGGACCACAGAGCGACCTCCTCCGGCATCGCATTTCCCACAGTCCCCAGCCAGATGACTACAGGAAGCCTGCAAGGGCAAGGACCCTTCCCTGCCGCTACTCCTCAGTAACTGGCGATCGGAGGCATGCTAAGCCACCTTGCCCTTCTCCAGGGAGGGAGCCAGCTAGCTCCAGCTCTAAAGACATTAAATAAGTTGGAGTTCTTGTTATTAAATATGCCAAGAAAAAAGCACACCAAGAACTCAGGCCAATATAAGTTTCAATATTGGGAGTGGCCCCTACTCGCAAATCAGTAGTCAATGGTTTCTGATCCATAATTGACTTCTGCTCAATGATTGAAACTAAGACATTCACGTCGAATCTGACTATGGACTAACATGAACTTACTGGTTTCTGATCCATAATTGGATACACATATCCTTATGAGTTAAGAGTTTGTAATCTCTATTTGAGTTTGTAATCCTTGTCAGAATACATACTTTTGAATGGATTAGTTTTTGTTACAATTGGCTATTGATTTGCGAGTAGGGACCGCTCCCACTACTGAAACTTATATTGGCCTGAGTTCTTGGTGTGCCTTTTTCCAGCTCTAAAGACAGCAGGTCCTCCCTGTGCTCACTTTTTGGCGGCCACCGTCTTCTGGAGGTTCCACAGCTTCAGCGTGCCGTCCTCCGAGGCGGTGACCAGCGCGGACTCGGAGTGATGGAAGACCAAGGCCCGGATGCCATCGTAGTGACTCCGTAGGGTGAACTTGGGGTTCCACGTCTTCTTAAAGGCATCTTTGCTGTCCGAGAGCTGAGGCAGGGGGGAGGAGAGGAGGAGGAGGAGAAAGAATAGAGGGGCTGCTTAGTCAGGTGCCCCTCCCCAGCCCGAACCTCCCCCGCTGCTACAGAGCTGCCTCCTCACCACCTCCCACTCATGGAAGACTATTTCCCAGCTCAGGCTGCCCCCGTGGCAATAGCCAGAGGAGCAGAAGAGGGCTTGAGGAGGCAGCGGGGGGCGGGAATGGAAACCCACGAGTCTCGGAACTCGCATCGCAACTCACATCGCAACTTAGCTCATTGTCGTTGGTGACGGTCAGGTCCGCGAGATCTCCCAGGCTGACCTCTCCTCCGCCAATGGTGTCCATTATAAAAACATCCGAGGAGAATCCCAGGGAACCTGTTCCGGGGAGGGGAGAGGAAAGCTTACGAGTGTGGCAACGCGCCAGCTACAGGATAAAGGAAACGGGGCAGGGTGTAGGTTGTTTTGGATGGCAACAGGGAAGTGTGGCAAACAGCGCTTGTGGGAAAATTAAAATAAAATAAAATTGGCACAAGGCTTGAAGCAGACTGAATGGCACGGCTTTATTACCCACAAGGCTAAAACTGAAAGTAGAGGACTTCCCCACACATTAGAAAACTTTCACTGGGTAACTTAAAATGTTCGTTGCTTTCTATACAAATAGCAGCCTCGGATAATAACTTGTTTGGTTGTTATTTTGCATGCATTGCCCGAGCACCAGTTTCTGGGTTAGGGGTGGGGTATTTCTTGACCTGCATGGTGCTGTGATAATGTTGGACGAATTTAATAAAATCAAAAAACAAAGCCCAAAGGAAAGGGGGTGGGGCATAAAGGACAAACCAAGCCTTTGCACCTTCGTGAGATCTGGGTTGACTGGAGATGGCTGCAGGCATGGAAGGTTTCGGGGGAAGCCCATCCACATCTTGGAGGTCGGCTAGCATGCCCTGCAGCTTCACCCGGCGGCTTTCTGCAGAAGAGGAAGAGTTTGGATTTGATATCCCGCCTTTCACTCCCTTTAAGGAGTCTCAAAGCAGCTAACATTCTCCTTTCCCTTCCTCCCCCACAACAAACACTCTGTGAGGTGAGTGGGGCTGAGAGACTTCAAAGAAGTGTGACTGGCCCAAGGTCACCCAGCAGCTGCATGTGGAGGAGCGGGGAAGCGAACCCGGTTCCCCAGATTACGAGACTACCGCTCTTAACCACTACACCACACTGGAAGGGGGTGGAATTGGAGAGGGGAAGGTCAAGCCAGCCTCTGGCCACTGCAAACTGGTGATGACCCAGCTGCTGAACCGTGGTCAATCGCGGTAAAAGTGCCCAGGCGTTTCCCCCCACATCTCCACCCTGATAGCTGACTGAGACACAATCAGGAGGAATTAATCAGGAAACCCCCATGCAGCCAAGGGGGCATTTCAGATGCAGAGGAAACTTAGATGCAGCTCTGTAACTACCAAGTTCATTGCCATCTCCAGCTCGCCGCATGTCCCCGGACCCCTCGCCGTTCTCCCCCGAGCCAAGGAAGTCGAACTCGCTCAGTGCATCCTCAGAGTCCTCGTCGTCGTCTTCATCCTCCACTTCTGGCATCAGGGGCTTGTTGGTGAGCTGCCGAGAGGGACAGGGGCAAATCAGAGCTTGGATGTGCATTGTGGCCACATCTGCATGGGCAAGCACCAGCCTGACAAAAGAACCTCCCCGCCTGAAACTAAGGAGCATGACCGGGCCAGTTTATGGCCTACTGCAGGTGGGTTTTGTAGGTACCCATGTCCCTTTGTGTCCTCAGAACAGTAGCTGGGGGGGAAGCACAGAATGAAAAGGCCCAACCCCCAGGCCCACCGTTCCTAACAAAGAGATTCCTGAGACCACTGTGGACTTTTCTGCTGCTCCAGAGAAGCGGACACGGAGCAATGGTTCCAAACTACAAGAAAGAAGATTCCACCTAAACATTAGGAGGAACTTCCTGACAGTAAGAGCTGTTCGACAGTGGAATTTGCTGCCCAGGAGTGTGGTGGAGTCTCCTTCTTTGGAGGTCTTTAAGCAGAGGCTTGACAACCATATGTCAGGAGTGCTCTGATGGTGTTTCCTGCTTGGCAGGGGGTTGGACTCGATGGCCCTTGTGGTCTCTTCCAACTCTACAATTCTATGATTCTATGACTTACAAGTCCTTTGCGGGCATGTCACTGGGCAAAGACTGGCAGGAGAAGATTTACGCTTTGCTTTTTCAACTTGAATACAATAATAAAAAGAGTATTTAAAGTGTGGCAAAATGGCAACACAACAGCCTCAACTGTGAATGGGAGCCACAAGCCTAAAGGGGAGAAACCAATGGACTAATGGATGAGATTTCACTGCCCTGGCAGAGCCGGGGATAGAAGCTACAATCCAAACGCCTGTTTTGCCCTGCTCCTGCTTCCCACAAAGGGAGAGGAGATGATGGACCATCCCTGGAGGAGTATGCTGATTTGGAATAGCTGGCCTGATACTAGACTTCTGGGTGGGGGGGTAGGTTATAAGGGGGGTATTAGTGGGTGGGAGTATTCTCTGTTTATTATTTGAGCATAGTTAATGCTTGTTTGTTTCCATGAATGTTATATTAAACAATAGATTGCTGCATTGTACGACACCCCCTTTTCTTATACTCTGTGGGTGTGTGGGTACATATGTACATACATAAACACACACACACACACACACACACACACACACACACGATATATAAATTGCTGAAAGTCACTTGGAGAACTAAGCTAAAAAGTTTGAGAAATACAGTGATACCTCAGGTTAAGTACTTAATTCGTTCCGGAGGTCCGTACTTAACCTGAAACTGTTCTTAACCTGAAGCACCACTTTAGCTAATGGGGCCTCCTGCTGCTGCTGCTGTGCCACCGGAGCACAATTTATGTTCTCATCCTGAAGCAAAGTTCTTAATCTGAAGCACTATTTCTGGGTTAGTGGAGTCTGTAACCTGAAGCGTATGTAACCCGAAGTACCACTGTAAATAAAATATTTGCAGCTGCAGATAGCTCAGTTGGTTAGAGCATGATGCTGATAACACTAAGGTTGCAGGTCCGATCCCCGTATAGGACAGGTGCATATTCCTGGATTGCAGGGGGTTGAACTAGATGGCTCTCAAGGGCCCCTCTCAACTCTGCAATTCTATGATTCTGACTCCCTGCCCTGTTCTATATTGCTAAAAAACACACCAATTCCCTTCAAGAAACCTAAGCTCAGCCCCCTTGCCTCCATGATGCTAAACTAAGTCCTCCATCTCTTTGCTAGGTTCATGGAGGGGAGAATATACCTTTACTCGCTGCTTCTTGTGTTGCCGCTGCGTCTCCAGGGGCAGGCTTTCCAAGTCCTTCTCCTCATCACTGTCGTCTTCTTCCTCGCAGCCCTGCAAGAAGGGAATCTTCTCCATCACGGAGCCGCCGGTCCTGTCCTTTGCCTCCTTCCCAGCATTCCTGCGAGTAAGAAGGGTAAGGAAGAACAACAGACATTGGGGTCTAGGGTTGCCTCATGTGAAGACAAAAAAGCATGCTCATTATCAGGAGAAACGAAGCAGAAAATGGTTGTATGGGGAGTATGACGTCAGCTCCAAAACAGGCTGGATATATATTCACACTCCCTCCTCTAATCTGATTTTTGTAGATCCATTCCTGGATCTACTGACAGCCATCAGCACAGTCACTTATGACTTTATGGACCACCACAGTGCAAGGCTATGCACAACCTTCCCTGACCAGGGTTTTTATTTTATTTATTTATTTCCCACCTTTCGCAAGAGGCCACAGGGAGGTTTACGGCATATTGAACAATATAACTGCCAAACAATAACAACAACAACATGACACAAATACAACTCAGAATTGAAACAGCTGCATCCAGCTGTTAATAAATGCAAGCTGACAAATTTCCCTCATCCAAAAGCCTGGCAAAAAGGGTGCATCTTCACACGCTTTCATAAAAAAAATACAGATGTGGGGCCACCACTGAAAAGTCCCTTCCACAGGCACCAGCACTACACCCTTTGTCCTGTACAGGGACGACTGCCAGCCCAGTCTCATCCCCTGGCCTTAAGGAACCTGCTCTTCGAAAGGTCCCCTCTGTACATCCCCTGGGTGTCCCATTCCCTACTGCTAGCCACAGACCACGGAAGTAGGAAAATATTAGAGTAATGCAAAGTCTGAACATCTGGTTTAAAAAAATGCAAACTCTGAAAAACTGGCCATGACCCTCAATGAATGTAGATACGGGCGCCATCCCCTCCTTGCAGCTCTATGGTGAAAGTCCTATGTACCCTGCGCTGGCAATCAGAGCAGTGATATAATACAGAAGACACCAGCAGAACTGTATCTGCCCTTCCAGAGCTTGGACCACAGTTCGTTCCTTCAGGACATTTGCCAAGGAGAGAAGCAAGGGTGGGCACCAGATAGAACAATCACACCCAGTGCAGCAGGAGTGGCTCATTCGAAGGCTGAATCCACCCCCCCCCCAATGTGCTGCTTCTTTTGAAAAATGTAAACATTGACTTTTTTTTTTTGCTGCTCTTATATTTCCTCTGCTGTGATGCCAAAAGGTTTTTTGTGGTCCTGAAAAATGTGCCGTTTAAAAAAATTAATCGCTGACCACAGATCCTCTGTGTGCCAGAAGGTTTTTTGTGAAAACCCTCCCCCACTAAAAACTGTATTTAAAAAGGGGGAAAGTTACAATTGGGCATGCATACTCTAGGCGTGTGGCTCCCAGAGGGTAGACAGAGGGTCAAGGTGGCCCTCTGCTGTGAAGGGGGGGAGGGACAAGGCATATGGAGAAGCTTCTTTTCCTCGCTGCCCCATGACCAAAGTGACTGATAACGTACCTTTTGATCTGCTCCTCTATCTGCTTGACGAGAAGAGACTCGCCCCCATTCAGCCCAGCAGGTCCCGGCGCAGGCCCAGTCCCCAGGCCGCTGGGCTCGGCAGCACCGTTCAGTTCCATGGAGCAGCGGCCGAGCAGAGAGCGGACTCGCTTGGATCGCATGTCTAGGATGGTGTCCGTGTAGCCCACTTCCTCCAGGTACCTGGGGAGGCCGATCAAAAGGGGCCTTCAGTATAGGGCTGAGCAACTTGGCAGGCCCCAGGACAAGCCTGCCTTAGAGGGAGGCTGCCAACAGGGCAGAGCCTCTTTTGCTCACCCCCAGGAGCTCAGTCCCTACTCACTGGCGGAGGAGTTGGCGCCCTTCCTTCCACATGAACTGGTTGCTCTCCAAGGAGATTGGTTCTGCTGGCCCGTTGGAGACTAGGGGCGAAAGGAGGAAAGTTTTCCATCAGCAGCTGGCAAGGAAACTACAGGCATACCTCATGTTACTTTTCTTCATGTTACGTTCTTTCAGGTTAACGTCCTGCAGCGACCCGGAAGTTCCGGAAAAGGTTACTTCCGGGTTTCGCTGCTCACGCATGCGCAGAAGCGCAAAATGACATCACGCGCATGCGCAGCGAATTGCAACCCATGTGTGCGCAGACGTGCCGCTGCAGGTTGCACTCTTTTCATGTTGCGAACGGGCCTCTGTAGTATGTTCTCAGCCTTGCAAATGGTAAGGCCAGAATCTGCTATTTAAAAACCCAGAAAAACTCAAACCATATGGACGGCCTAGAGCGGGACTAGGAAAGTCTTCCAGCGGTCAAGGAGAGCAAATTTCCCCTCCTCTTCTAGGTTCTCTGATCTTTTGGCCCATGCAGGCCAGCTCTGTCTCCTCTGACTGTCACTAGGACAGCTCCAGGGCCTCAGGAAGGTTTTTCTCTGCCAGACCTGCTATGCCTTTTAAACAATAACTATTTTCCTCCTCCCAATCCCTCTGCCATTTTGGGCAGTGTCTTTTCAACTGAAAGCCTGAAGGCAGGGATTGTCTTGTATTCTTAACTGATCTGAAGGCCACTGTAAGAATATCTTTGGCTAGAGAGAGGGTTAAAAAATGCTTTAATTAAATTATTTATTGACAGCTTCACCCGTGCACACGAAGCACAGAGTCTGAGAGGACAGCCAGGGAGTGAACTTCAGTATGCAAAGCCAAGCCTGAGCTTTGCCACTGAGCTACAGCCTCTTCCCTGAATCTACCCTCCTGCCCTTTTCCTCCTTCCCCTCAACGCAAAAGGGAGTCTATTGCTAACGAAGCACTGGCCTCAACATTTATTTAAATACTTATGGGCTGCCCTTCCATTTGTTTTGGCACCTGTGGCAACTTCCAGACAGCAAACAAACAAATGGAAGAAATCCAAGCTCCAAAAGTTGGAAGAGTAAGATTTCACTGGACATAGCCTGGAATGTCTGGAAGGTGAGGGAATCTGTGCAAGATGCTACTTAAGTAGGAATGCCCTGCTCTCATTCACCAGCCGCCTGAACCTAAAAGAGCAGTGGACACATCAGAAGACAACTGCAGGAGCAGGTTCCTGGATGTCTCTCATTGTGAGAGGACGTCATTGCCATTCCAGGGGAACAACAGTGGAAGCACCTGTTTAGGCCCTGGCAGGTGGCTCAGCGAAGGATAAAGGAACATCACAGGTGCAAGTGAGCAGATGCCCAGACACCCGAGGGTGGGGCGGGGAGCACAATACCTGGTTCTGACATATCTGCTTTCTTTTCCCCCTGGTTCAGTTCAGTGCCAAATTTCAGCTTGTGGTACTTTGACCTGGAAGAAGCAGAAGAAAGCTTAGGAGCAAAACACCGGGAGCAAATGAGCACGTCTCATGTTCCTTACAGCGGGTGATGGGTGCAGAATGCAACGGTGAGGCGACTGTCGCACAAGGATACCAGGAGCGGAAAGAAGAATCCAGGCCGTCTCTCCCCACTGCACCGTGAGGGAAACTCCACCCTCTCCCCAAATGAGAGCCCGGCAGCGGCAGCAACCCAGAGGTGCCCACTCTGCCACCACAAGGGGGGCACACTGGTGTGCGGCATGGCTCACCTCTCCTGCTTCAAAGCGTATTCCAGCATCTTTATCCTCCGTACAAGATCTGTCTTGAGGTTCTCTTGGCCCTTCCTTTCCCCCTGAAGAAAGGCCACTTGCGCCTGGAGGGTTCAGAACTGGAAGTCAGAGGCACTGAATTCTGACAGCACACAACAACCCCATTCCTGCCCAACCCAGGATTATGAGGGAATTACAGTGGTGCTCCGCAAGACGAATGCCTCGCAAGACGAAAAACTCGCTAGACGAAAGAGTTTTCCGTTTTTTGAGGTGCTTCGCAAGACGAATTTCCCTATGGGCTTGCTTCGCAAGACGAAAACGTCTTGCAGGTTTGCTTCCTTTTTCGTAAAACCTTTAATACCCGGGGAATCCGCGCTCTGCAAGACGAAAAAATCGCAAGACGAAGCAACTCGCGGAACAAATTATTTTCGTCTTGTGAGGCACCACTGTGTAGGCTAAAACCCAGGGGTAGGCAACCTAAGCCCCGTGGGCCGGATGCGGCCCAACTGCCTTCTCAATCCAGCCCACGGATGGTCCGGGAATCAGCGTGTTTTTACATGAGTAGAATGTGTCATTTTATTTAAAATGCATCTCTGGGTTATTTGTGGGGCATAGGAATGTGTTCATTTTTTCCCCAAAATATAGTCCGGCCTGAGGGACGATGGACCGGCCCACGGCTGGAAAAGGTTGCTAACCCCTGCTAAAACCCATCTCAAAAAATATTAACAGAAGTACATACACACAACTTGATGTATTTAAATAAGTCTTCCCCTGACGCTGAGTTCCCTCGTCTCATTGGTTTAACTGCTCTGAGGTCACAGGATTAATAAATGTCATTGCAACAGCTTGAAAGGAACAGGAAAAGGCATCTGGTTACATAGGGCCCATGAACAGGAGGGGCTGCATGCTGCAGGGAGGTTTGAGAAACAAAACAGATAAGAAGGCAAAAGAAAGGGGAGGAAAACCCTCTAGGGACAAGGGCTGTGTGTTGATACTGCGAAGAGGGGCAGGATTTTATATGACAGCTCCCTTACTAAACCAAATCCCGATCTTCCTTTCATCCCCACAGTGACTAAGTGGAAAAGACTGGGAACTAGGTGACTCTGTCCTATTCCATGTTTTCTCTCAGCAGGCCATGAATTCAAAATAATGTGCTGAAGTCCTGCCCTTGCTGCCCTGTTTAACTGCTATAACAACTTTACATCGTTGACGCGATAAGCTGCATGTGGCTGAAAAAGCGACATGGTTTGTAAACTGCAGGAGACACACTCCCGGTACGATAAGCAGGTTCGATATTCTGTCTTAGCTGAACAGCAGCGGCATCTGTCATGAGAGGGTAGGAAAATTGTAAGGGGTCGCAAATTGGGGCATTTCACTGATACGAAGCCATGTCAAAGGCTCACTGACTTGCCTCCATCGGGACATGGATTGACAGCACCGCAGGAAGATCCAGCCACAACCTCACAGGTTTAACAAGTTCATGTTTACAGAGCGCTTTTGAAAAAGCTGGACTGCACTAAGCATGTAATTAAACATGCAGCTGAAATTCCCAGGAGTTTGCTTCTGTACATATTGCTTGGACTGGGCAACTAGTTTCCACTACGGTAATAAGAACACTTCAAACAGGAGACAGGCAATGTGCTCTTTTCCAGAACTGAAGATGGCTTGAAAGGGAGATTCTCTTTAGTATTTCCATTTCTCTGCTGTTTTCCCAGCACTAGGACTTCAAGTGGGTTTGGTTGCTGCCCACAGTGCACACAACTCATCCCACCTTCCCTGCAGGTAAACAGATTTTGCAAGTTTTTGTATTGTTCCAAAAACTTGCAAAACCTGTTTGATGAGAGGTAGCAGCAAGACAGGAGGAGACCGTGTTCATCATGGGAAGCAAAAACACTTCCGATTCACTCAAGATCCATTTTTCATCCTCAGTCTCCCTTTCTCGGGTGTGATGTTAAGACCGTCAAATGTCCCCGCTGGTAGGAAAGTCACATAACTGACTTTAAACAGCTTCCCTTAACACAATTCCCAGCCACACGGAATGTTCTTGTTGAACAGATTATCTGAAATTTGCCCTTGACAGGATCAGCTGCGTGCACCCCAGGGAAGCTCACAAACGAGCAACAGTGGGTGGCTCTTCCCTTTGTCTCCAGCATTTACAAATCAGCTGTTTACTGCCTCTGAATACCATTTTAAGCTAATTATGGCTAGCCACCTAAATCTCTCTGTGAACATGCCTAATCTATCTTTAAAGCTGCCTATTATGATTACATCTCTATTCTGTCTTTCTTCCAAGGAGCTCAAGGTAGCAGGTGTGGTTCTTCCCTCCTAGTTTTATCCTCGCACCAATCCTGCGAAGTAGGTTAGGGTGAGCATCATAGCCAAGGGGATATGTGCACTTGGATCCTGGCTGCTCGCCGGTCAGCTGAACGTAATTTCATTTTGCAGAGTTTCAACATGCTGCCGATTGGTTCTACTAGATGACCCCAAGTGCCAGTTTTTAAGAGTGAACGATTGCTTCCGATTTACGCTCCCTTATCGTTCTGGTGGCAGATAACCATTCGGTTTTTAAGAAAACCGAACATGATCTGCGAGAGGCAGAGCTTCCCATGGGACGTGCACTGTGATTTCAGGTGCTGCATGCTCCCTCTGGTCAAACAGATTTTCAGCACAAAACAAACAGTGGTTCACCAGAGGGAAAAAGAAGGGTGGGCACTTATACTATGAGCAGTAACTTCTGGCTACAGCCCTTTCAAAAGATACAGTGGTGGCTCGCAAGACGAAATTAATCCGTTCTGTGAGGCTCTTCGTCTAGCGGTTTTTTCGTCTTGCGAAGGAAGCCCATTGACAGCTTAGCGGATTAGCGCTATTAGCGGCTTAGTGGCTTAAGAAAAGGGGGGGGAAAGGGAAAAAACCCCGCAGGAACTCGCAAGACATTTTCGTCTTGCAAAGCAAGCCCATAGGGAAATTCGTTTTGCGAAGCGCCTCCAAAACGGAAAACCCTTTCGTCTAGCGGGTTTTCCGTCTTGCGAGGCGTTCGTCTTACGGGGCACCACTGTAGCTAGTTTGGGGCAGTTGTTAAGAGGGTCGGACTAGGAGCTAGGAGACCAAGGTTCAAATCCCCACTTGGCTCACTGGGTGGCCATGGCGCCAGTCACTACCTCTCAGCCTAACCTAAGGTCCCGGGCCCTAAGGAAGCCAGATAAGCCTCAACCAGAGGCAGGGCCTTTTCAACACTGGCTCCCGCCTGGTGGAACACTCTGCCTCATGAGACCAGGGCCCTGCAGGATCTGATCTCTTTCCGCAGGGCCTGTAAGACAGAGTTGTTCCGCCTGGCCTTTGGCTTGGAGCCAATTTGATTCCCTCCCTCTCTTTCTTTTTTCTTTTCCTTCTCCTCCTGCGATGAGGCTACATTTTAATATTTTAATGTTTTCAATATTTTAATGTTGTATTTTAATTTTGTTTTTAAGTTGTAATCGTTCAACTTGTTTTTATTATTGCTTGTTAGCCGCCCTGAGCCCAGCCTTGGCTGGGGAGGGCAGGCTATAAATAAAAATTATTATTATTATTATTATTATTATTATTATTATTATTATTATTATCATCATCATCATTAACCTATCTTGCAGGGCAGTTGTGCAGATTAAATGAGGGAGAGAGAACCATATACAGCACCCTGAGCTTGTGGGATAAGAAGGCAGGATGTAAACAAAATAAATAAGTACAGTGGTGCCTCGCAAGACGAAATTAATCCGTTCTGAGGCTCTTCGTATAGCGGTTTTTTGTCTTGCAAAGCAAGCCCATTGACAGCTTAGCGGATTAGCGCTATTAGCAGTTTAGCGGCTTTTAGCGGATCAGCTGATAAGCGGCTGATCAGCGGATCAGCTGATAAGCAGCTTTGGGCTTAGGAAAAGGGGGGGGAAAGGGAAAAAACCCCACAGGAACTCGCAAGACATTTTCGTCTTGCGAAGCAAGCCCATAGGGAAATTCGTTTTGCGAAGCGCCTCCAAAACGGAAAACCCTTTCGTCTAGCGGGTTTTCCGTCTTGCGGGGCACCACTGTAAGTAAGAGCACACTGACCATCTCTTAACACAACCTCTGTTTAGCCCCCTGCTCTACCGCCTTTGCATCCATGCTAAAATACAATATGTTGTTCCACCTCCCTTTGTGCCAGTTACTATGGCAGTAGGGACAGCTGCTTCCCAGCCACCTGGGAGCCAGAGGTGTCTGCTTCCTCCTTCCTCTTCCCATACACACCCCATCTCCCCATTTGCTAGGGAACAGGTGGCAGCAATATCCACCCACTCACCCCCCACAGCAGTTACTTTCAACCTCTTGCCTTTCTGAGGTAATGCAGATATATTGCCCAGGTCACTCATTTCTTTCCACATCTTTCCTACAAGGGGAAGGGGCCAACTATCCACCCCCTTTAGTACATCCAGCCTCAAAACTACTCAACACCCAAAATAACTTTAGAATAATGCACCTCCCTGCTCTCATCAATTTCACCCATTTCACTATAAGGGGTTATTTGGACTGAGATTTACCATCCATCTCCCTTTTCCCATTTCCTGTGCTAAATCTCTGGCAGCCAGATAACACTGACCTGAAGTGATTAATACTCTCTAAACCCTAAACAATGAAGCAAGTTTCACTGAAATCAGTGGGGGATGCTACCGCTCTCGTGTTCTTTGAGACAAACAGAATTCCAGACCATAATCATAAATTGCTTTGGGTTTGAAGGTTCGCTGACTCCATCCCCAGAGGCCCACTCTCCCTATGCGTATCTTCCCCACTGACTATGCATCACTGACGGTGGCTGAGACAGCACTGAACATATTCTCCCTGCTACCCTCACCTCATAGGATGTGTGTTTAAGTCCATAGTTCAGAAGGGGAGAACCTGCTTTGCATATGGAAAGTTCAATGCCTGGTGTCCCCAGGTAAGGCAGGGAGAGACCCCTAGTGGAAACCCTGCAGAACCACTGCCTGAGCTGGGTGGACCAATGGTCTGACCTGGTATGAGTCCACTTCCTACATGCAAAAAAAATCCACAACTAGCAGTTCCTAAGCCCTCTTCTGTGGGAATCAGCCCACCATCGCAACATACAGCATCTCTAGAAGGGCAGCAAAATTGGGGGAGGGAGGCAGAATCCAGCCCCCTCAAATTTCCCCTTTTAACAGAGTACAGTAGGAGAAGCATCCTATTTGCATAGGGATATTCCTGTTGGACTAAAGAATGGAAAGGAAGGCCTCAGGAGCACAGGAAGCGAACACAGACCATCTAGCTCAGTATTGTCTGGGCAACCAATGACAAGAGTCCTTCTGGAATTACAGTCTCTCTTTCCCATTGATTTAAGCACATCTTCCGCCATGGCATCCTGGGCCTTGAAGTGGAAGCAGCCGCCTTCTCCACCGAGTAGTACTTGAGGTGGCGTCCAGAGTGAGATTAGATGGAAAAGCTTAGAATGAACACCTTCTGGAAGGAGGGTTAGTATCTCTTGCCCTCCCCGCCAAACCATAATTTTAACTGCTACAGGAAAGGAGCCCAAAACACTTTTGGGGGTTTATCCCCAGATCCACCTTCTACGGGAATAATCCCCACAGCCTTCCTGAGGGGTGCAGACCCTCCAAGTGTCCGTATTTCCAGGGACAGGCCTGGAATTCCAAAAGCCACCCCAGTTTCTGATTTGATCCTGGAATGTCCCATTTTTCATCGCTTTTCATGGGAGAAATGTTGGAGAGTATGGAGTTATGTGACCCCAGAGCCAAGGAGATAAGTAAGTATGCAACCTTTAGAAGACATTTGAAGGCAGTTCTGTACAGGGAAGTTTTTAAATGTTCAGTGTTTCTATATATCATAGAATCATAGAGTTGGAAGAGACCACAAGGGCCATCGAGTCCAACCCCCTGCCAAGCAGGAAACACCATCAGAGCACTCCTGACATATGGTTGTCAAGCCTCTGCTTAAAGACCTCCAAAGAAGGAGACTCCACCACACTCCTTGACAGCAAATTCCACTGTCGAACAGCTCTTACTGTCAGGAAGTTCCTCCTAATGTTTAGGTGGAATCTCCTTTCTTGTAGTTTGGATCCATTGCTCCGTGTCCGCTTCTCTGGAGCAGCAGAAAACAACCTTTCTCCCTCCTCTATGTGACATCCTTTTATATATTTGAACATGGCTATCATATCCCCCCTTAACCTCCTCTTCTCCAGGCTAAACATGCCCAGCTCCCTTAGCCGTTCCTCATAAGGCATCGTTTCCAGGCCTTTGACCATTTTGGTTGCCCTCCTCTGGACACGTTCCAGTTTGTCCGTGTCCTTCTTGAACTGTGGTGCCCAGAACTGGACACAGTACTCCAGGTGAGGTCTGACCAGAGCAGAATACAGTGGCACTATTACTTCCCTTGATCTAGATGCTATACTCCTATTGATGCAGCCCAGAATTGCATTGGCTTTTTTAGCTGCCGCGTCACACTGTTGGCTCATGTCAAGTTTGGGGCAAGCCGGTCACAAATTTATATATTTATCATATATAATGATGATGGGATAGGAAGCCCCTGTTTTCACGGGAGAAATCGTGCAGGGCACTGGGGTGGCTGGGGGCGGTGTTGCCAGGCCCCCTTGCGGGGCTATGCCATGGGGGGGGGCTAAGAGTGCCTTCCTCTGGCAGGGAGTCCCCCGTTTCGTGGCCGCAGCCGTGACCCCCGGAGCTTGGGGGGCGCCGCGCCTGCCCCCCCCACCCACCCCCCGCCAGTCCCGTCGGCCACCATTTCCCACCAAGATGGCGACGGCAGTGGCAGGAGCAGCAGCAGCAGCAGCGGGAGGAGGAAAGAAGAGGCGCCCCCGCGGCTGTCCCCGCCGCCCCCTCGGCTCCCGGTAACCGCCGGCCCCTCTCACCTGCAGCTCGGCCCTCTCGGCCTCCCAGCGGCTCTTCTCGGCCTCGAAGCGCGCCCACTCGTGCTGGATGAAGTGCAGGATGCCCGGCAGGCTCAGCTCGCCGCGGCCGGGGCCGCCCTGAGAGGCCGCCGCCGTGCCTTGCTGAGGGGGCGGCGGAGGGGGCGGCTGAGGCGGCTGGTCTCCCGCCGCCGCCGCCGCGGCCAGCGCCTGCTGGTGCAGCTGCTGGGCCCGCGCCGCCACCCGCTCGGCCTCCATCGGGGATCCGGCCGGCTGCGGCTGAGGAGGAGGCGGCGGCGGGGAGGAGGAGGAGGAGCACGACGACGAGGAGGAGGAGGAGGAGGAGGGCGGCGGCGGCGGAGGTGGCGGCGGCGGCGGCTGTTGCTGCTGCTGCTGCTGCTGCCACATAGTGAGCCCGCCGCGCGCGGGGGGGAGGGGGGAGGAGGAGGGCGGGCGGCGGGAAGCGGGTCCCGGTCTGCGAGGGGAGGAGGCGGAGGAGGAGAGCGAGAGCGGGGGACAGAGAGGACGTGCGGGAGGGAGGAGCGGGGGCCACTTCCTGCCAAATAGGGAGCCGGCCAGGAAATGCGGCCTAGGTCGGCTCGGGAGGCGCTCGCGGCTACTACGCCGCAGAAGAGTGTGAAGCCGGAGGGAGAGAGAGAGAGAGAGAAGGGAGGGGAGGCGTTTCCATGGTGACTGGAGGGGTGGGCCGCATCCTCCCTCTCTCTGATCTCCTATTCCTGCTCCTCTCGCGGAATTTGGGGGGGGGCGCGTTGCCGTGGTAACCGGAGTAGGGAGGGCGCGCGCGCGCCGCTCTATCCTTCCGTGCGCGCGCAGGCAGGCTGCTCCCCACCCTCGTGCAACGTCCGCGCGCAGGGCCCCGAATCTAACCGCCCGCCCGTTCGAAAGAGAGCGGGCGAGGTCACCATGGCAACGCGGCCTGCTACCTCGGGGCCTTCGGAAAAGCCGCCCCCGAGCGGGGCGCCCACCGCCAGCACCTTAGCAACCGGCTGCCGTCATCCCTCCTCTTCCTCCTCCTCCTCCTCCTCCTCCTCCTCGGGAGGATAGACAGGGTGGCAACATACACTCCCCCCCCCCGCCCCATGAAGTGAAATTAAATTTAAAAGGACGTGACAGATCTGAGTGGGATTGCATTGGGGGCACGCAGAAGCCTATTTGGGGTGCGGGGAGGGTGGGTGTGAAGGGAAAAGTAGAAGAGGGACGGTGTGGTGTAGTGGTTAGAGGACCCGGACTGTGGCATGGGAGACCAGGGTTCACTGGGAGAGGCCTGGCGACTGAGGGGGTGCCCCTCTCAGCCTACCTCGCAGGGGTCTTGTGAGGATGAAACGGGGAGGAGGAGGGCTGTGAGTGCCGCCTTGAGCACCTTGGAGGAAAGCTGGGGTGCAGTTGCAATAGGTAAAGGGACCCCTGACCATTAGGTCCAGTCGTGACCCACTCTGGGGTTGTGGCGCTCATCTCGCTTTACTGGCCGAGGGAGCCGGCGTACAGCTTCTGGGTCATGTGGCCAGCATGACTAAGCCGCTTCTGGCGAACCAGAGCAGCGCACAGAAACGCCGTTTACCTTCCCGCCGGAGTGGTACCTATTTATCTACAGTGGTGCCTCGCGAGACAAAATTAATTTGTTCCGCGAGTCTCTTCGTCTTGTGGCTTTTTCGTCTTGCGAAGCACGGCTATTAGCGGATTAGCGCTATTAGCGGCTTAGAAAAAGGGGGGACGGGAAAGAACTCGCAAGACGTTTTCGTCTTGCGAAACAAGCCCATTGGGAAATTCGTCTTGCGAAGCACCTCAAAAACGGAAAACTCTTTCGTCTAGCAGGTTTTTCGTCTTGCGAGGCATTCGTCTTGCGGGGCACCACTGTACTTGCACTTTGACATGCTTTCGAACTGCTAGGTTGGCAGGAGCAGGGAGCGAGGAACGGGAGCTCACCCCATCGCGGGGATTCAAACCGCTGACCTTCTGATCGGCAAGTCCTAGGCTCTCTGGTTTAACCCACAGCACCCCCCGCGTGCAATAAATAAGCCATATAATAAATAAGCAGGTTGTTGCCAAGGGAGCGAGGAAGGCGTGCCAAGTTCAGCCAAGGTGTTCTCTAAGAAGGGCCTGTGGTCAGGGGTAGTTATTTCTGCTGTTGCCACCGTATTAAATGTCATCATCGCCATTTGTTATTGTTGTCTTTTAAAGCAACATCCATGCGCACAGCGCTTTGCAGACTAGAAGAGGGCAGGGACATGCCCCAAAGGTCTCCTACTCCCTCAGGCTGAATTCATTGCATAATCCTGCCCCTTCCTCTCTGGTCTCTATTGCATTGTGACAACGATTAGACTCGCCACCAGCACCACCATAATGTAACAACAGCCGTCCTTCAGAAGTGGTGCTTTCGTTGAGATTCCTGCCTTGCAGCGGGTTGGGCTGGATGACCCTTGGGTTCCCTTCCAGCTCTGCAATTCTACGTGAATTGATGAGTTCTGCAAGTCCCGTTCCCTTCTTAAAGAATGGTTTGTCAAAAAGGCTACTGTCAAATAATCTTTAAAATGCCTATAACCCTCTATGCTTTCCATGTCTGTTTTCAAAATGATAGGTGTCAAGGCTCAAGTGTGCCTGAACGACTCCCAGATGCCTGGGGGAGTAGGGTGTGATGACACTCTGCTGGGCTCAAGGCTTGGCTCAAGGCTTAGCTCAAACTAAGCTCAAGGAACCACTCCTGCAGTGGGGGGGGGATCCTAATATTCTGGGGACCCCACAATTTGCTAAGGGTGCAGCCTGATCTGAATTTCATATGTGTGTGTCTTTTTAAAAAGTCATTACTACACACTTCCAGTACACAGGAATAGTACCTGAGCTTGATAAAATGAGGGTGGGAAGGACCATGTTTGCTGCCCCTTGATTTCCTTGGAGGACATAAAATAAAATGGTAATTATTTACCGATGCGGGAGAAAGTGAAGGGGCTAGCTCTTGGGGCTAGCATTGGGCCAGTGACCAAATTTCTTCCCTGCACCCCATTCATTGAGAATCAAGCCCCCTTCTCCACAGCATAGCAAGGTGATGATGAGTGTTAACTCTGCTATTATAGAAAAGAAACCTGATCTTTTTTGTTTGTGTTTTTTCTCCTCCTGAGTAAGTGGCCTTCCCCCAAAGGAAGCTTTCTTGTTCCAGCCCCCCCCCCATTTGTCTACAGAGGGAGGAGGGCAACGATTGTCCCTTTACAAACAGAAGCCTTGATCCCTCCAGGGAAATGAGCAAGCTTGATCTAAATAAGATTAAATAAGGCATCCCCCTCCTGTTCTCCTGGCCCATCTGCCACGGCAGGAAGATTAGTGGGTTTAAAAATAAATAAAAAGGACATATGTTGAGGAGTTGCACTCATTAGCGCTACTCTTTTGTTGGCTTCCCTGCTGCTGGTGGTTAATGCCCAGCACGAGCCTTGATGCTTGCACACGCCTGAAAGCATGTTGGCATTTTCTGGCGGCGGTACCGTTCTCCAGGCGGCGCTGTTCCCAACACACCTCGCCATTTACCCGGCTTGTGAATTCTACTTCTGGCATTTTGCATTTCTTTTGGAAGGGCTGCTTGCAATTCATTTGCAAAGACTGGCTGTGCAATTCACCTGCCCTCATCCATGAGATCTGAATGTGTTCCATCTCATGCCAGGTCACTTGAATCCATATATGAAGTCTAGATAAGCACTGCATGCTCTGGCCAGCAGAAACACTCCAAAGTCTCGAGCAAAGTCATTTCCCAACTCCCACTGGAGTTGCCAGGGTTTGAATCTTGGACTTCCAGAGCATGGGCCCTGCTACTGAGTGATAGTCCCTCCATATTTTTAATAGCAGTTCATGGCCATTGAGCCTAATGGACAGGGGTGCCAACTTGAATAAAATATGGGAGGGCAAGTAAGCCCCACTCTGTATAATAGATCACATCAACTTGGTGGGGGGGGGGGTTCAGCCCCCTCAAATACTTTATTGGGGGGCTAGAAGTTATCTCCTATGAATGGCTATGTTCTACTGTTGGAGGCAGCATGCTTCTGGAAACATCACAAGGGGAGAGTGTTTTTTTCTTGGGTCCTGCTTATGTGCTTCCCATAGGCATCTGGCAGGCCTGTATGAGAACAGGATGTTGGACTATGGTGGCCTGATTCAGCAGGGTCCTCTGTTCTTATGTTTTTCTGGATATAATGGCTCCACAGGTTCCCCATCCATTCAAGAACACTTCTTCTTTGTGCTGGTGGCACGCCAAAGTCTGGATTGCCTAGAGCACTGCGTTCTGGGGCGCAACTGTGTGTGTGTGTGTGTGTGTGTGTGTGTGAGAGAGAGAGAGAGAGAGAGAGAGAGAGAGAGAGAGAGAGAGAGACGAGCTAAACTAATTCAGTAATGAAAGGCTGCTGTGTACCTGCAGAATTGGCTGCCTGTTGCTTCTCTGCATGAATTGTTGTTCTGAGCTTGCCTCCTACCAAACATTTGTTCTACGGTTCAGAGGAATTCCGTTTCAGCTATGCACCAGGTGCAATTGGATCATTGGTCATGCCTCGTAAGGAGGAACCACAGAATGACTTGCTCTCAGAACAGCCTGCCCTAAATGTGTCTCCATCTTGACATATGCCCCAGTGCCATGACTCTTGCAGAAAGAGAGAGGTGGGTTTCTCTGCAGGAAGACAGTAAGACTCTCTAAAAGGAAATCATTTTAGGTAAAAGGTTTGCTTTTGGTCTCAGAAGTTTGGAGTGATCTATTTGTTTAGTCATGTCCAGCTCTTCGTGACCCCATGGACCAGAGCACTATAGCTGATGGTAAAAGGGTATTTCCTAAATGTACAATCTTTTGATTATTTCTTCTCCCTGGTTTCCAGGTGAACTAAATTTGGATGGATGAATCTGGAACTGCGAGACTCTCCGTGGGCCAGAGACTAGAGCTCTTCCAAACTCGCCCTGCGCTCGCAAGATGCGCATCACCTTCTGCCAGGGCGTGCTTGCTGTTGCCATCGCCATAAACCTACTGATCCTTTTCTACATCTCGAGGCTGCAGCAGCGTGTCTTGCACCGCCACAGGGACCACCCGCACCCCAGTGCCCACCAGCCCCGTGGCCTGCTGAGGTCAGGCGTGACCATCCTCATCAGGGAGTTTGAAGACTTTGAAAACTATGTCCCCGATGTGGTGCGTCTCTTCGTGAAGCACAAACCCGAGCTGCCCATCGTGGTGGTGGCCGACCGATTGCCTTATCCTCCTATGGTTCTCCCTGGCGCTCCCAGCATCCAGGTTGTCGTTCTCAAGCCATCCCCTGACCAGCCTGCCTACGTCTCCAGGCCTGAGACCTACGTGAAGACGGAATACGTGGCGCTGGTGCCGGATGGGGTGAGGGTGGATTCCGCATCCCAGCTGGAGCGAATGCTGGAGGAGTTCAAGGCCAGCCAAGCTCAGGTGCAGATGGTGGCAGCTCCAGTGCAGTCGCTAGCTCCCCTCCAGTGCCTGAACCTCAAGGTGAACCTTAAAGAATGGACGGCCGACTACACAGCAGCTCTGCCTTCCTCCAAGGTGTGTGCAGCCTTGAAAGGCGAGGCTGTCGTCCTCCTCCGCACCAGGGACCTCTTCAACCTCTCCATGCCCCTGGCCAAGCCCTTGCTGACTTCCCTTTTCATCCAGGCCTCCCTGCGGGGATGGGTCGTCCGCCTGCTCGACGTTTCCTTCTCGGCGCTCCACCAGCCTCTGCTCACCTCCTCCCACAACCAGTGGAAGGCCGACAACCTGGCCAAAGCCAACCGCCTGCAGCTCTTCCGCGACTTTGGCATCAAGCGGGTGGTCCTGGAGGACGGCAAGGAGCAGTGGTTTGGCTGCAGCAAGGAGACGCCCCGGTGCTTTGGCACCATCCGCGATGACACGCCGGAATACCTCTACCAGAACCGGTGGACGCCGCCCTGCTGCCTCCGAGCCCTGAGGGAGACGGCCAAGTATGTCATCGGCATCCTGGAGGCGTCCGGGGTGCGCTACTGGCTGGAAGGGGGGACGCTCCTCGGAGCCGCCCGCCACCAAGACATCATCCCGTGGGATTACGACGTGGATCTCGGCATCTACCTGGAAGACATCCCCAACTGCGAGCTGCTCCGGAGTGCAGATTCCGGCTCCATCGTGGACGAGAAGGGCTTTGTCTGGGAGAAAGCCATCGAGGGGGACTTCTACCGGGTGCAGTACAGCGAGCGCAACCACCTGCACGTCGACCTGTGGCCCTTCTACCCCAAGAACGGCGTGATGACCAAGGACACATGGATGGACCACCGGCAAGACATTGAGTTCCTGGAGCATTTCCTGAAGCCCTTGGTCCCCATCCCGTTTGCCGGCTTCCTGGCTATGGCGCCCAATGATTACTGGAGCTTCCTGGAGCTGAAGTTTGGAGAAGGGGTGATTGAAAACCCAGAATATCCAAACCCAGCTGTGAAGAGCATGGAGAAGGGAAACTGAAGGAGCCCTCGTGAAGGCCCAAGCCTTAAAAGGAGAGGTTCTCGATTATCCGAGCTGAGAGCTTTCCTTCCTTGAACACTTAATGCCTTGCAAATGATTATGCAGTCAGGTGCGTCTGGGAAGGTCACAGTCAGGGCATGAAGGTAATGGCTCTTTGCTGTTGTTGGTTCCCAGCAGCAGGTCCTCTGCGGTAGACTGCCCTGGTGCTTGAAGGTTTCATTTTGCTGATCCATAGCAAACAGAACCCTTTGAAAACGGAAAGGCTAGGGAGGACCATTGTTGCAGTGAGTTGCAGCGTTGCCTTTCAAAATACAAGGGTCTGTTACGTCACCCCAGGAGGAAAAATCCCCCCGCTGTCAACAGCTGGTTGTTTCAGCAGGAGTCACGCAACAGAGCAAGCAGCCGCAGTGGTTTTCACAAAGAGAGGTAGCTGTGTTAGACTATTGTTGCAAAAAAAAAAACCATGAGTCTTGTGGCACCTCAAGGACTAGCAAATTCAGTGCGGTCAGTTATTTTGTGACTGAAAAATGAGACTGCTTAACATTCAACGTCCCTCTTCCTCAAAACTGTCCAGGAAGAATTTGATAAGGAGATCATAGCAACAGCCAAATAAGGAAAGCATTAGAAGCAGGTTCTACAGGAGAATGTCAGATGCTGAGAATCAGGCAGGCAGCTCCTATGAGTACAGTGGTTCCTCGGGTTACATACGCTTCAGGTTACAGACACTTCAGGTTACAGACTCCGCTAACCCAGAAATAGTACCTCGGGTTAAGAACTTTGCTTCAGGATGAGAACAGAAATTGTGGCGGCAGCGGGAGGCCCCATTAGCTAAAGTGGTACCTCAGGTGAAGAACAGTTTCAGGTTAAGAACGGACCTCCGGAACGAATTAAGTTCTTAACTCGAGGTACCACTGTATATGAAGAGCCCTGCATCCTATCTGTACCACAGTGGACAATGCCATCAAGATCCCCCTGGGAAGCAGGCAGAAAGTAGGTAGAAAATAAATGGCCAGGACTTCAGGAAGGGAAAAGAATTAGCACTGCTGGTGTGATACACCCTTTGAAGTCAGACAGAAAGCATTCACAGAGTCATGAATTGCAGATTCTAAGTCCTCATATTCTGCCCATTTACTGGTACAGTGGTGCCCCGCAAGACGAATGCCTCGCAAGACGGAAAACCCGCTAGACGAAAGGGTTTTCTGTTTTGGAGGCGCTTCGCAAAACAAATTTCCTACGGGCTTGCTTCGCAAGACGAAAATGTCTTGCGAGTTCCTGCGGGGGTTTTTTCCTTTCCCCCCCTTTTTCTAAGCCGCTTATCGGATAAGCCGCTAAAAGCCGCTAAACCGCTAATAGCGCTAATCCGCTAAGCCGTCAATGGGCTTGCTTCGCAAGACGAAAAAACCGCTAGACAAAGAGACTCGCGGAACGGATTCTTTTCGTCTTGCGAGGCACCACTGTAGATTGGAATGCAGGAAGCGCCGTTTCTCACTGCAGCTGCTGTTCCTCACTGAAGCTAGGCTGGCTGTAGCACGAGGGGGTCAGGTTTTGAGGGGCACCAGTAGACTTTGATTTCAGTGGGGGACTAGATCACATTGTTTTGAATGCTCAAGTGAAGTCAGCGGGGCATACCCCAAAGGAGGTAAGCTGAGGATTGCAGCCGCGCTCTGGCAGCCTTCCTGCAGAGATGCCATTGGTGCAAATTCAGCAAGGAGACAACTGCAGCATAGATGCGAGGATCTTGCCTGGTAGAATTCAGAACTGGGGGGAGGCGCTATCCCTCTTAGCACTGCTTGGTTCTGCTGCTGCAAACTGATATTTATTGGATGGATTAATTGGATTTTATCTAACATACGTTTAAACCGCCTTGAAGAGGAAAAGCCGCCTCAGAGCAGCTTATAAAACAGAACACAGCAAAACATACTTAGTAATAATTTATTATTTATACCCTGCCCATCTGGCTGAGTTTCCCCAGCCACTCTGGGCGGCTCCCAATTGAGTGTTAAAAACAAAACAGCATTAAATATTAAAAACTTATTAAAAACAGATATTCTAGAGACAAGGGGCCGTTGCAAAGACATAAAGGCAACTCTCCATTTATGTGGGGGTTACGTTCTGAGGCATCGCGCCTTTAATGAGTGAAATCACGTATACCATATTTTTCGCTCTATAGGACGCACCTTTTCCCCTCCAAAAATGAAGGGGAAATGCGTGTGCGTCCTATGGAGCGAATGCAGGCTTTTGCTGAAGCCTGGAGAGCGAGAGGGGTCGGTGCCTGGAGTTCCCACCGGGCTCCGAAGGCTTGCGGATAGCAGCCTGTTCTGGGGGCTGGGGTCGGGGGAAGCTGGGCCTTCCCCCGTCCCCAGCCCCACAAGCTCTGGGAGCGGCGGCGAGGTTGCACACAATCTTGCCGCCACTCCTGGACCTGTTCTGGGGGCTGGGGTTGGGGGAAGCTCGGGCTTCTTCCCCCCCCCCCAGCCCCGCGGCTGGGGGGGGGAATAATTTCTTTTCTTTATTCCCCCCCTAAAAACTAGGTGTGCCGTATGGTCCGGTGTGCCCTATGGAGCGAAAAATATGGTATTTGAAACACGTTGAAAAAGCCTGCAAGTACCCCTTCTTGCCCCTTTCCACTACGTTTTTGTGGCATTTTCAGGTCAATTCTGCGTTCAGGGCATATATGTGATCACACATATATTGAGCGTGCATAAATGGGGGGGGGGTTGCCTGTATACCCTTGCCTGGCAGAGTGGGTGGTGGCAGAGTTACAACCCACCCACTCCCATAGGAAATAGACTCATTCTGCAGTCATTTGTGCAGACACCTCACTTCCCCTCGCTGAAAGTCGTTGGCGGGGCTGGGGTGGGTGGGAGCAGGGTGTTGCATAAATTTCGCCTTGGGGATGCGTTTTACGATTGCAGTGTTATTAAAAAATTTTAAAGAAAGAAAAAGAAAACAAACCTTGTGCCACTCGCGTTTAACTTGGCAATGCTTCTGTTGGTTTGCTTCTTATATTTAACAGCATTGTAAAAAGTAAAAAGTAAAAAAAAAAAAAAAATTCACCCTCCTCCGGGGTTGTTGGATTAAGCCAAAGAAAATACCAGAAATGTAGGAAAACTCTAAAGGAAGGAGAAATAACATAAAGAGTCCCATTGTGTTTTTGCTTTTGTTCCAGCCCACTAGTACAGTGGTACCACGGGTTACATACGCTTCAGGTTACATATGCTTCAGGTTACAGACTCTGCTAACCCAGAAATAGTGCTTCAGGTTAAGAACTTTGCTTCAGGATGAGAACAGAAATCGTGCTCTGGCGGCGCGTCAGCAGCAGGAGGTCCCATTAGCTAAAGTGGTGCTTCAGGTTAAGAACAGTTTCAGGTTAAGTACGCACCTCCGGAACGAATTAAGTACTTAACCTGAGGTACCACTGTACTGCCTGGGGAGGGTGGCTAGCGGTTTTGAAGGTGGTCAGATGTGGACTTTTGGGCTCTCTGCCCCACCTGCCCACGTGACCCCAGCCCACTGGCATAGTCATAGCAATCGTGGGCTTGTCTGGGGCCACGCAGCGTCTGTGGCAGGTGTCTCACTTAGTACGGGTGCAAAGTGCCTGTTTCGTTGTCCCTCTCCGGCTGTGTGCTAGTGTACCAAAAGTCGTGCAAACAATGGTCACCTTGCTTCACCTCCCTGCAAGCAGTTTCCTTATAGCCATGAATGCATCGTCACAAGCACAATTTACAAGTTCACATGCACAGCTTGGCAGCCTTCAATCTCCAGGGTCACTTGAGGAGAGGCTTTGTAGCTAATTGCAGACCTTCGGCATGAAAGCAAGAGCCCATATCCTGACTGCCCCGAAGATGAAAGAGCCAGTCTTCAGATTTTCAAACTCACAACCCGAACCCACGGCACCCAGATTTAATTCTTAAAATGCCTCTGCCCCTCTTTATGTCCTCTGTTTCTCTTCCACCTTTTCCCTAAACAACACTGAGGACTGGGGTTGAAAGGGTAGAAACATAGAATTGTAGAGTGGGAAGGGACCCCGAGAATCATCTAGGCCAGGGGTCAGCAAACTTTTTCAGCAGGTGGTCGGTCCACTGTCCCTCAGACCTTGTGGGGGGCTGGACTGTATTTTGGGGGGGAAACAATGAACGAATTCCTATGCCCCACTAATGACCCAGAGATGCATTTTAAATAAAAGCACACATTCTACTCATGTAAAAACGTTCTGATTCTCGGACCATCTGCGGGCCGGATTTAGAAGGCGATTGGGCCGGATCCGGCCCCCAGGCCTTAGTTTGCCTACAAATGATCTAGGCCAACCCCTGCATTGCAAGAATCACAGTGACGGGCATCTATCAGCCCAACCAACCACTTTTTGTGGGAGTCTGTTGTACTGTCAAACAGCTCTGTCAGAAAGTTTTTCCAGATGCTTAGTTGAAATCTCCTTTCGTGTAACTTGAATTCAGAAGGGGAACAGAGAACTCCGATGTAGAATTATTACCTGCCCCAAACTGGATTTCCTGGGATATATTGGATGAAGGGCCATGGCAGTGAAACTATTACAGTGATGCCTCGCAAGACGAAATTAATCCGTTCCGTGAGGCTCTTCGTATAGCGGTTTTTTCGTCTTGCGAAGCAAGCCCATTGACAGCGGATTAGCGCTATTAGCGGTTTAGCGGCTTTTAGCAGATCAGCTGATAAGCGGTTTAGCGGCTTAGGAAAAAGGGGGGAAACCCGCAGGAACTCGCAAGACATTTCGTCTTGCGAAGCAAACCCATAGGGAAATTCGTTTTGCGAAGCGCCTCCAAAACGGAAAACCCTTTCGTCTAGCAGGTTTTCCATCTTGCGAGGCGTTCGTCTTGCGGGGCACCACTGTATAGACCCAGTTTATGGTATTGACAATCCTGCGCTTTCAAATTTTTGCACACGTTCGGGTGTTGGTAATTCTGGTGTCACAAGGCTCTAATGCCTTGTGGGCCTTTGATTTATTCATGTTAATGATGCTCACCTAGTGTTCTTCAGAAAGCGGAAGAGATATTTTGAAATTAAATGTCCCCTGTAGACAACATAGAGGTTTCCCCACCCCCTTCATATCACAGACGCAGGAAATACAAAAGCGGATGTCTGCTTTCCAGGACCTGAGATTTCAGCTGATAATCTGCCCTCCCAGTTACTGCCGCCTCTGAAGTTTACCCTCTCCCAATAATCCTAGAGTTGTGGTTTTTTTTAAAAAAATCCTGGCTCCTGCCTGGCCTTTAATACAGAGGCAGGTTGTGTTGTTGTTGTTTAGTTGTTTAGTCGTGTCCGACTCTTCGTGACCCCTTGGACCAGAGCACACCAGGCACCCCTGTCTTCCACTGCCTCCCACAGTTTGGTCACACTCATGCTGGTAGCTTCGAGAACACTGTCCAACCATCTCGTCCTCTGTCATCTCCTTCTCCTTGTGCCCTCCATCTTTCCCAACATCAGGGTCTTTTCCAGGGAGTCTTCTCTTCTCAGGAGGTGGCCAAGGTATTGGAGCCTCAGCTTCAGGATCTGTCCTTCCAGTGAGCACTCAGGGCTGATTTCCCTAAGAATGGATAAGTTTGATCTTCTTGCAGTCCATGGGCAGGTTATCTTTCAGCAAATGTATCTGTGGCTTGCATTTATCACATAAATTGTGTACAGAGAAGATTGAAAGCAGCAGTAAGGAAAGAAACAAGCCAGCGAAAAAGGAAACATCATTGCTGTTGCAGGAAACAGACGGACCTGGAAAGGAAGTGGGTTTTCCCTGAGCTGGAAGTGAAAATGGGCATGGAGGGCCGCAGTTCCTTTCCAGCCAAGGACTTGGTGCATGCAAGAGATTTCTACAAATGCAATCTGGGATCTGATCCTTAGCTAAAAGTCACAGCTCAGAGTTAACGTTAGGGGGTAGATCTAGAACAGGCTTCCTCAACCTCTGCCTTCCAGATGTTTTTGGCCTACAACTCTCATGATCCCTAGCAGGAGCAGTGGTCAGGGATGATGGGAATTGTAGTCCAAAACATCTGGAGGGCTGAGGTTGAGAAAGCCTGATCTAGAAAATCTCTACCTCACCTGTTGCCCAGCTTTACCCCCCAATTTTTTTATTGATTTTCAACATCACAAAAATAACATAACAATACACATAACAAAGAAAAACACACCACACTACAACAAACTACACACAAAAAAAAGAATTATCTCTTCAAATATCCAACTCTCATCACACTGATAACTGACTTTGAGTCTCCTCTTAACTAAATTTCGTTATATCTCCTGTATAACAGTTCTCCCAAGTTCATATTTCTAATAAAATTAACTCCTTTCATTTACTAACCTCTTCTCCTTTGTTGATAGTCTAATCCTTAAGATTTACTACCACATATTCTTATTCTACCTCTAGGCCTATTTGTTACTTCCAATAATTTTCTATTTATCTTATATCACAATATTTAGCTAAATACTCTTTGAATTTCTTCCAATACCTGTTGCCCAGCTTTTTGCAAGGTTGTGTGAAGTTTTTGCCAGAAGAGGGCGGCAGCAGCCTGCCCTCAAACTTCCTTATAAGACAGTGCCCCAAAACACCAAAGCTACAAACCTCCACTCTTCCAGCCTGCCAGCTGCCGCCACCCTCACAAGATCCAGTTTCACCGGATGGGCCTAAGATTAAGGACAGACAAAAAAGTCTCTCCATGCCTGGCTAAAGAGGCAGTGATGGCTGCCAAACTGGATAATAATAATAATAATAATTTATTATTTGTACCCCGCCCCCAGCCACTCTGGGCGGCTTCCACAGAGACAAAAAATACACTAAAATGTCACACATTAAAAACTTCCCTGAACAGGGCTGCCTTAAGATGTCTTCTGAATGTCAGGTGGTTGTTTATCGCCTTGACATCTGATGGGAGGGCATTCCTCAGGGCGGGCGCCACCACCAAGAAGGCCCTCTGCCTGGTTCCCTGTAGCTTTGCTTCTCGCAATGAGGGAACTGCCAGAAGGCCCTAGGCGCTGGACCTCAGCGTCCGGGCAGAATGATGGGGGTGGAGACGCTCCTTCAGGTATACAGGACTGAGGCCGTTTAGGGCTTGAAAGGTCAGCACCAACACTTTGAATTGTGCTCGGAAACGTACTGGGAGCCAATGTAGGTCCTTCAAGACCGGTGTTATGTGGTCTCGGCGGCCGCCCCCAGTCACCAGTCTAGCTGCTGCATTCTGGATTAGTTGTAGTTTCTGGGTCACCTTCAAAGGTAGCCCCACGTAGAGCGCATTGCAGTAGTCCAAGCGGGAGATAACTAGAGCATGCACCACTCTGGCGAGACAGTCTGCAGGCAGGGAGGGTCTCAGGCTGCGTACCAGATGGAGTTGGTGACAGCCGCCCTGGACACAGAATTGACCTGCGCCTCCATGGACAGCAGTGAGTCCAAAATGACTCCCAGGCTGCACACCTGGTCCTTCAGGGGCAGTTACCCCATTCAGGACCAGGGAGTCCTCCACACCAGCCTGCCCCCTGTCCCCCAAGTCCTCTTGTATGGCTTTAAAGGAGGGTTAGAGAAATTCATGGAGGATCTTTTGCTATCAATGGCTACTCGTCACAACGGTTATGCTCTGCATCAGCAGTGGGAGCTGTTATGCTTCTGAATATCAGTAGCTGGAAACTGCAGAAGGGGGAAAGGCTGTTGTATCAAAGTCCTGCTTGCAGGATTCCACAGGCATCTGGTTGGCCACTGTGAGAACAGGATACTGCCCTAGATGTGCCGCTGGCCTGATCCAGCAAAGCTGTTCTTGTCTTCAGAATTTGCATGAGAGTCCAGATTTCTAAAATGAGGGGGGTTGAGTTTCAGCTCGATCGGTGAAACTCTTTATGCCCATTGCAGCTGTACACAAGGCAAATTGTAGTGAGTCACTGCTGGGAAAGGCACTAAATTCCTGAATGTTGTTTGGAAAGCCACACAGCGCTGGGGATTAATTTAGCTTGTGAATAAGTCCTCTTGCTGTCAGGGGGCGGGATATAATTCGGAACAAACATGCATGGGATTGGGCCACACTTAAAAGAGGCAAAACCTTATGTGATTGTTTTCCGGCGGCAGATTTTGCATCAGTTTTATGGTTTATGTAAAACTATCCACGGGAGCTTTTGTTCTTCTGAGTATTTCAACACAAATCAACAGCTAAGTCCTGTTTCTGGGCGACGGTCACGCAATTGCCAAAGGCACAATAAATGCATTGCCAGAATGTGTTTGGTTTGCTTTGTACGACACTCAGGGTAGCTTATAGCATGGCCCTCCCAATGCCATTGGACTCCAGCTCTCATCATCCCCTACGGACAGTCTAGGAAATGGGTACAAAACAACAGGGAGTGTATCATGTCAAACCATTATTCCTCCTAGCCCAGCACTCTTGAATATCTGGCTGTCAACAAGGGAAGGCCCATGGCTCAGAGCAACTGTTTTGCATGCAGGTTCAATCATCTGTATCCCACGATAGGGTTGGGAGATTCCTGCCTGCAGTGAAGACAATACTAAGCTAAATAGAGCCAACGGTCTGACAATATAAGGCAGCTTCCCAAGCTCTGGCACAGAGGTCTGTCTTTGCTTTAACTAGGCTCTTCTCTTGGGAGCAATAAACGAAAATCTGCCCTTATTCCCTTATGGGGGACACAAGAGCCCTTATAGAGTCCTTTGTAGGTTCTCCATCAGTCGGAGAAAAGAACAGAGGCCAACCAGAGAATATTGAGAAGCAAAGCAGCTCGTAAGCCTGATCTTTATTGAACTGTTGCAACAGGGTGCTCCCCTCACACGCAGGAAAGGAGGAGGACCCAGAACCCGGGTGTGCCCGCCCTTATATAGATATTTTAAATTGCCCGCCCTGGAGTCCAAGACCACCCCCAGAAACATCATACCTACATCACAGGAAAGGTGGTCTACAACAGAAATCTGAGTGTGTGGTTTACCTCGTCTGGCAGGTTACCTGTTAATGCTCACTTGATTAGATACCCTGGGGAGCCTGGCCAGTCTTTTGTAGTGACAAATACTTAGTTCCTGAGCCGGGTCACAGGCTCACCCTATTCATACACAGACATACCCTTAAGACAGCTTTTGTGAATGAAAAGACAATGGGGAGGCTTTTCCATTTTCCTTTGACCTTGCAGAGAAAACATTTGGTCAGTTTGGGAGTCAAAATGGCTCCAGGACTGCCCTCCTGTGCTGCGTCAAACATGTGGCCCATACATACATTTATGTATGTGTTTGCCTGGCTAACCCATGAACATTTATTATATATATATATGACCTTAATTTTTTATTTAATGGGAAATAAAAACTGCAGCCCCGCAGCCAAGCAGTGTCGGGCCTGTGCCTCCCCAGCCAAGCCTCCCTCTCCCTTTGTGCACACAGCTTCCCCTTGTTACACACCCAGCCGTTTGGGTGTGTCGTGTATGTGCCAGGAGCTTCAACCTTGCCAGGTACCAAAAGGGCAGAGTGGGAAGCAAGCTGCAGCAAGTCAACAGAGGACAGAAGACCGCGTTCCCTTAAGGTCTGTTTTTCCTTGTACCTCAAGCCCTGCGTTCCTTTGTTCAGAGGCTGGCGAGCACCCAGGAGCTGCACCCACGCAGCTATTCAGCCCAGGCACGAGCAGTTTCTCAGAGTTTGCCGGAGCAGGCCAGGATTTGCAGGATACCCGAACTTGCCTTGAGCTTAGTGCAGCCCGCAGAGACAGCAAACGCCCCTTGGCTTTCGTGCAGAGTTGACTGTGGTTCCGGCTTCCAACCTGCCACCGGCTAGAAATGTAGCTACAGTCAAGAGTACATGATGTGGCTTGCAATGTTCCCCTTCAGTATTTGGAATGAAGATACAGGACAGATTGTTGTTTAGTCGTGTCCGACTCTTCGTGACCCCCTGGACCAGAGCACGCCAGGGATTCCTGTCTTCCAATGCCTCCCCCAGTTTGGTCAAACTCATGTTCGTAGCTTCGAGAACACTGTCCAACCATCTCGTCCCTGGAAGACTCCCTGGAAAATACCCTGATGTTGGGAAAGATGGAGGGCACAAGGAGAAGGGAACGACAGAGGATGAGATGTTTGGACAGTGTTCTCGAAGCTACCAGCATGCCTTTGACCAAACTGCGGGAGACAGTGGAAGACAGGAGTGCCTGGCGTGCTCTGGTCCAGGGGGTCATGAAGAGTCGGACACGACTAAACGACTAAACGACTAAACAACAATGAGGTCGCAGCACTTATCTCGCTTTCAGGCTGAGGGAGCCAGAGTTTGTCCACAGACAGCTTTCTGGCTGATGTGCCCAGCATGACTAAACCACTTCTGGCACAATGGAACACCGTGATGGAAACCAGAGCGCATGGAAACACTGTTTACCTTCCCGCCGCAGCGGAACCCATTAATCTACTTGCACTAGTATGCTTTCAAATTGCTAGGTTTGCTAGGTTGGCAGGAGCTGGGACAGAGTAAGAGAGCTCATCCAGTCGCAGGGATTCGAACTGCCGACCTTCTGATCGGCAAGTCCAAGAGGCCCGGTGGTTTAGACCACAGCGCCACCCGCGTCCCACTGCCCATTAAAGTACTGTGCTGAGTTAGATGAACAAATAGACCAGGTGTAAGGCAGGTTCCCACGTTTCCTTCTCCCTAAGGTAGGAAGGCTACCTTAGGGTATTATCACTTCCACTAAACTCAGGAACTGCAAATAAGAGTTTGGGGGGGGGGAGGAAGAGGACAACCCATGCAGGCAATGGCTTGTAGTACTTTATTTATTTATTTATCATGGAAGTTCCTGTAATAATAAGACAAAAAAATTGTTGGAACAATTCTCATTTTTAGTAATTAATAAGCCATTGCTAAGGTCTGTATAGTTCAAGCTATGGTTTTCCCAGTAGTGATGTATGGAAGTGAGAGCTGGACCATAAAGAAGGCTGATCGCCGAAGAATAAATGCTTTTGAATTATGGTGCTGGAGGAGACTCTCGAGAGTCCCATGGACTGCAAGAAGATCAAACCTCTCCATTCTGAAGGAAATCAGCCCTGAGTGCTCACTGGAAGGACAGATCCTGAAGCTGAGGCTCCAATACTTTGGCCACCTCATGAGAAGAGAAGACTCCCTGGAAAAGACCCTGATGTTGGGAAAGATGGAGGGCACAAGGAGAAAGGGACGATAGAGGATGAGATGGTGGGACAGTGTTCTCGAAGCTGCCAGCATGAGTTTGACTAAACTGCGGGAGGCAGTGGAAGACAGGAGTGCCTGGCGTGCTCTGGTCCATGGGGTCACAAAGAGTTGGACACGACTAAACAACAACAACAACAACAACAACAACAACAACAAGCTGTTGCTTGCAGTGGTCAGCATCACTGGCAGGGGTTGCTTTTGGACTAATGGGCAGAAAAAACTATTGCAGACACCCTTCTTAGACACTGCAGAAGATTCTATTGACTACAGACAATGCTTTGAAACCTAATTTCATCAGCAGAGACCTGTGGAAACCTGGGGTGCTGTAGGCAACCTGCTGGCAACTGCTGACCACACATTACATCGGAAGCCTCAAGCGTAAAAAAGTGATAACGCAATCGCCTTCCGCGGGGTGGAAGTGCCACAAAAACGATTTAACATTAATGAAGAAAACAAACCGACACACATTGCTTCCAAATCTGTTTTTATTATCTTGTACGATGTGGCAATTGCACGTTTCCTCCACCCACCCCACAATGTAGGAAGGAGATTGTATGCAAATAAAAAACAACCTGATTTATCTCCCCCACCCCCCAAAAATCAGTCTCGCCACCACTTTGGGGGGTCGCTAGCTCACCAGAAACACGACATTCCTTGCCTGTATCTTTTTAAGAGCAGCTTGATCTGCAGGTGCAGCTTTAAAAGCACAGAAAGAATCAGCTCCCTGCAGATCAGGCTGTTACTAAAGACAGAAGAGCAGGGCCTGGTTTGAAGAAATGCAAGCCCGCCGCCACCCCTCTGCCCCCGCCAAAGCCCAGCAGGTTCAACATCGGAGAAAAATGCCAGCTGCCACAACAGCCCACCTGGCTCACCTGTTCCGATATTGGGAAGAAAGTTAACATAGCTGCTTCCTAGGGAAGCCAGCTCTTAACCCAGGCGTCAAATACGCCCCCGACATACAGAGATGGTGCCGTTCTGCATCTCTGTTGACTATGAAACAGAACCTAAAGCAAGTGCACCACCCAATAACACTTAGCATTATAGGCAGCCTCCAGGCTAGGCTCTCTTCCGTACAGGATCGGGACTGAGGGCAGGAGAACTGCAATAGCAGCATAAGCAGAAGGAAAGAGACTGAGGCTGTGCCCATCTCCTGTTTTCACTGAGCAGCTGAGAAGACTTAGCAGCAAGCAGATGATCCTCTCTCTGGCCAAGCAGCAAGACCCCGTAGGTTCCTTTCCCAAATTTTGTGGATCAGGATCACCGAAGTGTCAGCTGTCATGTGCACCCAAACCCCTTTGCAGATGGTAGGGGCTTAGCCCCAATGGTCGTCCGCACTTCCCCTCTTTGTGGGTTGAGGGCAATTCTGAACGGCGTTCAGCAACGGAGGGTACTTTTAAGCAACAGGAGGTAGCGAATGTTAACTAAAACAGCGTGAAGAGTACCAACTTGCACCCACAGCTTCCCACTTGGAACAATCCACCTGCAGAATACGGAGGGTGGCATATTTGGCACTAAAACAAAACCCATGTTTATTTTGAAGTGCCAGCTGGATACCAGTCACTGGCATTTGAAGGTTTACCCAAAGTGGAATGTGGAACGAGGGGTACAGGAGCCAGCCTCCTATGATCACCCAACGCCAGGGAATGCATGCGTTCTGCGCTAAAAGCAAAAAATCATGTACCAAGGAAAACCAGATCCTGTATATAAATCAGGCACACGGATAACACTGGCTTAGTTTCATGTTTTGTACAATTTATTTTGCAGTCTGTGCACAATTTCATTTTGGCTTTGCTAGCCACGGAAAGGAGGAAGACCCTGGAGCCCCACACCCAAGGGCTGTGAACCTTAACCACTTATCCGCTTTGAATTGAAGCCTATGCTTCTTTCCGCCATCCCAGAGTCCCACACTTTTCTCTCCTTGTTAAGTCACACCTGGACTTGCTAGAACCAAAAGGTCAAACCCTGAAACTTGCAGGCTCCGGGCTTTGATGTAGTACAGCCTGTGCCCCCAAAAGTGACAGCAGGTGTTTCCACCCCTCATCTGGCAATCTGATCTCAACAGGCATTATCATAAACGTTGCTTGGGCAGGGAAAGCCTTGACACAAACCCATGCGGAGGTGCAATCTAGAGAGCTCCTGTTTAATGCCAGCGATCTCCGCCCACTCAGAGAACACTTAAAACACCATTCCTGCCCAAACAGGTGGGGAGCTCTGTTGGCACGAAGGGAGAACTCCAGAACATTATGTGCTATTGCATGCAGGTGGTGAACCAGTCACAAAAGAGTAGCTTTTATTTTGGGGGAGAAGGAAGTTCCTAACTCATTCCTTATACAGTGGTACCTCGGGTTAAGAACTTAATCCGTTCTGGAGGTCCGTTCTTAACCTGAAACTGTTCTTAACCTGAAGCACCACTTTAGCTAATGGGGCCTCCTGCTGCCACCATGCCGTCGGAGCACGATTTCTGTTCTCATCCTGAAGCAAAGTTCTTAACCCGAGATACTATTTCTGGGTTAGCGGAGTCTGTAGCCTGAAGCGTATGTAACCTGAGGTACCACTGTATAAGTATTTCAGAATCTACAACTTTCAGCAGTCAGAGGTGAAAAGAAAATACCTACTTGTGCCGTCCTTGCAACATTATTATGATGTTCACAAAGTAAATACCGTATTTTTTGCTCTATAAGACTCACTTTTTCCCTCCTAAAAAGTAAGGGGAAATGTGTGTGCGTCTTATGGAGCAAATGCAGGCTGCGCAGCTATCCCAGAAGCCAGAACAGCAAGAGGGATTGCTGCTTTCACTGCGCAGCGATCCCTCTTGTTGTTCTGGCTTCTGAGATTCAGAATTTTTTCCCCCTTGTTTTCCTCCTCCAAAAACTAGGTGCGTCTTATGGTCTGGTGCATCTTATGAAGCGAAAAATACGGTATATTTAATTCACACATCGTCTACCAATCCAGCATTTTCCGCTGTGCGTTTCTCTGCAGGGTGCACACAGCCCTGTTCACCACTTCCTTAAGTCTCCTTTGCACAACCACAAGAACTCCTGAAGGAGAAAGTTGCTAGATGGAGGAGCATAAACCCGTCAGAGATTATGATTATTATTTAAATTTGTATACTGCTCTTCATCCAATGATCACAGGGCGGTTAACAACAGGTTGATCAATTTTGCCAACAGATGGCTCTCCCTAACTTCTTACATGCTTTAGAAGAGTAACTAAAGAAGGGGACTAGGCAGCCCTTTCTCTAGCGCTTCCATCAAGTAACATTTCAGCAGCAGGAAGATCTTAAAGGAACATTACCAGAATATCTGCTTCCAGTGCACTGAGAGAGCAAAACCTAATTGCCCCATGCTGCAATTGGTGTTTGCCTAGACACCACTTGAAGCCTACCTCCGAATTTTGACACACAAAGCCTACTAAGGAGTCCTGCATGGCCAAAATGGAAGAGAATGCAGCCAACTAATCAATAAGATCTACAGTTCAAAACACTGAAGTCGGATTTAAAAGCTCTGACATTCTACTGATTTTTATTTTTTTTTAAGACTGCAAAACATCTCCACTGATATGCTTCAGGCAGCTATTGGCCAGGTTATGAGCGCCTGCGGCGAAACCCACATTTTCATCAGCAAAAGGTAGTGGCGCCCACCCTGTGGAACGCCGTCCCATCAGATGTCAAGGAAATAAACAACTCTCTGACTTTTAGAAGACATCTGAAGGCAGCCCTGTTTAGGGAAGTTTTTAATCTTTGATCTTTTATAGTGTTTTTAATATTCTGGTTGGGAGCCATCCAGAGTGGCTGGGGTATAAATAATGAATTATTATTATTATAGTATGCATTCTGGATCTGCACAGGGCATTGTGGAGGGATAAGGTACCAGCATCTGGATTCCGATCTACAGGCTCCGGAAGCTACAACGTATGGAAGTAGATATGGCCGGGTAGAATCCAATGCCAATAATAATAATAATAATAATAATAATAATAATAATAATATTTATACCCCACCCATCTTGCTGCATTTCCCCAGCCACTCTGAGCAGCTTCCAACAGAATATTAAAATACAATAATCTATTAAACATTAAAAGCTTCCCTAAACAGGGCTGCCTTCAGATGTCTTCGAAAAGTCCAGTAGTTATGGTTCTCTTTGACATCTGGTGGGAGGGCATTCCACAGGGCGGGTGCCCCTACCGAGAAGGCCCTCTGCCTGGTTCCCTGTAACTTGGCTTCTCGCAGCGAGGGAACTGCCAGAAGGTCCTCGGAGCTGGACCTCAGTGTCTGGGCAGAACGATGGGGGTGGAGACGCTCCTTCAGGTATACTGGACCGAGGCCGTATGGGAGAATCAGCTAAGTTCCCAGTCCTCAAGATTGCAGACACTTGAAAAGGTACAAAAGATTCCATTGGTCAAAGTCTAAGCCTGCGTGTGAGACAAGGCCAAGGCTGCAGGCCCGGGCACGGTTTCCAAGTGACCCTGTGTGTGCATAAGCATATATTTGCTTCAAGTTAAGGCCCTGCAGTTCTCTGTGGGGGTGCTGCCAGACCTTTGTCAGCCACTGCAAGGAAGACAGAAGGACCCTGGAGGTTCACCTCCCGCATACACACCTATCCAAAGAGATTCCCCCACCACTTTTCCTACTCTATCCCATCATCGGTGGTACTTCCTCCCTTTCTTCCTCACTGCCAATGTCTGCTTCAGCGTCTGCTGGGCTTTGGACAGGCCAGGCATTGCCGAAAATTTGGTCCAGGGGGGCCACCACTCACCAGCTCCTTCTGCAAAGCCTGACCACTTGCACATCAGCGGCTGCTCGGCACAAGACTGGAATAAAAGTGATGAGAAACTAAGCCACAGAGGTTAACTCTCACCCCTGAAGCTACTCCACTGTCTCTCACTTTCTTTGACCTCCCAACGCTGCCCAGCCCCTTTAATTCCAGTGTGGAGAGAAAAAACACCATTCGGATCCTTTTAAGTTCCAGAAATAAATTAAATTACATCGCAGCTGCTGGAACCAGGAGTTGCCACTTCAAGAGAGCACTGGAGTGCTGTCTAGTTCTTGCACGTGATGACCCAAGCAGGGAAGAAGGGAGGAAAATATGTAGGTTTTAAGCAGTTCAAGGAAAATTTTGGCTTTGCAGGGAATGGCAGAAATTCCAGCGACCCAGCGGTGACTCTCAATGTTCAATTGCACATCGCACAGCCTTGGCATAAGGATTTGAAGAGAAGTTGCAAGGCAAAGAAATTGTAAAAGGCAGAAAGAAATTCTCTCTCCCCCCATTCCTGTTTGACGATAGGTATTTATAGGTTCAAGCGGTGCACTGCTCAAGTTATTGAATTGTGGGGTGGGCCAGGGGAGAATAAATCTGTCCGGAAATAAAGCAGTCTGCTTCCTCTTCCTGCAATGAAATGTAACTAAAAAGGGGGGTGACGACAATGGGAGGGAGTCAAAGATACTAGACACGGAAAGGACAACACCCAACCCCCTTGCTTGGTCCAAAACACAAAATAAAATAAAATAAAAAGCAGCAAAGGTAGCTAGAGATCTGGAAGAAGGAAAAGAGTGATATTAAGAGACCTCCAAAGTCACTGCTACCAGTTTCCACATTGCAGATTAAAAAACTTAAGGGTTCAGCCTGGAACGTGCAAAGTGTTGTGCCTCTGAGAATATCCAGAGCGCCCTTTCTCCTGAGCAACAGCACCCCCAACCCTCATCTCCTTAAAGAGGGAGAGGCTTCCAGCCAAGCAGAGCTATTTCCAGGCAGCATCAAGCCCCCAACATTGACATTTTTCAGGGGGGGGGGGAAGTCCCGTTTGAAATTTTCAAAGCACTGTGTGAAAAATCAGTCATTTAAAAAAGGTGGAAAGGAGTGTGCTGGGTGAAAATCGAAGAAGTTCCCCATCACCAAACCGCCTGCCCTTGCTTCTTATGGGAAACAGAAGTCTTTCAAAGGTGGAGCAGATTCGGGAGCTGTCCTTAAAAATGGAACCCTAACTTTAAAAAAATGAAGTCTAGCCTCTTCGTAGGCTGCTTTACATCACGGATTCTTTTTCGCAGGAGTTGATGCCCTCCAAGGGGGCAGGCCCGTCCCTCTTGATCAGGGGGGAGCCTTCTTCCGCCCCCACTTCCTTGCCGCCGTCCGTCTTGATCTCCATCAGCTCCTCTGCCTCTGCCTTGCCTTCCGTCCTTTCGGTGTACACCTGCAGGAGCCCAGCGCCAAAAGCATCGCCTTCCACGTTTAGGACGGTGCAGGTGCGATCCCTGGTGCAAACGAAAGAGGCAATGACTGAGGTGCTCGGAGTTAAGCAACAAGGGTTGTTAGCAACGTACACTGGACACAGAGCCTCCATGTTCAGGAGCAATCTATCTCTGAGAACCAGACGGACAGCAGGGAAAGGCTGAGACCTTTGTGCCCCGCTTAAGAAAACGCAGAGGCCATAGCTGTCAACTTTTCCCTTTTCTTACGAGGAATCCTATTCAGAATACGGGAATTTCCCTTTTAAAAAGGGAAATGTTGACAGCTATCGCAGAGGCATGTGACTGCTGAACCAGGCAAGACCTTTGGGCCAGATCCAGCCGGGCCCTTCCTGTATTCTTGCGCCATGTGCAGATTCCCCCAAGCGACAGGAGGAAAAGCTAAATGCTCAGCTGCTTTTAACCTTTCCTCTGAGGCCCCCCAGGGACCCTCAGCACACCTGGTCCAGCCAGCCATACTGGACAAGTCCGTTGGACAAATACACCCCCTGGCTGCCATGAGCAAAACACACTGCTCAGCGGGGGGGGGGGGAGGGGGGAATAGGCATCCCGGGGACATATTGAAGGAGAGCTGGAGGAGAGGATCCTTGATTCCTCCCCAGAGCGACTGGGTTAAAAAAAAAAAATGCAAGAAAAATGGCTCGGAGTCAGAAGGTTCCACAGTCAACACTGCATCCATGCTTGAAAGGACGTCATCAGGCAGCGAAACTGGAAAAGACCCCTGCTTGAATCTTTGGAGAGCTGCTACTTCAACTCCGATTACAGGGGTAGACAGACCAATGGCCTGACTCTGACCACATCTGCACCATCCACTGAAAGCACACTGATACCACTTTAAACAGGAATGGCTTCCCCTGAAGAATTCTGGGAGCTGTGGTTTGTACAGAGTGTTGTCAGGAGACTCTGTTCCCCTCCCAAAACTACAATTCCCAGAGTTCCCTAGTTTAATGATCAGTCCTTCTTTACAGTGGTGCCCCGCAAGACGAATGCCTCGCAAGACGGAAAACTCGCTAGACGAAAGAGTTTTCTGTCTTGGAGGTGCTTCACAAAACGAATTTCCTATGGGCTTGCTTCACAAGACGAAAATGTCTTGCGAGTTCCTGCGGGGTTCCCCCCCCCTTTTCTAAGCCGCTAAAAGCTGCTAATAGCGCTAATCCGCTAATCCGTCAATGGGCTTGCTTCGCAAGACGAAAAAACCGCTAGAAGAAGAGACTCGCAGAACGGATTCTTTTCGTCTTGCGAGGCACCACTGTACAGGCAACTCTGGGAATTGTAGCTGTGAAGGGGAATAGGAATGTCTAACAACTCTCTGCACCCTGAATAAACTACAGCTCCCAGGATTTTCCAGCCGAAGCCGTTGTTTAAAGCGGAATCATAACCCTTTAAATGTATTATTTTTAGTATTTCATAAAACCTATACACAGCTTGTTTGTAAATTTTTAAAACAAACTTCAAAGTGGTTTACAAGAAGGAGGAAACAGTAAAATTAACGGCAAAAACAGCTGAAAAAAACTAAGAATTAAAATCAGCAATAAACTAAAAACAGATCAAAACACACATCAACGTTCTCTGCATCTGGGTAGCCTTGTCTGATCAATAAAACAAACTTCAGAAGGTGAAAAAAAAAGAGAACAGTGCGGGAGCACGGGTGATGTCAACAGGCAGCAAGTTCAAGTTTAGGTGTTGCCACGGTAAAAGATCGAATTCTTATAAATGCGGAATGGGCATGATTTGGCATCTTTTAACAGTGTACGGTGCAAATGTGGCCTTGGTCCATGGCAACTTTGTCCAGTCAAATGCCCTGCCCCAAAAAATTGTCCTTGGGAGGATTATTTGCGGAAGATTCAACTGGTTATCTACCACCCCCTTTCAAGGCAGCAACTCTCTGCAATGGCTTCTGCTTTCCTATGTGAACCTGGGGCCTCTTCCTTGAGCCACTTGCTGCAAAAGTCCCTCCTCTAAGCTTGCAGAATGAGGCCAAGGCAAGAGGAAGAGGACCTGAAGGGGGACTAGCAAGGAGGCGGGAGGGAAAAAGATCCAGTCTTTTGACGGGGAAGTTGGGACTAGCCAGCCTGCCAACCCTGCAACGCTGTGAACATCAGTCAGGGAAATCGCCGGTCGCTGAGCCTCTCCCTCAAACTTTGCCCTCGGGGTACTTACACAAGCCAGTCCACTGCCAGAATGAGGGAGATGTCGTTGGTGGGCAGCCCGACAGCTTCCAAGATGATGGCGAGGGTGAGGACGCCACCCGCAGGAATCCCAGCAGCTCCGACGCTGGACGCCGTCGCAGTAATTCTGTGGGATGGAAATGGACAGGTTAAGAGATGTGTCCTTCTCGATGCTCAAGTACAGGATTTGGTCTTTATCCAGAGAGTGTGGGGGAAACCCAAAGAAGCAGGGAGACTGGAGGGCACCATATTTTTCGCTCCATAAGACGCACCTAGTTTTTAGAGTAAAACAAGGGAAAAAATATTCTGAACGAAACAGTGGTCGTATGATTTTTGTGGCTGATGCTGTGGCCACAGACATGTGATCTGATGGCGTATCTGGGGTGACCCAATGCAAACGGGAGCGTCGGGGTGAGCTCCCATTGCTCTGTCCCTGCGCCTGCCAACCTAGCAGTTCGAAAGCACCCCCGGGTGCAAGTAGATAAATAGGGACCGCTTACCAGCGGGAAGGTAAACGGCATTTCCGTGTGCTGCGCTGGGTCGCCAGATGCAGCTTGTCACGCTGGCCACGTGACCCGGAAGTGTCTGTGGACAGCACTGGCTCCCGGCCTCTAGAGTGAGATGAGCGCACAACCCTAGAGTCTGTCAAGACTGGCCCGTACGGGCAGGGGTACCTTTACCTTTTAATGCAAAAATCCTGAGGATCCATGCAGATCTGTGCTTTGTAACCACATTTTTGCACCATTGCAGCCCCAGGAAACAGTGGGTGCTTGATTTTTTTGGTGCAGGCTGTAGCCATGGACATGCTATGTGATCTGATGGTGAATTTGGGGTGACCCAATGTAAAAGTCCTGAGGATCCATGGGCTTTTACCTCCCCCCCTCCCAGGCAGCCTCGCTAGTGTCCCTTATCTTTCTTCCGATACCACCGATCAGCTGTTTCCTTTCAACACTCCCTTTCCTCTTGTTTGCCTTAGTGTCTTTTCCTTAGCTAGAGCAGTTTTTTGCTCCTCCTTTTCTTCTATTTTCTCTCCTTATTGCTTTAGTCTTCCTGTTTCCCCCCTTTGCAAGTTTGCTGTCTTTACCTCCCCCCTCCCAGGCAGCCTCCTTCATCTCTAGCGTCCCTTATCTCTCTCGCCAATCGGCAAACGATCAGCGGCTTTGTTTCAACACCCACTTCCCTCTTTCAAAAAAAAAAAAAAAAAAAAAAAAAAAGCATGATCTTCTTTTTGCCCCTGGGCAATTCGGCTCCAGGGACCACGCATTTGCTCCATAAGACGCACAGACATTTCCCCTTACTTTTTAGGAAGAAAAAAGTGTGTCTTATGAAGCGAAAAATACGGTAACTTTTGCAAATCCGAAGGCACCAGCCGGATTTTGTGGCAGCTGGTTTGGAAGGATAGCAGAGCCCCAAGTGGGCCTGATCACCCTCCCTCCCTCCCTCCCTTCCTTCCACACACAGCTTAGCCAAGAGAGGTCAGAGCTCTAACTGGGAAACCCTTTCTCCAGGAAGTGGGTACTGGTTGAGAACAGGACAAGGCAGCAAGCAGATCCTAGACAGACCAGCATAAATTCAGTCAGTGATGGGTAGGGAGAGATCAGCCACCTTCTGGAAACTCAAGCATTACTCTCAATTTGAGTAACCAGCGGCAACTGGGTGCCTGGGTTTTTGGACCCTTGGCCAAAGATTTCCTCATCTCCCCCCTGCTAGGTTCCTTATTCAAACTATGACCTGTTTGTGCACGCGAGTTCCTCTCTGCACCACCCTAACCCTCACAATTTATTGTTTCTTCGTTACCAGCTGTAATGTAAAGGTGGAATATTAAGTTAAAATAAGTTACATCAATGTGACAACAAGGATTTTGCTGAATTAAGAATTTGAACTGGAATACAAAAGGGGGAGGTGAGAGGAGGTCCGGGATATAAGGTAATGGAAATAAGAATTGGGAATTATATTTGTTTTGTTTTGTCTTTAAATGTGTATTTTTGCTTTTTGTTTTGTTAACTGTTTTTCTTTGTGTATAAAATTGGAAAATCTTAATAAATATTTAAAAAAAACAATTTATTGTTTCTTGGCATTCTGGAGAATCATGCCTAATAATAATAATAATAATAATTTATACCCCACCCATCTGGGCAGCTCCCAACAGAACACTAAAAACAGAATAGAACATCAAACATTAAAAACTTCCCAAAACAGGGCTGCCTTCAGATGTCTTCTAAAAGTCAGAGACAGTGGTACCTCGGGTTACATACGCTTCAGGTTACAGATTCCGCTAACCCAGAAATATTACCTCGGGTTAAGAACTTTGCTTCAGGATGAGAACAGAAATTGTGCTCTGGCGGTGCGGCAGCAGCAGGAGGCCCCATTAGCTAAAGTGGTGCTTCAGGTTAAGAACAGTTTCAGGTTAAGAAGGGACCTCCGGAATGAATTAAGTACTTAACCTGAGGTACCACTGTAGTTGTTTATTTCCTTGATATCTGAAGGGAGGCGCCGCCACCACCAAGAAGGCCCTCTGCCTGGTCCCCTGTAACCTCACTTGCTCGCAGGGAGGGAAACGCCAGAAGGCCCTTGGAGCTGGACCGCAGTGTCTGGGAAGAACGATGGGGGTGGAGACGCTCCTTCAGGTATTAACCAGATTAGCTGGCAATTGGGGAATACAAACACACACCACTAGGAAGGGTCAAGAATGAATCAGGCACCACACCCTGGATTAAAGAGTCTGTCTCTTCACCCTAGGCATGAGAACACCAGTGGCACTGTCTCCCCATAAAGCCACAAGCCTGGCCAAGGGTGCCTTCAGCTCCTCCCTGATGCTGCAAACAAGGGAATCTCCTGTAAGAGAGCTCTCACGCCATGCTCAACAGCCACCTTCACCAATTCAGGGCTCTCCAGATGTTCTGGACTACGACTGCCATTAGCCCCCTTCAGAACAGCTGTATGATGCAGAGGTTGATGAGAGCATGGCCTTGCTGGCTGGGGCTGATAGGCGCTGTAATCCCAAACATCTGGAGGGCACCAGGTTGGCGAAGGCTGCTCTGCAATAGCCAAACCTAAGTCCACAGAGCAGAATAAAGGAGACCCAGAGGCCTCCTCATCACCAATTTGTATTCTGCTTCCGAGAGCACTTTCCCATCCTAACAAAGACCCCTAAAGTAGTCTGCAACACAGATGAAATTTCAGTTTTAACTGCCTGCCTTAAACCATCGGTGATGGGGCTAGTCTGGCCTCTTAAGGCAGGGAATTCCACTGCAGTTGTCTTCCCGTGTCAAATGACAAATTGAAAGCCTCTCCTCCCCACCCCCACCCCGCATTTATGGCACTGTACAGTGGACGCTTGGGTTGCGAACGTGATCCGTGCAGGAAGCACATTTGCAACCTGCAGCACTGCATCTGGCGCGCACACAGGTTGTGATTCAGTACTTCTGCACATGCGCCCAAACCTGGAAGTAACCGGTTCTGGTGCTTCCGGGTTTGGGACCCGGGTGGCGCTGTGGGTAAAACCTCAGCGCCTAGGACTTGCCGATCGCATGGTCGGCGGTTCGAATCCCCGCAGGGGGTGCGCTCCCACCGTTCGGTCCCAGCGCCTGCCAACCTAGCAGTTCGAAAGCACCTCCGGGTGCAAGTAGATAAATAGGGACCGCTTACCAGCGGGAAGTTAAACGGCATTTCCGTGTGCTGCGCTGGCTTGCCAGATGCAGCTTGTCACGCTGGCCACGTGACCCGGAAGTGTCTGCGGACAGCGCTGGCTCCCAGCCTCTAGAGTGAGATGAGCGCACAACCCCAGAGTCGGTCACGACTGGCCCGTATGGGCAGGGGTACCTTTACCTTTACAACCCAAAATCGCGCAACCCAAAGCGAGGTAACCCGAGGTATGACTGTATAAAGAATGAATGAAAAAGAAAATCACACTGGTCTAGACTCCAAAGAACTACTTTAGGGTAAACACACGTTATTATTATTATTTAATCTCTTAGGTTTTGTGTCCCCCCCACCCCTTTCGGACAGCAGTCTTGTTAAGGGGGGCAAAACTGAGAGGTTCATCTGCTGTGGGATCCTTTGCAATGCAACGGAGGGTGATGAGGGGGGCACAGCTCTCCCTTTGCTTCCTCAGCACCCCTTAAAAAAACCACATGGCAGCCCCAAGGAATTGCTTGGGTTCCTCGTGGCCGCCACTCAGTGACAAAAAGCGTTCTTGAGAATCCCCTCAGGGTCCAAAAGCAGCTTGCCACATCTGCGGCACGTGATGCTGTTGACCGAGACACACAAACTGGACTGGAACTTGGTTTGCAGAATGCAGAGCTGGATCTTGCTGGGGGGGGGCGGGCGGGGTGCCTGCACTTTTAACCCAAGACAGAGGAACAAACATGGACGGATGACCAGCCAGGAGCAAAAACAGCCTCAGCTGAAATCCTGCCTCCAGCAGAGCAGAGGTCACTTGAGCAGAACCTCCCAGCTCCCTCCCGGACCCCTTCTGGTCGCAAGTTCTGCCTAAGCCTGCAGTTTTTTTACTGCCCTATGCCGCAACAAAGGGCCTCAGACACAGTTGATGATTAAGCACCTCGAGGCCAGGAGGGACAGGTCCACCTCCTGAACTGGAGAAAACAATATTTTACTTGCAATTGCTTTTTTAAAAAAAATGCACCCAAAAAATCAGTCTGCAAAGGTTTTCTGCCCTCGACACGTCTGTTAAAAAAAAGCAAAATCCTGTGCCAAGAAAAGTCTCTAGCCTTTCCTTGGTCGATCTAACTGCTGACCCCTATTTTATTCCAACCTAGATAGAGGAGTTTTTAAGAAGAGTTAGCATTTTGATAGGGGGAGGAAGAAGATGAGAAGCGCAGCAGGAGAAGGGCTTGAGTGGCAAATCCAAGCAGAAGCCCAAGTAGCCTTGCTGAGTGCATCTCATCTAGTCATGAGGACTAGAACTTTGTCACTGACAAAAGTGGCAAGGGCTCAGGACTCTACACTAGCTGTGGGACCCTTCTCTAGATGCTACCTGAATGAATTTAAAGATATATTTGTAAGTTTTAAAGCAGGGTTGTACATTTTTCTAGGTTTTGCTGTTTAATCTTTTGTAAATTGCGTTGTGAGTGGTTTTTTATTATTATTACAATCAAGCACTGCATAGAGTGTGTGAGAGATATTGGGGGGGGGGGTGGAGCTAGAGATGTACAGCTTCACAAACCACCAGCTATTCACCCCTCAAAATTCTGCACAGTATTGATGTAGAGGAGCATTTGTGCTGGTGCTCGACAATTTAGTCCAGCTGATCATCATCATTGTAGGAATTGGGTATTGACGTGGCAGAAACAGCAGAAGGCTTAAAGATTAGAGGAGCTTGGAGAAGCGGCAGGTGTCTAGTGTTTGGCCAGGCAAATAAAACCCTAGAGACTAGAAAATAGTTTCTGTGTTTGCCGCATCAAGTCCTGAACAAGATCAGAATTTGGTACTGGGTGCAGAACCAACCCACTATATGCTGAATGGCCTCAATTTTCGTCCAGGTTCCTAGTCCTTAAGATCAACCCAGAGAGCTTTACAGAGACAGCCTGTCAAGTCAAGTGCCTGTCAAATGCTCAGCTACACTGGTCTGCCCAGCCGGTCACTTCAGTGCACACCAAACTCTGGTTGTCCCTGCCACAATTTTTTTTAAGGTTTCATCTCCCCAAACCCCCAGTCCATCCATTCTGGGTGGACCAAGGCTACCTCCCAGCACAAATCCCCCCTTTGTTTCTGCAGCGGCCTCATGATCCCTTTTTCTGCAGCCGACTTTATATCCCACTAAAGCAGGGGTCAGCAAGGTTTACTTTGCCTGGGCCAGTTCACTCCAGCAGAGATCCTTCTGTGGGCCAGACCGCGCCCGCGATTTCCGGTGCTGCGGAAGCGAGTCCCCGTGCCATGCTGTGCTGGTTTAGCGCAGCACACGGGGACTCGCCAAGCAGGCAGCTAGTGGGCCAGTTAAACGACCCCCGTGGGCAGCTTGTGGCCCATGGGCCTTAGGTTGCCGACCCCTGCACTAAAGCGTCAAGGTAGCACGTGCCCTCTGGCAAACTAACACTCTCATTCTACCAGGAAGGAAAGGGCAGAGGGGTCTTAGAACCTGTGTGGATTATCACCACCCACTTGACCAGCAGGAAGTTGAAATTTTGGGAGCTGGTTATCTGAATGGGCTGGACAAACCCACTTCCTCGCTCCTGCAGCTCTAGGACAGGAAATCACTGCGAGAAATTTGTGCGGGAACCATCATTTCGGGAAAGGAAATCTCCTCTTTGTTTTCTTCAACCTGCCCTCTTGCTTCCCCTTAATTCCCAGGATGTGGCAGGGGCTACCAGTCACCCGTCCTCCGCCTTTCAAAATTCTACATTATTAAACTGTGCTGATGTAGAGGAATATTTGCCCTGATGTTTATGCTCAACGACTTAGTCACGTTGCTGCTGCTGCTGCTGCTGCAGCTTCCGTCCACTCCTTGTCATGGTTGGTAATGTGCTTGCTGTTTGCTTGTGGCTTGTCTAGCCTCTCCTCCCCACCCATAGTGCAAGGAATGGAAGGCCCACCTGGTGCAGATCAGGTAGGCTGGTTTTGCAGAAAAGTCTTAGGAGAATGTGGGTGTTTGAGCAACCCCACGGCAAACAGCGAAAGGAAGAACGCAAATCACACACAGCGAAGGGAGCCTGCCAGCAGCTTGGCTTGAGAGCAGTACATGTGAAAAGGATCTAGGAGTCTTGGTTGACCACAAACTTGACATGAGCCAACAGTGTGACGCGGCAGCTAAAAAAGCCAATGCAATTCTGGGCTGCATCAATAGGAGTATTGCATCTAGATCAAGGGAAGTAATAGTGCCACTGTATTCTGCTCTGGTCAGACCTCACCTGGAGTACTGTGTCCAGTTCTGGGCACCACAGTTCAAGAATGACACTGACAAACTGGAACGTGTCCAGAGGAGGGCAACCAAAATGGTCAAAGGCCTGGAAACGATGCCTTATGAAGAACGGCTAAGGGAACTGGGCATGTTTAGCCTGAAGAAGAGGAGGTTAAGGGGTGATATGATGGCCATGTTCAAATATATAAAAGGATGTCACATAGAGGAGGGAGAAAGGTTGTTTTCTGCTGCTCCAGAGAAGCGGACACGGAGCAATGGTTCCAAACTACAAGAAAGAAGATTCCACCTAAACATTAGGAAGAACTTCCTGACAGTAAGAGCTGTTCAACAGTGGAATTGGCTGCCAAGGAGTGTGGTGGAGTCTCCTTCTTTGGAGGTCTTTAAGCAGAGGCTTGACAACCATATGTCAGGAGTGCTCTGATGGTGTTTCCTGCTTGGCAGGGGGTTGGACTCGATGGCCCTTGTGGTCTCTTCCAACTCTATGATTCTATGATTCTATGATAAGGTGGGCCGCAGTCTATGGGTGGTGGGCTTTGTCTGTTTGGGGAAAGGGGAGGGAACAGGTTGTGCAAGCTGCGTGGGCTTCTAAGGACCACCCTTTGAGTCCGAAGGGAGACTGGTCGGAATACTCACAGGATAGTGATGACTTGGATGAAGTTGAGAGGCATGTTGTTGAGCTGGGCAATGAAGACGGCAGCCACGCACTGGAAGAGGGCAGCTCCGTCCATGTTGACCGTGGCCCCAATGGGCAGGATGAAGCGGCTGATGTGCTTCGAGACGCCGTTCTTCTCCTCGACACACTTCATCATCAGGGGCAGGGTGGCAGAGCTGCGAGGAGGAAGAGGCAGGTTGAGAATGTAGGCAGAGTGCTCCCGAAACAGCCCACAGGAGCAGCAGAACTCCCACCGGTTCCAACATGGAATAAATCACTGTGCAGGACCCCTTAAGGGCTGCCTCCGTCCACATGCAAAGGTGAGCCTTCTCAGTGGTGGCACCCAAGCTGCACAGTTCCTTGCCTTCAAGAGAGCTCCCCCCCCCCCCGTCTCCGTTAATTCTGTGCCCATGAGCTTTCCAGGAGATGGTTCACACAGACTTTATATGCCTCTGCTTTTTTATTATTGTTGCTGAAACTATTCCCTGACATTGCTTTAGTGATTGTCGTTTTTTTATGGCTGGTAGCCCCTCGAGGAAAAGTAAGTAGGTATTTTAGAAAGTAAACAACAACAACATAATAATAATAATAATAATAATAATAATTTATTATTTATACCCCACCCATCTGCCTAGGTTTCCCCAGCCACTCTGGGTGGCTCCCAACAGAATTAATAATAATAATAATAATAATAATAATAATAATAATAATGGCGATAAAACATCAAACAGTAAAAACTTCCCTAAAAAGGGCTGCCTTCAGATGTCTTCTAAAAGTCAGATAGTTGTGTATTTCATCTACATTGGGGTGAGTGGGGACTATGTGACAAAATTGTCTGCCAAATCACTTTAAATCCCGTTTTCTAAAGTAAATACTAGTCTGTGGAAGAAAAGTATAGTGTTCTCTTTCATTCAGTCACTTTCTCGCGCGCACTCCCCTCTGCTCATTGGCTGCTGCTGTGAGCCCCATGGGGAGTTCGCACATTCCTGACCACTGATCTTGTTAGCTAGGGATGATGGGAGTTGTAGTCCCAAAACAGCTGGAGGGCCGAGTTTGGGGATGCCTGCACTAGGGATATGAAGGGCATGTGTGGCAGAAGTAGAATGCGGGAAGCACAAAAGCAGGGAAGCAACGTGAGGAATGGACTCATAGGCAATGTTAAGGACATTTAAACAGACTGTAAAACAGGAACCAGAAAGATTGGTGGCAATAATAATACTAATAATTTAATATTTAACTGTAAATTTATTTATTTTTCTTTGTATGTGTGGATTTAAGACACTATATGATATCCATGAATTCCAATAAAGGATTTAAGGGGGCGGAGGGGTGGGAATGAAGCAGAGATTCAGCCGACCTCCCTGCCTGGCATTTGAGTACCATTCACTCTAAGCAAATCCCCCCCCCCCTGGCTATGCAACAGGGGTCCTTTTAAACCCCCACCCCGTTCTCCTGGCTTTCTGGAGCCGCAACCAGGTCATAAATACCTGGAAGAAGTGCCAAAGGCAGTGGCCAGGGCTGTGAAGATGCCCCAAAGGAACCGGTAAGGATTCTTGCGGGTGAAGATGAAGTAGATGACCGGCAGGACGATGAGGCCGTGGATGGCATGGCCCACCAGGCAGCAGCAGATGTACTTGCCCAGGCTGGTGAAGAGGACAACCACGTCCTCCATTTCCACAATCTTGCCAGCTACCAGGAACATGATACCCAGGGGGGCATACCTGGAAGGAGAGAGAGAGAGGAGGATCAGCAAGAACACCACCAAGTGGTACGGGCCACATGATCTCCTGCAATGATTTTGCAAAGTTTTTTGCAGATAAAGTCGCTCAGATTCGGGAAGAGGTAGACGCCACCGTGGGAGCAGGGCCGGGGCGGGAGAGTGCTAGAGTCCTGTCTAGTCAAATTGCATGGGATCAATTCCAATCTGTTACCACCGAGGATGTGGACAGGCTGCTTGGACGAGTGAAACCAACCACCTGTCTCCTTGATCCTTGCCCATCCTGGCTTATAAAAGCTAGCCGGGAAGGACTGGGTGATGGGCTTCGTGGGGTGGTGAATGCTTCCCTCCGTGAGGGAGCCTTCCCAGACCCACTGAAAGAGGCGGTTATCAAACCACTTCTTAAAAAACCATCTTTAGATGCGGCCACGATGGCCAACTATCGCCCAGTCTCAAATCTTCCATTCTTGGGCAAGGTGATTGAGCGAGTGGTTGCTGAACAACTCCAGGCACGCCTGGAAGAAGCGGACCATTTGGATCCCTTCCAGTCGGGATTCAGGCCTCATCATGGGACTGAAACTGCCTTGGTCTCACTGGTTGATGATCTCCGGCGGGCCAGGGACAAAGGTGAGAGCTGTTTCCTGGTTCTGCTGGATCTCTCAGCGGCGTTTGATACCATCGACCATAACATCCTCCTGGACCGTCTTGAGGGGCTGGGAGCTGGGGGCACTGTCATACAGTGGTTCCGCTCCTTCCTCCTGGGCCGTGTTCAGAAAGTGGTGGTGGGGGATGAGTGTTCAGACCCCTGGGCTCTCACTTGTGGGGTGCCTCAGGGTTCTGTCCTCTCCCCCATGCTTTTCAACATCTACATGCAGCCGCTGGGAGAGATCATCAGGGGGTTTGGGCTGGGTGTTCATCAGTATGCGGATGATACACAGCTCTACCTCTCTTTCAAATCAGAACCAGTGAAGGCGGTGACAGTCCTGTGTGAGTGTCTGGAGGCGGTTGGAGGATGGATGGCGGCTAACAGATTGAGATTGAATCCTGACAAGACAGAAGTACTGTTTCTGGGGGACAGGAGGCGGGCAGGTGTGGAGGACTCCCTGGTCCTGAATGCGGTACCTGTGCCCCTGAAGGACCAGGTGTGCAGCCTGGGAGTCATTTTGGACTCACAGCTGTCCATGGAGGCACAAGTTAAATCCGTGTCCAGGGCAGCTGTGTACCAGCTCCATCTGGTACGCAGGCTGAGACCCTATCTGCCTGTGGACTGCCTCGCCAGAGTGGTGCATGCTCTGGTTATCTCCCGCTTGGACTACTGCAATGCACTCTACGTGGGGCTACCTTTGAAGGTGACCCGGAAACTACAACTAATCCAGAACGCAGCAGCCAGACTGGTGACAGGGAGCGGCCGCCGAGACCATATAACACCGGTCTTGAAAGACCTACATTGGCTCCCAGTACGTTTCCGAGCACAATTCAAAGTGTTGGTGCTGACCTTTAAAGCCCTAAACGGCCTCGGTCCAGTATACCTGAAGGAGCGTCTCCACCCCCATCGTTCTACCCGGACACTGAGGTCCAGCACCGAGGGCCTTCTGGCGGTTCCCTCACTGCGAGAAGTCAAGTTACAGGGAACCAGGCAGAGGGCCTTCTCGGTAGTGGCGCCCTCCCTGTGGAATGCCCTCCCACCAGATGTCAAAGAGAACAACAACTACCAGACTTTTAGAAGACATCTGAAGGCAGCCCTGTTTAGGGATGCTTTTAATGTTTGATGTATCATAGTATTTTAATATTCTTTTGGAAGCCGCCCAGAGTGGCTGGGGAGGCCCAGCCAGATGGGCGGGGTATAAATAATAAATTATTATTATTATTATTATTATTATTATAAGACCTCTGATAATAGTAGTAGTAGTAGTAATAATAATAATAATAATAATAATAATTTTTATTTATATCCCGCCCTCCCCAGCCGAAGCCGGGCTCAGAGCGGCTAACAACAGTAAAATAATACAACATTCTAAAATCAGTTCAAATAAAATTAATGGCAACCATTGGGCTAGAGTTCTGTGAGGATTACCAAAGGAGGGGGTCAGGTTGTGCCTTGACCAAAGGCCTGGAGGAACAGCTCTGTCTTGCAGGCCCTGCGGAAAGATGTCAAGTCCCGCAGGGCCCTAGTCTCTTGTGACAGAGTGTTCCACCAGATCGGAGCCACGGCCGAAAAAGCCCTGGCTCTGGTTGAGGCCAGCCTAACCTCCCTGTGGCCTGGGACCTCCAAAATGTTTTTGTTTGAAGACCGTAAGGTCCTCCGTGGGACATACCAGGAGAGGTGGTCCCGTAAGTATGAGGGTCCTAGGCCATATAGGGTCCTAGGCCATATAGGGCTTTAAAGGTTAAAACCAGCACCTTGAACATGATCCTGTACTCCACTGGGAGCCAGTGCAGTTGGTATAGCACCGGGTGAATGTGATGCAGAACAGCAGGCAGGAGAGAAAAATAAGAAAATCTCCACTCAGCTCCAACACTTGCCAAGTGGCCTTTATGGCCACGAGCAACACCTGGCAAGATTTCAGAAGCTGGAGAAGTTCTAGGAGTCATGAGGCAGTACTTCAACGCCTCCCCATCCACTGCCATTAGCAAATACAGAATAACTAATGCATCTTTCTAATTTCCTTAGTCTGCATAACATATACACAGTCGGACCTTGGTTTTCAAACTGCTTAGTTCCCTAACGTTTCGGCTCCCGAACGTCGCAAACCTGGAAGCGGCTGTTCCAGTTTGCGAACTATTTTCAGAAGCTGAATATCCAGCGGGGTTTCCGCAGCTTCTGATTGGCTGCAGGAGCTTCCTGCAGCCAATCAGAAGCCGCACTTTGGTTTTCGAATGTTTTGGAAGTCGAATGGACTTCCGGAACGGATTCCGTTCGACTTCCAACGTATGGCTGTACAGTACGATTGCATCTTACAGGCGTTTATTTCAACCATATGCAATTGAGGGCAGACTGTTTAAATTTCACAAGTTAAATTCAAGCGAAGCGGAGAGCTTGAAAGTTCTTTTTGTGCCAGGTTTGCTTGGGGTTTCCGGGTGTAAAAAGAGTTTTTTAACAGTCCATCTTGCCTGGAGGGCAAAGCCTGCTTGATGTGCAGACTCTAGGGATACTGGGGCTTCTCCCCCCCCCCCCAGCTATGGGGTGGCTCCAAGGCTTTGGGTAGATGCAATTTTCATGTATACGTGGAACCCTTAGAAACAAACTTCCGCGTAAGATGTGACTGCACCACATATGTGTACAGTGGTACCTCGGGTTACTCCACTAGCCCAGAAATAGTACCTCGGTTTAAGAACTTTGCTGCAGGATGAGAACAGAAATTGTGTGGCGGCGATCAGGTTAAGAACAGTTTCAGGTTAAGAACAGACCTCCAGAACGAATTAAGTTCTTAACCCGAGGTACCACTGTATCAGAAATCAGCTTTTGCTACATCAGTTTGGCAGGGAATGCACAAAACCCAGCCCAGAGGCCTTGCAGCCAACTCTTCTGTGTTAACATTTTATCCCCACCTGCGCTGTTCCCCTAGGAGACTCCTGGGGAAACGTGGATAGGGTGGGCCTCCTTACCACATGATCCAGGAGACAAGCACCATCGTGGCTTCATTGAAGGAGTTGAAGAACTTGATCAGGTTCTCGCCTTCCGGCCCAAGCTTCCGCAGAGCAATCCCAAAGACGATGGCGAATACCACCAGGCCCAGGATGTTCATCCCTTCCACCTCTGTGCCTGTGGGGATCTAAGGGGATGGCAAGAGGGAGGAAAGGCTTCCGTCACAAAAACAGCCAGGGATTTGAAAAGCGGTTGAGGGTTTCCCTGCCCTCAAGGCAGACGTCTGCACACGACAGCCATATCCTTGAGATTATAAGCAAGCAAATAATTTGCCGTTTCTCCTGAGGATGCAGCGGTTGGGGGAAGGTTTGCAGAAATGGGAAAACAAGACGTTCTTACCAAAGTATTTTATTCAACATTCACAGAGAGAGATGTAGAGATGTCGCCTCTTGGACAGTGACGTTGCTCCGAGTAAAATCCCACCCCCTCCGCATCTCTCCTATTATACGCCATTCCTACATCAGCTAATCTGTGCTTTCTGCCTCTTAGCTTTCTGCTCTCCTACTCTCAATGCCCACCAGTCTGGCACGCTTTCCAAAGACACTGAGTCTGTTAGCTGAATTTCCCCTACTGCTTCTTCCTCCTGCTCCTCTCCCAGTATTTTCCAGCTTCTCCACTCTGCAACCTCTGATCTGTGACCTTCTGCAAACCACTGTTCTAAATCTATACTGTCTCCCTCTTCTCTGGGAAGTGCAGCAGGAGGGGGAGGCCGGTCTGCACCATTCCTCCTCAGTCCAGTCCCTGACACCGAGTCAGCAACAACTGGGGGAGAGCAGCAACTGTTCTCCCCCCCAAACTGCTCCTGCCACCCTTTTCTCGATCTGTGGCACCACCGATTGAGGCGTAACAGCACCAGCTGCCACCTCACCCACAGGGAGTGCCTCTTCTGTATCCTTCCACGACAACTCCCTGGGCCACAGGAAAACAAGGCCCAGCAAGTGCTTTTCAGAAAGGGAATACTTCTCCCGGAAGAGGGAGAGCCTCTTTATTGCTAGTCAATGTCTATATACCTCCTTGCCAGAAAAAATCTACAATTAAGGCCACTTGGGCAAGTTTAGAGTCCTAAATAATCTCTCTCGAATCCATCCATCCTGCTGCTCCGCTCATTATTGGTGGAGATTTCAATGCATGCATGCGTGCTAATGATGACAGCTTATACACCCACTACAACCAGTTTCTGGACTCTGACATCTATTTCGATACAGGCACTGCCCGCCTTTCTAAAGATCTTAGATGCAACTACCCAGGGCTTTGCTTAGCCCAGGCCACAAAGTGGAGGGACCTGCTGATATTAAACGACAATATAGAGGGAGATCGCCCTGGGGAATACACCCACTTCACAAAGTTTGGCGGTAGTGTCATAGATTATATCCTAATCTCAAGATTTGCATACAAGTTTGTCACAGAGTTCCAAGTGGGCTATAACATTGAAAGCGACCACTTACCCTTAACTCTGGCTTTTGCAGGTCTGCTCCTCAACAATTCTATCGTAAAACCGTAATATATCCCTAATGCAAATCTTGGCATATCCGCAGCTAAAAGAATCAAATGGTCCCCCCTACTCAACGCAGCCCTGACTCCCCTTCTTCAAACAGCTAAGATAAAGGACATCCATACTTCTCCCGGCTTCAAACTCCTCAGAGAACCCAGCAACACGTGGTCACCAAGCCAGAAGAGGCACAGTGGCAGCCGAGAGACCCAGTGGCAAGGAGGGGACAGGCCTTTGTGGCTGGTCCCATGGCCAATAGTAAAGAGGAGACCCATAAAACGGCCTGTGTGGGAAATTCTTGCGCAGTTCAGACAAGCAGGGGTGTCACCTGCTAAAGGCACGGCGGAAACGAAAGCAAGCCAGTGTTCATCGCTAACTTTCGTGAGCCACAGGTAAATAGTGGAACAGCAAGGCCCCATTCATACCATACAGTGGTGCCCCGCAAGACGAATGCCTCGCAAGACGAAAAACTCGCTAGACGAAAGGGTTTTCCATTTTTCGAGGCGCTTCGCAAGACGAATTTCCCTATGGGCTTGCTTCGCAAGACGAAAACGTCTTGCGGGTTTGCTTCCTTTTTCTTAAAGCCGTTAATACCCGGGGAATCCGCGCTCCGCAAGACGAAAAAATCGCAAGACGAAGCAACTCGCGGAACGAATTAATTTCGTCTTGCGAGGCACCACTGTACTTTGAAAGTGCTATGATACCACTTTAAACTGTCATGGTTTTCCCCCCCAAAGGATTCTGGGAGCTGTTTGCCAAGGATGGGGCTTGAAAATGAGCCCAACGTGCTTCAATTTTCTTTTCTGAGGCAACACATCCAAATATATATATGTTCCAAGTGCATACCATTCCTCTTACCTTCGTCTCTATGATGGTTTCACCAACTGTTACGTTCTCACCAAACGTGATATTCTCACTGACTCCTGTCCTGTTCTTCCTCTCTATCACCAGTTTATAACTGGTTGCATACTGGGGAGAAACACAAAGAGGGAAAGACAACGTCAGCTGTGGCTGAAAATAAATTCCCTTCGTACTTGCATGGGGTTCTCTGGATGCTTCCAAAACAGACAGGAAAATTGCAGGTTATTAGTTCATCCGCCTCCCCTTTCAGAAGGTGCAAACCCTGGTCGCTCCCCCGCGGCTGGGGAAGAACAGATTATCGATATATCCCACCGCAATCCCAATCCAACTGGCAAGATGATGGTTCGGTGGCACGATTCGCTCGGTAAATCAATCAACAGTGGGTGTTGATTAATTGCTCAGTGGAGCCGAGATATTAAGGGCACCCTTTGGAGACAATGGTTCTGGAGGTGTTACTGTACAGTGGTGCCGCGCAAGACGAAAAGAATCCGTTCCGCGATTCTCTTCGTCTAGAGGTTTTTCCGTCTTGCAAAGCAAGCCCATTGACAGCTTAGCGGATTAGCGCTATTAGCAATCTAGCGGCTTTTAGTGATCAGCTGAGAAGCGGCTTATCAGCTGATCAGCTGTTAAGCGGCTTAGCAGCTTAGGAAAAGGGGGGGGGAGCGCGGAAAACCCCCGCGGGAACTCGCAAGACATTTTCGTCTTGCGAAGCAAGCCCATAGGGAAATTCGTTTTGCGAAGCGCCTCCAAAACGGAAAACCCTTTCGTCTAGCGGATTTTCCATCTTGCGAGGTGTTCGTCTTGCGGGGCGCCACTGTACTAGGAAGTTTGAAAATGAATTCTTAAAGGGGGCTTCTCATTGAACCCTACCGAGGCCACTTGGGTAATTATCTCAAAAAGGCACCAGTATGGAGTTTTTTGACAAGTGGGAAGATTAACCAATCGATTTATCTGTTAAGAATTCAGATTATTCATCCCCTAGACATTCAGCTGTGGGGAAGCAGACCTTACAGGGATGTGCCAAGAGTTCCAAGCTGAATGTGTGGGAGATGCAGGCAGAAGCCGTCTTTCCGCCATGTGCTGCCTGGATCTGTCCCCTGCGATCTGACCTGGGAATTCACCTTTGTTCCTTTAACAAGGCTATTAAAAATTAAGCCAAGCTGGCTTCGTTGCCCATACCCTGCCTGCATCCTAAAGAGGATTAATGCATCACAAAGAACAGTCAATAAAAAGCAGGGGAACATTAATGGAGGGTATCGTTTTGTAACCACACACAAAAGGCCTCTTTTTTTTTTTAAGCCTCTGGTGGAAAGGAAGACGTTTAATTAGCACATTGCTAAGACAGTAGCATGTGAGAGTAAGTAGCAAGCAACTGCTCACTGCAGATAGGGAAATTCGTAACTTCTTGGTCACTGTCTTCGAAACGGCAAGCAGAGGAGCCAGAGGCATATTGATTTACAAGTCTGGGAGAGACCCCAGAGACCTCCTGCCAGACACACCAATTCTCCATTGCAGCTTGAAACGCATAACCTGCTTGACTATATGGAACTGGCGGAAATGACTGGCAGAATCCGAGACCAGGGAGAAGAGTCGGTGGAAGAAGATTGGAAAAAATTTGAAGATTATTTACAGAAATACTGTAAAGTTAAGGAGCTTCAGAAAAAAGGTGGAATGAAGCTAGATGGCTTTGGCAGAATGTTAGACAGAATATGTTAAAATTAATTATAAGACAGAAAATAGATGAAGATGGAAAAGACTTGCTGAAATTAATCGAAGTGGAATACAAAAAGGGAGGCGTGAGGAAGTCAATGAGACAAGTGCATGAAAGTTAAGATTAGAAATACTGGAAGTGTTTTTAATTCTTTTTGTTTTACTTTGTTGATTCAATGTTTTATGTAGTGTTTTTGTTTTTGTATTTTGTTATATTGTTATGTCTAATCTTTCTTTTTTTGTAATTTCTAAAATTTCAATAAATATTATTAAAAATAAAAAAAAGAAACGCATAACCTGCTTGCAGGCTTCCTAGAGGCATCTCCCTGGCCACTGAGAACAGGGGGCTGGACCAGAGATGGGCTTTTAGACGATGCAGCTGTGGGGCTCTACTGGTGTTGTGAAAAGCATCATTGGGAGGAAGGCTAAGCCAGGAGGTGGCGACTAGCCCAAGGTCACACAGTGAGATCTGTGGCTGGAGGGGATCTGAACCGGAGTCTCTCCAGACTCACGCCTGATGTTCTCTCTCCTGGTTCATGTTCTCTGCTCAAAACGCATTTGCAGTCTCGGGAATTAGGCACTCATTGCAAACCCAGATTTGAAAATCAATGTCCTCCTGCCTGCAAACTGTCTCGCCAGAGTGGTCCATGCACTGGTTAGCTCCTGCTTAAACTACTGCCTTGCGCTCTACGTGGGGCTACCTTTGAAGGTGACCCGGAAACTACAACTAATCTGGAACGCGGCTGCCAGACTAGTGACCGGGAGCAGCTGCTGGGACCATTCAATGCCAGTCCTAAAGGATCTACATTGGCTCCCAGTAAGTTTCCGAGCACAATTCAAGGTGTTGGTGCTGATCTTTAAAGCCCTAAACAGCCTCAAAGGCCCAGTATACCTGAAGGAGCGTCTCCATCGTTCAACCCGGACACAGAGGTCCAACTCTGAGGGCCTTATGGTGGTTCCCTCACTGTGAGAAGTGAAGGGAACCACTGTGAGAAGTGAAGGGAACCAAGCAGAGGGCCTTCTCGGTAGTGGCACCCTCCCTGAGAATCACCCTCCTATTAGACGTCAGGGAGATAAAGGACTACACAACTTTTAGAAGAAATCTGAAGGCAGCCTTGCAGAGAGGCTGGAGATCCAGTGTGGTGTAGTGGTTAAGAGCGGTGGACTCGTAATCTGGGGAATCCGGGTTCGCTTCCCCGCTCCTCCACATGCAGCTGCTGGGTGACCTTGGGCCAGTCACACTTCTCTGAAGTCTCTCAGCCCCACTCACCTCACAGAGTGTTTGTTGTGGGGCAGGAAGGGAAAGGAGAATGTTAGCCGCTTTGAGACTACTTCGGGTAGAGGTAAAGCGGGATATCAAATCCTAACTCTGCTTCTTCTTCTTCTTGTACAGAAAAGTTTTTTATGTTTGATGTTTTACAATGTTTTTATATTTGTTGGAAACCGCCCAGAGCAGCTAGGGCAATCCAGTCAGATGGGTGGGGTATAAATAACAAAATTATTGCTATTGTTATTTATTAGTAGTAGTAGTAGCAGCAGCAGCAGCAGTCAGGGCAAGGTGTTTACAGGGAAATCGTAAGAATGCAAGAAGAGTCCAGCTGGATGAGATGAGAAGGTCCATCCAGTCAAGGATACTGTTCCCCACAGCCGGCCAGGTGCCTCTTCCAAACATTGACCCCACATTTCCTGGATGGCTGCTTGCAACAGAAAGCAGTATTGGGCCTCCTTCATAGAATCATAGAGTTGGAAGAGACCACAAGGGCCATCGAGTCCAACCCCCTGCCAAGCAGGAAACACCATCAGAGCACTCCTGACATATGGTTGTCAAGCCTCTGCTTAAAGACCTCCAAAGAAGGAGACTCCACCACACTCCTTGGCAGCCAATTCCACTGTCAAACAGCTCTTACTGTCAGGAAGTTCTTCCTAATGTTTAGGTGGAATCTTCTTTCTTGTAGTTTGGAGCCATTGTTCCATGTCCGCTTCTCTGGAGCAGCAGAAAACAACCTTTCTCCCTCTATGTGACATCCTTTTATATATTTGAACATGGCTATCACATCACCCCTTAACCTCCTCTTCTCCAGGCTAAACATGCCCAGCTCCCTTAGCCGTTCCTCATAAGGCATCGTTTCCAGGCCTTTGACCATTTTGGTTGCCCTCCTCTGGACACGTTCCAGTTTGTCAGTGTCCTTCTTGAACTGTGGTGCCCAGCCGCGTTGGCTAGGTCCGACCGCAGGTTGGGGAAGGTTTGGTTAAGGAGTTTTATACCTCTGTAGCAATGCCATATTATGCTGAAGGCTGGGAAGGGTTCCTTTGAGATCTGACCAACACGTTGCACTTCTCCCCGTGGAAATTATTTCAGGTTTCCAAAGCAAAGGTACGCTTTGTGTCCCAAAGTGATTGCGTATCCTGGCAACTGAGCAGCACGGGCTGTTTTGTAACCGAAGCAGTTGCCTGTTCTAGCTTCCTCCACTCTGGAAAGAAGCACCTGCTCCCCGGTTTTCTTAGCCTCCCACTCCCTTTTCTGGAGAATCACAACTCCTGAAAGGGCTCTCTATATGGCTTTAGAAGAGGATTAGACGAATTAAGCTATCTAGCTTGGTCATCACAGTCAGTGAGGGCCACCAAGCGGGATGACTCTAGAAGAGGATTTGGCAAATTCATGGAGGGCCACTAGCCATGGCTGGGCTCTGCCTCCACAGCTTCTGAATACCAGTCACAGGAAACCACCAGATGAAAGAGTGCTCTGGTGCTTGAATCCTGTTTCAAGGAATCTGGTTGGCCACTGTGAGAACAGGATGTGGGCCTAGATGGGCCACCGGCCCCATCCAGCAGGCCCCTCTTAAGTGCTCACAATGCAAATGGTCAAGCTTTGTTAGAAAGAGCCAATCAATCGATTGTGAAAGCCCCTTCTGGGATCACAAGGACACAAATGAAGTGGCTTTGCTTTGTGTGATGTGTTTGGTACAAAATCCAGCACTGCCTGCCTTGGGTTCAACGGGAGGGAGAGGTTGGGAGGAGTTAAGCAACTCACCGATCGGAATGCAGCGGACACCAAGTTGGAGGGAAAGATGTTCCTGTGTGGAAAAAGAGAAAACCAAACATGAAAAACAGGGTTCCAGAGGGAAATAGCCTCTCTCAATCGACAGGGTACTCTTAACCCACGCTCTTCACATTCCCCAAACCCTTGTAGCCCAAGTCCAACCTTCGCCCTCAGCAGTTTCTATTTTCAGTGTCCTGCATACACCTAGGGGTTCAAGGATAGCCCTTCTGTGGTACTCCAGATGTTGCTGGACTCATCATTCTCCCTAACAACTGGCCATGTTGACTGTGGCTGAGGGAAGCATCTGGAGCAGCGGCTGTGGGTCCCCAGATGTTGTTGGACTACAACTCCCATCATCCCTGAGCTCTGGCCTTGCTAGCTAGGGGTGATGGGAGTTATAGTTCAACAATATCTGGGGACCTACAGGTTGAGAAAGGCTAATCTGGAGGGTCCCACAAGTTGGTCCCCCCATGCACTAGTTGCAGACCTCCAAAAACTTCTCCCAACTTAAAGGGCAACAGGGTGCTCCCGAAAACTGTATCGAGACCAAAGAACAAAAATCAGCAGAAGCTGAAAATCCATACACACAGAAGCGTTGACTAGCTCTTGCTTA
>NC_138511.1:82917692-83178550 GCF_964252035.2 Podarcis erhardii | reverse complement strand
CATATTAAAATGATCAGGGGATGATCGCCTGCCAAGTGTTCCAGATCAAACTATTGTCCAAGGGACATCTATGGTAACACTTTGAAAGGTTTCTTAAATTAATTCTATTTATTGTAACAAGCTGCTCTGGAGGGTAAGACTCGAACCTATGGCTTCAAGGAGATTCTGACTAAACAGCAGGAAGAAGTTTCTGGGAGGAAGAGGCATTCATCAGTGGAACAGACTCCCTCGGGAGATGGTGGATTCCCTTTCCTTGGAGATATTTTTAAACAGGTTGGACGGCCATCTGTCATGTATGCTTTAGCTGAGATTCCTGCGTTGCAGGTGGGCTGGACTAGATGACCCTCGGGGTCCCTTCCAACTCTGCGATTTTATGATTCTAACATAAAGACAATTTTTTAAGACTCCTGAAGCTGGCAGCTCTATTAACAAGTGGAACGTCGAGGGTGCTTCTGTTCCCTGGCCTGGAGGCGATACAAAAAGAGGGGACACTTTTGCCTGTTTTCAGTTCTGCATGTTAAGCTGCCATTAAAGGCAGAAGAGCAGGGTCAGTTTAAAAAGTTGGCAATTCCAATTTATAGAGTTTGGGAGCATCGTAGGGAATCGGTCAGTGCTGAACGGGGTGGAGTCCAGCAACGTACGGCTGGCCAATGAGTCCTCATCGCTGGCGCACGTGGATTCATGGGCGATGGTGCCATCCAGGCAGAATTTGGGGGCACACAGCAAAATTAGTGGGAGGGCCTCCCCAGATTCAGCAAGTCCCAAAGTAGGGACATGGGTGGCTCTTTGGGTTAAACCACAGAGCCTAGGACTTGCCTATCAGAAGGTCGGTGGTTCGAATCCCCACGACGGGGTGGGCTCCCGTTGCTCGGTCCCTGCTCCTGCCAACCTAGCAGTTCGAAAGCATGTCAAAGTGCAAGTAGATAAATAGGTACCGCTCTGGCAGGAAGGTAAATGGTAAAATGCACTGCTCTGGTTCGCCAGAAGCGGCTTAGTCATGCTGGCCACATGACCCGGAAGCTGTACGCCGGCTCCCTTGGCCAATAAAGCGAGATGAGTGCCACAACTCCAGTCGTCCACGACTGGACCTAATGGTCAGGGGTCCCTTTACCTTTACCTTACCACTGTAAGTGAAAAAAATATATGAGGACCCCCCCCCAACACCCTGTAAAACCATTATCCCTGGTATTACCTGTAGTGCAGGGGGTTAGACTAAATGACTCTGGAGGTCTCTTCCAATTCTACGATTCTACCTAATTCGGCCTTTGCAAACCTGGGGCTGATAGGAGCCACCCAAAATGCCTAAATGGTGCCAGACTGGCAAAATCCCGACCTAATTTTACTGTGGTCAGTAGGCCAAACCTCTGACCACACAGCAGCAGGGGCTGGCTGAGAAGTTGGCAACTGCAGAACGTAGGAAGCTGTCTTATGCCACGCCAGACTAGTATTGTCTACACTGGCTGGCAGCAGCGCTCTAAGGGTTTCCACCTGAAGGTCCCTTTCATTTGGAGAAGCTGAGAATTGTCCCGGGCCTTCTGCACTCAAAGCAGCTGCTCTGCCACTGAGCTATGCCCCTTTCCCTTAGCGTCAGGGTTCTGCACATCTGCGAGTTCCTGCTGGACTGGGAACTGCTGGCAGCTGAACTGGTTCGAAGCTGTTTGAATCTGTAGTGTGTAGACTAGGGTTGTAACTTTTTGACTCCCCCCGACAAAAAAAAAAAAAAAAAAGCCATTTCCTGTAGCAAAGTGAACTTATGCTTAGACACGCTGGAAAAGGGAAATGAAAAGTTGGAATCACTGTAAAAGTTGGAATCTATTTCTCCTGTATTATAATACAGTCATACCTCGGGTTACAGACACTTCAAGTTGCGTTTTTTTGGGTTGCGGACTGCTGAAACCTGGAAGTACCGGAACGGGTTACTTCCGGGTTTTGGCAGTCGCACATGCCCAGAAGCGCTAAATTGCGCTTTGCGCATGCGCAGAAGCAACAAACCGCAACCCACGCATGCGCAGATGCTCCGCTGCGGGTTGCGAACGCTGCGGATTGCGAATGTGCATCCCGCATGGATCATGTTCGCAACCCGAGCGTCCACTGTACATGCTATGCCTATTATACAGCTACTCATACAAAAACTGATTTATTGATTTTTGGGGAGGCCTTTCCTCAAAAGAAATGACCGTTCGTTCCTTTGCTTCTAGGCAAAAGTTCATCTCACTAAGCCACAGGAGCGTGAGGCTTTAAAAAAAAATAGAACCTTAGTGTAGACCAGGCATGGCCAAACTAGGCCCTCCAGCTGTTTTGGGACTACAACTCCCATCCTCCCTAGCTAGCAGGACCGGCGATCAGGGATGATGGGAATTGTAGTCCCAAAACAGCTGGAGGGCCAAGTTTGGCCATGCCTGGTGTAGACATCTGCTGAGCCAGGTGAGCGAGGGGGGGGTCAACTTTCAGACCAGTAGGACGCAGGTGATGATGGAGGATGCTGCGAGTACCTGTGGCCACCTACCCTGACCCTCCCTCCCTCTCGTGTCATGCAGCCTGCTTCGTGGGCTTGTGGGCTCCCCTGAGCCAAGCTACCATTGGCAGCGTCTCGGTCGTGTCCATCCCGGAGACCCCCATCGAGGGTCAGAACGTCACGTTCGCCGTGGTCAACGTGACGGGCACCATCCGCCAGATCGACTGGTACCGAGGTGTGGCGACTGACGGCTCGACCCGGCTCTTCAGTTACTTCCCTGGGAACGGCAACCCGCAGCGGAATGGAGTGCAACATACGGGGAGGGAATTTGGCTTCCCCAATGGGTCCCTCCTCATCACCAGGGTCAGGCCCAACGACAGCAAGGTCTACACTGTGATGCTTCTCATGCGTCCCAAAGGCTCTCTCAAAGGGTCCATCGAGCTTCAGCTTGCACGTGAGTGTTTGGGCTCTCTCCCGCCCCCAGTCTCATCGCCTCCCCCTGTTTCCTGTCTCCGTGGCTCAGGGCTGCAGCACGGAAATGTCCATTCCGGCCGCCGTTGAGAGTTTGCCAATGCTTAGCTTCGGAGATCCTCTTTTATTTTAAACTTAACAGCTAAACAATTCTGCAACATTTCAAATTGAGCAACCAGTCTTTCCACCTACGACTTCCACCTCCCTCCATGGTCCCCCTAAAATTTCTGTTTATACCTTCACCTTATCACAAAAGGAAAACAAAAAGTTTACCACCCACTCAAATCCTGTTTGCGTTTTAATATATTTACACTTAGTGTTTTGTTTTTTTTTAAGCATTCTGCAAACAGAATACTCTTCTGGGGTCTTTAAAAATTGTGGACGGGAAGGAATTTCGACTTTTATCTTCCGCAAAAAGAAGTTGTGTCATCCGGACGTTCCTTCCGGATCTCCTGTTTATTGTTTGCATGTATAACTTGGGAATGCTGGAGATGGCACGAGGAGATACTGGGCTGCTTGCTCCTGTTACATAACCCAACTCAAAGCGCAATTAGCGTTATATAACCACCCACTTCTTCCTTGTACGCAACTGTCAAACGGGGGCGTCAAATGACTGTAGCTGAGTGGTAGGAACATCTTCAGTGTGCGCAGAAGGTCAATTCCCAATGGCATCTCCCGGAAGGGGCAGGAGAGGTTCGCTTTCGGAAAACCCGGAGAGTTCAGTATTGCCACAATGCCAAACTGGCGCATCAATCAGATCAGGGTTTGCCAGACTTGGGCCTCCAGCTGTTTTGGGACTACAACTCCCATCATCCCTAGCTAGCAGGACTGGTGGTCAGGGATGATGGGAATTGTACTTCAAAAAGCAGCTGGAGGCCCAAGTTTGGGAAACCCTGGGTTAGATCAATCAAAGCAAAGATATTTAATGGGCTACAGAGGTACCCTGTATTGTCTTGTATTGGGTGTTGCCAAACTACAACTCCCATCAGTGCCAACAAGCACGGCCAATAGGCAGGAGAGATGGGAGTTGTAGTTCAGCAACATCTGGTGAGCCAAATGTTCCACACACCTGGTTTCGGTTGCCGGCAGAAGTGCACAGATTGAATTAACTCATTTTATCAGTTGATGGGCTAAAATGCAGTTGAGGATTCAACCAACAGGGGGCCCAATGCATGTCCACTCCAAGGGTATCCCCATTGAGTTCAGTAGGATTTACTCCCAGGATAATGTGTATATGAGTGATGGGGAAATCTGGGCCTTCCAGATGGGCCATTGGCCACGTTTGCTGGGGCTGGTGGGAGTTCACGAGGCTGTCTTATTGGTGGGATTTTGCAGGGAGTTACCTTACATCGAGTCAGACAATTGGTCCATCAAGCTCAGTATCATCTACTAGGAATGGAGGAGAAACTGAAATCAGTCTGCATTAAAAGATGAACCTAGCAAATTATCGCTTTCCCGAAGAATACAGGCACACCGAAACACAGCCATCCTTTGCAATCCACCCTTATCTGAATTTTGCAAATGGAGGAACAAGACTAGGATAAAACGTGCGACAAAATACACACCTTGGTGAAAAATAACGTACGGAAAGGCATTATTCTGTGTGAAATTGTTCTGCAAAAAATGTGTACATTAGGCAAAAATAACATACACAAAGGTGTTTTGGGCGAAATTTGTGCTAAATGCCTGACGAATTTTCGTGAAGGCCTTTTCTTCTTCTGATTGCAAACTGGTGAGGGCGCGTGGAGAACAGAATTTAAGACTTGCTGAGGGTGGGGAATGAGAAACTAAAACCAAAGGATTTGTCCATCCCTCTAGCTCAGTGTTTCCCAACCTTGGGCCTCCAGCTGTTTTTGAACTACAATTCCCATCATCCCTGACCACTGGTCTTGCTAGCTAGGGATGATGGGAGTTGTAGTCCAAAAACAGCTCGAGGCCCATGGTTGGGAAACACTGCTCTAGCTGACAGTGAACAGCAGTTTGCTCTCCAGGGTTGTAGGAAGAGAGTCTCTCCCAGCCGTACCAGGAGATCCTGGGGTTAAAACCTGAGACCTTCTGCATGGAAGCTGGATTGATTGATTGATTGATTGATTGATTGATTGTATTTCCTTGCTGTTTTTTATTCAAACAAATCTCAACCAATAAATAACCATAATATAATAAAACATAATACCACATCGCAAATACAGCATATATCATAATTAACAAATTATCAACAAAACAGTTGCAATCTATATAAAAAGACTTAACAAAACAGCCACTAAAAAATAAGCTAAACTTAACAATTATGAAAAGTCATGTGATTAACACATAATGCAGTGTTTAGAATCTATGTTGTTGTTGTTTAGTCGTTTAGTCGTGTCCGACTCTTTGTGACCCCCTGGACCAGAGCACGCCAGGCACTCCTGTCTTCCACTGCCTCCCACAGCTTGGTCAAACTCATGCTGGTAGCTTCAAGAACACTGTCCAACCATCTTGTCCTCTGTCGCCCCCTTCTCCTTGTGCCCTCCATCTTTCCCAACATCAGGGTCTTTTCCCGGGAATCTTCTCTTCTCATGAGGTGGCCAAAGTCTTGGAGTCTCAGCTTCAGGATCTGTCCTTCCAGTGAGCACTCAGGGCTGATTTCCCTGAATCTATAAAACAATATTAAAAAATTGTCAAAATAGCAATTAAAATATAAGCTGAGCACTAAGTTCACTTTTTAATTTTTTTTATTACAAAATTTTATTTACAAACACATAGACACAGAACAAAATTCATATTACACTAAGTTCATTCGCACAACCTCTGCACCCCCATGCTTCTGCCACTGAGCTACAGCCCTTGTCTAAAGGGCACCATCTTCTAAGCAGCTGTTTGAGGTTCAGGAGGCCTGCCCCCTTTTGTGTTGGCTGCACCCCCACTAGGCAGCTCACGGTTCTGCTGGCCCTACCTCGCAGGGTCGTTGTGGAGAGCTGTGAGGACCAAACTATTTCCCGTCTCAAGCATTTGCTTGCTCCCTCGGTCACTTGCCCGTGCCCGATTCTGGGTACTAACACCCGTGTTCGGTCTCTTTCCTAGGCTCAACGACTACCACCCCACCTCCTACGACTCCCACCACAGAGCCACCTCCTGCGAAGGAGCTCACCAAACCTCCTTTGATGCTGGGCTGGATTGTCGCTGGAGTCGTGGTTGGCATCCTGCTCTCGGGGGCTGTCGGGGCTGTCCTGGTCTACCGCTTTGTCTTACAAAAGGCGGACCCAGGCACGGGGTAAGGGGGAACAAGGGCTGTGTGTTTGGAGGGGTCATGAAGGTAGACCACTGAATTGTAGAGTTTGGATGGGACCATGGGAGTCATGTAGTCCAAACTCCTGCAATGCAGAAATCTATCTATCTATCTATCTATCTATCTATCTATCTATCTATCTATCTATCTACCTATCATCTATCTATCTATGGATCTATGGATCTCCTATCTATCTATCTATCTATCTATCTATCTATCTATCTATCTATCTCTATCATCTATCTATCTATCTATCATCTATCTATCTATCTATCTATCATCTATCTATATCTATCTATCATCTATCTATCTAATTTAATTTTCTAAATTACATTTCAAAATATTCATTTAAACAACCTTAAATCATTGACTTCCCTTCTCTTTCGGTGGTTCATTTTGTATACCGTGCACCCCTGCATATTTTACATGAACTAAACCAGTCAGTAATCTATTGCTACATCCATCAAAACTTATTTACGCTGTTGAATTTATCTTAATGCTACCAGCGTTTTTAAATAAACAAATCCCCCCCATATATTCAGTAAACATTGTCTTCTTTAAATGTACATTCTTGTTCTCTTATTCTATACGTTAAGTCTGCAAGCTGTGCATATTCCATCAGTCTAAGTTGCCATTCTTCTTTGGTTGGAACCTCACTCGTTTTCCATTTTGGGGCTAACAAGACACGGGCCACAGTCGTGGCGTACATAAATAGTCTTTTTTGACACTTGGGAATTATCCCCAATGAAAAGGACTCTGTTTTTGTTTATTTTTTTGGAAAGGTACTTTTAATCATTTTTTTCAATTCATTATATATCATTTCCCAGTATTCTTTTACCCATGTAAAAGGAGCATTGCTGAAATCTCAAGCATTTGTAACAGAGGGCCATCCAACCTCCGTTATAAAACCTTCAAGGAAGGAGAGACCACCAGCTTCTGAGGGAGACCATTCCACCGTCAAGCAGCTCTTACTGCCAGAAAGTTCTGCCTCATACTTAGTCGAAATTTCCTTTCTTGTAACTTGAAGCCATGGGTTCGAGTCCTACCCTCCAGAGCAGGAGAAAAAAAAAAGCTTGCTCCCTCCTACATATGGCAGCCCTTGAGATATTTGAAGATGGCTTTCCTATCTCCTCTCAGTCTCCTTTTTCCCAGGCTAAACATACCTTGCTCCCTCAACCGTTCTTCATAAGCGAAATGTAGATATGTCAATGGGCAACCTCTCACCCATTCAAATTTCTTTCTAGGATGCCCGCAAGACTGGATCCAAGAGGGAAAAAGCCACCAGCACCCAAACATGGTGAGTGACCTCCTCTAGAGTATTTGAGAGTCCAGGGATCCACTTTCCCCCTGCAAACAGTGGTGCGTGCGTGTGCTTTGAGTGGGATATCGTTTTGTTCTAGCAAACGGGATGTTAGCCCTGTGTACCTGAAGAAGTGTCTCCACCCCCATCATTCCGCCCGGACACTGAGATCCAGTTCCAAGGGCCTTCTGGCGGTTCCTCCCTGAGAGAAGTGAGGTTACAGGGAACCAGGCAGAGGGCCTTCTCGGTAGTGGCACCTTCCCTGTGGAATGCCCTCCCACCAGATGTCAAAGAGAACAAAAACTACCAGACTTTTAGAAGACATCTGAAGGCAGTCCTGTTTAGGGAAGCTTTTAATATTTGATGTATTACTGTATTTTAATATTGTGTTGGAAGCCGCCCGGAGTGGCTGGGGCAACCCCGTCAGATGGGCTGCGTATAAATAATAGGATTATTATTATTAGCCTGCTAGAATCTTGATAATGACGCAGCTCAGCAGCAACCTACGAATGTAACAATAGCTCTACTGAATCAGACAGTGGCCTCTCAAGTCCAGCATCCTTTGCTCACAGGGACTAACCAGACACATATGCATGGGTTTTTGTTGGGGGGGGGGGTTCAGGACCTCAGAATTGTATTGATTTGTATTGGTTTTATGGGCCAGCTGCCCCCCGCTGCTCCCCTTAGCTACGCTGCGGAGAGACTGGGGAAACCCAGCCAGATGGGTGGGGTATGAATAATAAATTGTTATTATTCAATTATTATTTTGCCCTTGCACTCCTGGGAGTTGGACTCCCTGGACTCCCTTCGCCTGTAGTTTCCAGCAACAAGGTTGTTGTGAGAACGACATGCTATGCAGTTCTGAGGCATGTGCAGAATCGACAAACGTTACTGGTGATTTGTTCTATTCTCCGCTTTCCAGGTGACAAGGAGCCCATTTATGAAACGATGGATTCGCCTGTGGAATCGCCCAGAGTAGAAGGGAAGGAGCCTCCCCCAATGTCTGGACCTCTCCCTGTAAGTCAAGGCATGGATGACCAGCCAAACGCCCTGGACTCAACCGCTCCTTGGTTAGGTTCTGCAAATGGGGTGTGATGGGACTGAGAAGATTAGGAGAGGCTGGGAACGGGATTTTTCAGTCGATGAACTCCACTGTGCAACTCCCTTGATCCTGATCCGGACTCTCTGAATTCCAAAGGTTCTGTATGAATTTGCTGGAACGGACCTTTCTTCTGCACATTTGAGAGTCTGTGTGCAGAAGGGGGAATTTGTCAGGGACTGTGCTGAGGAGGGTGGGAGCCTCCCCCTCCCCTTGCTCCTGCTCCAGATCCTGAATCTTCCCAAGAGCAAGAGGACAGTATAGATTTGGAACAGCGGTTTGCAGAGGGACATAGTTCAGAAGGCAGAAGCTGGGAAATACTGGATAGAGAACAGCTAGGAGAAGAAACTCTGGAAGAGAGAGGGTTAACAGATTCACAGTCCCTGGACAACATTCACCCCCTTTCTCCAAAGTCACGGAGAGCTCAGAAAGTGGCAGAACAGAAAGCACAGAGGGTACAAGCTCAGATTACAAGACGTAGGAGTGACATGGATTAATAGGGACAGAAGGGGGTGAAATCCTTAACTGGGAACACCGCCATTCTAGGAGATGGTTTCTTTGTTCTCTCGCTGTGATTATTCAAGTTTCTAACTGGTAAGAAGACTCCTTTTCCTTTGTTCTGCTTATCTGCTGCCATGGGGGAGGAAGCCGATTCCCTGAAGCCTGACAGAATTTAAAGGACTCCCCCTGCCAGTGGCATAGCTAGAGGGGCAGATGTTGTGGATTGCCCCGGGGGCACTTACCTTTAGGGGTGGCATGCTGAAGCCCAAGGTGGTATGCAAGCCCAGGTGCCCTGAGAGCCCAGTGTGCCGCTCACAAAAGCTGCTTGGGGCTGGGTTCATAGTGTGCACAAGCTGTTGTGCCCCCCCCCCCGGTGCCCCTCTGGTGGCCAAGAAGGATGCAACAGGCACGCACCAGCCCCATGAGTGGTGCTGGGCTTGCAGGTTCCCCAATACACCACGTCCCTCCCCGCCACCAAGGAGCAAAATCTCAGCAAAGGGAGGATCAAAATGAAACCCACCCTTTCACGATGATCCAATCTTTTTCATTGCCCACCATATTCTTTCTCTTCACAGCCTCTGCCGGGTAGTTGCCCCGGACTGGACACAAACTACATGGTAAGTTCTTAACCCTGCGGGAAGCTTAACCGGACTTTTCATTTCTTCCTATATCCATAGAAATGTAAGCCCGTCATCACACTTTGCAGTTTGCAAGCCGGCCCTGGGACCACTGGGACTACAAAGGGAAGCATCGCCTGACATCGCTATGAAGTCAGGTGATTGACAGGTGGGCATCTGTCACCTTTGGCCTGCCAGGAGCTTGGGAAATTAAGATCTGCCCTGCCAGCCAGGAAAGATCCCAGACCTTTCTGCCGCAAGGGATGGGACAGGTGGGGTTGTTGTGATCTATAAGGGGAGGGAAGCAGGTGGCAGTGAGGTCTAAGGCTGGGTAGGCTGGGTTGGTGAGCAGGCGATCACCATCTCTGGGCAACCTTTGGAAGGTCATAGAGTAGAATCTTAGAGTTGGAAGGGATCTAAGGGTCATCTAGTCCAACCCCCTGCAATGCAGGAATATGCAGCTGTCCTGTATAGGGACTGAACCTGCGACTTTGGCGTTATCAGTACCAAGCTTTAATCAACAGCTTGGGACCAGTTTACCTGTGAGATTGCCTTACCTGATTTATTCCCGCACGACATTTATCCCTGCATTGGGGGGGCTGGACTAGATGACCTTTGGGTACCTTCCAACTCTACAATTCAATTCTATGGCGGCTCCAATCTGTGGAGCTGGTGCCAGATAATACTCATTCCACATGAGAACTCCTTGCCTATTGACACCAGGCAGGCACTTTCCTTGTACTCTTCTGCACACCTACTAGAAACATTTTTGTTTAGGCAAGCCTATTTAAGTCACAAAGAACGCTGGCATGGACTTTCATCTGGTTTTTAGCTTAGCGTTGACTCTTAATTATTCTGTGCAGGTGTTAAATTGCTGTTTCGAGGTGGTTTTTACTGTTGATCTCATATTTTATTCGTTTGGTGAACTGATTTGAGGTTGTTTTGCAATCAAGAGGTAGATCAGCTTTGTGAAATTAATAAACAGGATTCCTTTCCTCTTTAATTTTTTAGGAGTTGCTACGCAGAACAGAATCCATTTACGCCGAGATCAAGAGGTGATTCCTTGCCTTGAAAGATGCTCCTCTGACTGCCCCCCCTCCTGCCAGTCACCCCCCCCCCGCTCCCTGAGAATTGACCCATTCCAGTATTTTGGGATGCGAATTCTCCATCTCCTGTCATTTTGCTCTCTCTTGTCTGCTGCTGGCAGGATCTAGAATCCTTTCGCCTTAAGACTGTGCATACAGCCAAGAATTTCAACCTACCGCCAAGTTCAAAGGCGATCAAGCCCAGGACTTTTCTCCTGATGGGACAGAGGAGCTGTTACCTGGGCAGTTTGATCTCATCTCTTCCTAAAAATGGACCACCACGCGTGGCTAAAGTCTTTCTCCTTTTCAAGGAATTCTGGTGGCGAGAGGAAATATTCCTGTTTGCGACTGTGATTATTTTGGTCTTCTGGGCTTTTTCGATAATCCTGGGGTTTTTTTGTTTTTTTTAAAGCAGCAATCTGCTTTGGTGCTCAGAACGTCTTTCTGTTTCCTGGAGGGCTGCTCTGCAAAGTGTTGGAGGGGTACTCTGACTCCCCCCACCCACAAGAACCACTTTCTTTGAAAGCTGTAGATCAGGAAATGGGAGGCCACACACACACACACACACACACACACACACACAAAAAAAAAAAACCACAAACACAAACACAAACACAAACACAAACACAAACACAAACACAAACACAAACACAAACACAAACACAAACACAAACACAAACACAAACACAAACACAAACACAAACACACACACACTCTTTCAGGTCATATTTGGCTAAGGACACCCCCTCCCAATTGCTAGCTCTTAGACAGCATCTTAAAAAGCAGAGACATCACCTTGCCGACAAAAATCCATATAGTTCAAGCTATGGTTTTCCCAGTAGTGATGTATGGAAGTGAGAGCTGGACCATAAAGAAGGCTGATCGCCGAAGAATTGATTCTTTTGAATTATGGTGCTGGAGGAGACTCTTGAGGGTCCCATGGACTGCAAGAAGATCATACCTATCCATTCTGAAGGAAATCAGCCCTGAGTGCTCACTGGAAGGACAGATCGTGAAGCTGAGGCTCCAATACTTTGGCCACCTCATGAGAAGAGAAGACTCCCTGTAAAAGACCCTGATGCTGGGAAAGATGAAAGATGGAGGGCACAAGGAGAAGGGGACGACAGAGGACGAGATGGTTGGACAGTGTTCTCGAAGCTGCAAACATGAGTTTGACCAAACTGCGGGAGGCAGTGGAAGACAGGAGTGCCTGGCGTGCTCTGGTCCATGGGGTCACAAACAGTTGGACACGACTAAACAACAACAACAACAACAGGGCTCTTCCAGAACACCTCTATTTTAAGCCTGAATTCAACCGTGCCCTGGAAAATTCAGGTTAAGCAGTGATCGTTGATGGGAGGTCTTGCTCAAAACCCTGCTTCCCCCAAAGATCTGACTTTTTGCAAGAAGGAAGCTGTGGGGGTGATTCTTGCTATGACGCAACATCCTCTGACCTCCCCACAAAACAGATCAAAACGGATACTCTCTAAATAGCTGGTGTCTCTAATCTGTTTGGAAGTGCCCTTAGTTTAGGATCTTTCCTTCCTTCCTTTCCCACACATGTGAGGTTTGAAAAGTCTCTTCTCCTGCGTAGTCAGCACTTTAGACTAAAGCAAAGATATGTATTAGATTGGAGGGGTGCGTGGATGTCAGCCTTGTCAGATTTTCTTTTTTCTTTTTTACATGAATCCCCAGAGCTACAAACCACTGCTGGTTATAAAAGATAGGCTGTAAAGGGTTTTTATTTTTAGTCGGATGCTGTCAGCCTGGGTAGCTCAGTTAGTTAGAGCATGGTGCTGATGATGCCAAGGTTGCAGGTTCGATTCCCGTATGGGATAGCTGCATATTCCTGCATTGTAGGGGGTTGGACTAGATGATCCTTGGAGTCTCTTTATGATTCTGAATACTCCTTGCTAGGAATCGCAAGCAGGCTTTGGGTTGGCCATCAATGGAACAGGATCCTGGAATAGACTGTCCAGTGGCCTGATTCAGCAGCTTCTTCTTATTGCTATGCTCTTAATTAAAGAGCAGGATGCCCCCGTTCTGAGCCTTGGGATGAGTTTTCAGTGCCACAGCTGAACTGAGTTTACAGTCCTTTTGCAACCCCCCCCCCCACCTCCGCTCCCGGTGAGCTTTCGTCATTTCAAGCAGTCTATCTGATATAGGGAATGTCGTGTTGTTATCACTGTCAAACAAACGGAGAGCCAGGGGACCCAGCTGCAAGTCGACCAGATGTCTATGCTTAGATATTGTTGTAGCAAAACGGTATATAAATTGTTGAAATAAATAAATGAAGTAAGGTATCAGTTGACCCTGATGTACTAGGACTATGGGAAATGATGGCTCAATTGGGCAGGCACACCCTATGAATTGAGCAACGTTGTGGCTCTGAGTATAGCCCTTGAATTGGGGATCCGGACCAGAACTAGGCCCCTAAGTCCACACACACACACACACACACATACAAATCCACTCCTGGTTTTCCCTCTTATCAAAGTGTTCTTTTTTCTTTAGCGTGCTAATTTGGGCTTGTCTACATTTCTGGTTAGGGATGTGGGTGGCGGTGTGAGTTAAACCACAGAGCCTAGGACTTGCTGATCAGAAGGTCGGTGGTTTGAATCCCCGCGACGGGGTGAGCTCCCATTGCTCAGTCCCAGCTCCTGCCAACCTAGCAGTTCAAAAGCATGTCAAAGTGCAAGTAGATAAATAGGTACCGCTCCGGCGGGAAGGTAAACTGTGTTTCCATGCGCTGCTCTGGTTCGCCAGAAGTGGCTTAGTCATGTTGGCCACATGACCCAGAAGCTGTACGCCGGCTCCCTCGGCCAATAAAGCGAGATGAGCGCCGCAACCCCAGAGTCAGCCACGACTGGACCTAATGGTCCGGGGTCCCTTTATCTTAACCTTTACACTTCTGGTTGGTCCCTGCCTAGCAAGCATGGGTCCGAGAGGTTTCCCCACACTTTCTAGGCACAGGTCTGAGTGGTTTTCCCATTCCCTGGAAAACCTGGAAATCGGAACAAATGACAACCTGCAGAAGATCCAGTTGCTGTTCCGACTCAGCGCTAAACCACAGGTTTTCCTGGGGGAAGGCGGTGAGGCAAATGGAGGTGTAAAAAAGCCCTTAGAAGGGCTGGGTGCACTTTTAGTTTAAATACCTGGGCATCAAAAACCCTGGCAAGTCACACAGAGATCTATGTGCAGATCTTCCTGCCCACCCCCCAGCCTAACCCCTTTCATGCAGGGTGGGCAGGAGGAAGGAGCTATAAACTCTTTAGAAATCTGCCATGTGGCTACAGCTATCTCTTGTTTAATCAGACATCTAAGGCTGTTGCCACATGTTCTGCTTGAACAGGCTGGTCTGATCTGTAAAATTTCATTCTGATGTATTTATTATTTTCAACTAGCAACTTCATACCTGGCCATGCTTGGGAATTCTAAAGCTTATCCTCATCTCTGGGAAAACCTGTGATTCAGTGCTGAATCTGAACAACTGGGAATCGGGCTTTCATTCCCCTTAACTGAGTTCTTCTTGCCCCCATCCCCGAGAAATCCTCTTTCTGCTTAGAGTAACATCCAGCCTTTGCTGTGGATGCAACTCTTGCGACCGTCGTTTTGTTTGGATTCCAACCCCCACATTGACCATGTTTTGAAAGGCGCAGCCTGTCAGCTTGGTTCAAAATACCGTCCAACTTTATGCCGTAATAAATGGAAATCTGCCCTTATTCCCTTATGGGGGACACAAGAGCCCTTTGCAGGTTCTCCATCATTCGGAGAAAATAACAGAGGCCAACCAGAGAGTATTGAGAAGCAAAGCAGCCAGTAAGCCTGATCTTTATTGAACTGTTGCAACAGGGTGCTCCCCTCACACGCAGGAGAGGAGGAGGACCCAGAACCCAGGTGTGTCCGCCCATATATAGGCATTTTAAATTGCCCGCCCTGGAGTCCAAGACCACCCCCAGAAATATCATACATACGTCACAGAAAGGGCGGTCTACAGCAGAAATCTGAGTGCATTGTTTATCTCCTGTCTGGCAGGTTACCTGTTAATACTTACTTGATTGGATACCCTGGGGAGCCTGGCCAGTCTTTTGTAATGATAAATACTTAGTTCCTGAGCCAGGTCACAGGCTCACCCTATTCATACACAGAATGAACCCTTAAGACAGGTTTTGTGAATGAAAAGACATTGGGGAGGCTTTTCCATTTTCCTTTGACCTTGCAGAGAAAACATTTGGTCAGTTTGGGAGCCAAAATGGCTCCAGGACTGCCCTCCTGTGCTGCCTCAGACATGTGGCCCATACATTTATGTACGTGTTTGCTTGGTACATTTATGAACATTTATTATATATATATAAGACCTTTATTTATTATATATATAAGACTCCCTGATCTCGTGAACCGTCATGCAAAATTCGGCCAAGGCATCCAAGGAGGTTCAAATGCGCAGCAAACATACAGCTTTCCAAAACAGGTATTAGTCCCACCCATTCAGCCTTTCCTTCAGCGATAAGGGAGGCCTGTTATTATTTGTGATAAGGGAGGCCTGCTATTATCTGTGACCTGCTACCCAAGAGTGTTTTGCTAGGAAACTCGCCACAGTTGGTTTCAAGATAGGAAATGTTTAACACAGTCACAAGATGTAACGAAGCAGGTTTCTGTTATGGGAGAAAGTTGCGTTTAGCCATTTAAGGAATGCAAATAGAGAGGAAATGTCCCCTGACACCGGGGAGAGGGGGGAGGAAAAGGGGACAGAAGGTGTTTGTGTGGAAGGTCCAAGTGAGGCATCATCACTCACTACCTTAATGCTTAAAGCCCACAGTTCACTAAGGCTGAGGGCCTGGGAAGAGGATGGCCCCAGCCTTAGTGGTCCCATAGAAACTGGGCTGCTGTTATTATTTATTTAGTTAATTTGTATACAGTGGTACCTTGGTTCTCGAACTTAATCCATTCTCGGAGTCCATTCGACTCCCAAAACAGTTTGAAAACCAAGGCGTGGCTTCTGATTGGCTGCAGGAGCTTGTTGGACGTTCGGCTTCTGAAAAACATTCGCAAACCGGAACAATTACTTCCGGGTTTGTGGCATTTGGGAGCTGATTTGTTTGGCAACTAAGCTGTTTGAGAACCAAGGTATGACTGTACAGTGGTACCTCTGGTTACGTACTTAATTCGTTCCAGAGGTCTGTTCTTAACCTGAAGCTGTTCTTAACCTGAAGCACCACTTTACCTAATGGGGCCTCCTGCTGCTGCCGCTGTGCCGCCACCGCGCCATTTCTGTTCTCATCCTGAAGCAAAGTTCTTAACCCGAGGTACTATTTCTGGGTTAGCGGAGTATGTAACCTGAAGTGTATGTAACCCGAGGTACCACTGTACTGGCCGTCATCTGCAGATTTCAGGGTTGTTTGCAGCATAAAAATACAATATAAAAACACCAAATACATGATAAAAACAAGAACAAAAATAATAATAAATCAACAAGCCCCTCCCCACATACCCTCAATGCTGTTCAAGCTGTTCAGGAAGCAAAGGGGTTGGAATAAGAGGGGGAGCTCTGAACCCCAACAGTGATGTTTATGAGGGACTGCATGCTAAGATTTGTGAGAGTGCAGCATTACAAAAATATTGAGGAAGGAACACCCTAAAGGGCCAGGAGTGAGTATGCTCAGAGCCAACAAAAGGGGGGGGGGTCGTACCCGCCAACATTTCTCCAATGAAAATAGGGACGTCCCATTCCATAATGATAATTTTACTGTTTATACCCCACACATCTTACTGAGTTGCCCCAGCCACTCTGGGCAGCGTCCAACATATATAAGAAACATAATAAAATGTTTAAAAACCCTTCCGTATACAGGATCGCTTTCAGATGGCTTGGGGGGTCGGATAGCTCCATACCCTCCAGCATTTTTCCACTGAAAATAGGGACATCCTGAGGAAAAATGGGAAAAATCAGAAACTGGGATGGCTTCTCTAAATCAGGGAGGTCCCTGGAAAATTGGGACACTTGGAGGGTTGGGGGGGGGCAGAGATGGAAAACTGAGGGGGAAGCAGGAATGGCGTGCATGCCCTGGGATAAGGGCATGGCTGGCTGAGTTGCTGGAACCCTGAGCGGGACATTCCACGCTGCAACATTTTGTTGCTGGCCCTGTTAGTTAATCTTTATCCCAGTTGGAACCTTTCCCTGGGATTCAACTTGCTTTGGTTAGTCAGCTGCACCCTGGAGAGGGTTTTTATTCCCGTATTTGTTAACCGGTTAGCTAATGATCAATGCCAGGCTGCAATTAAGAAACTTCCAGAGATTCTTGAGCAAGGAGACGCCACCTCATTGCTATTCCCGGCCGCCGCGTATGGCAGACACCCTGCTCCACTTCTCTAGGTGTCAGGAATTTGGAATGTGGGGCAACCGCTTTCCAACGTGCTCCTGCGCCTTCCAGGGCAGCCTGCCGTGCAGAAAAATTATGGGTGCCTCCAGACTGCCGCGGTTTGGCGGGAGGGATTCAGGCGCATACCGGAAGTTTAGGTTTGTGCAATTAATGTGATTTAAAGGGCTCCGTCACCCTGTCACAACAAATCCGGTTTGGAAAGTGGCGGAGGGGAATGATTAATGGGAAGGCTTTTAATCAACACCCTGAGAGCAAATTGGGAGGAATGCTCACTAAAGGCCGGATATAATCTCATCTCCGCGTAAGGTTTGTGCAGGCAAACCAGGACAAAGGTGCCCAGGAATTAGGTCACCTGGAGGGATCTGAATGTAGGCAGAGTGTTTCTCTCGGGCAAGGAGATGGGGGGCGGCGGAAGCTTCACCCCATAGCGACGTGACTGTGTCAGCCGGCAATTAACAGTGCAGCAGGAGAGTCCGTGAAACTAACAATGGCAACTCTGTCAAGGAAGTGGAACAAGGTCCTCTAGTTCCTGGCTCTCTCTGGAGAGGGCATACCATATCCAGGGGGCCACCACTGAAAAGGCCACTCACTCCTATTGGACCTAGCTTGGTAGTGTTGCAGGAATTTATGTATCGGTTGGGGGGGGGGTTGCCCCTCCAGCAGATATCATGCACATGCAGCCCACTACCAAAATCAGCACAATCACTTTTGTGACTTTTGTGATTTGTCCCCACAAAACACTTCATCACAGTTTCTTCCCATCTATTAAAAGGGCCTCTGCTGCATGACACCAAATGTAACAATTCACTGATAGATGTATCTGTGTACTGGCTCACTGGGAAAACTTCAGAAATTCATATAGACATGTGAGCTCAGCTACTCAGCAGCCCCTCTGCCTGAGTGATAATTCCTGGCATCCTGATACCTGAGTGCCAGACAGGTAGCCTTTCCAGAAATAACAAACCCAGATGAAGACAAAAGGGTGTGATTAACTTGGCTGGGAAACAGGGAAATGTAAATCTCTCTTTTGCTTCACTTAATGGGTGTTTGGTGGAGGGCAAGGAGAACCATGGGGCAGGGTCCAGGATGCTCAGATTACTGCTACCAGACCTCCCCTTTCATGATGTAACCATGATGTATGAGTGATGTAGTTTGGGGGGGGTGTAACATGGGGATTAGCAGCTAATAAAAGTTTGGGGGCTCTCTTGTTCGGGGCTTCCATCTAGTTCTACCTTGTGGCAGGTGGCAGTCCTGTCGCGACAGTCTTCAATAAAGACCAAGCCTACTGGCTGCTGTTTTGCTCTGGCATTCCTGGCTGGTGTCCTTGTTTTTTGTCCAAGGGAACCCTCAGATTTCTCCAGAGAAGATGTCTTGGACTGGCTGGATGCAGAGGAATGGTGGGAGGAGCCAGGTGGGGAACCCCCCCAAAGGAAGAAGGCTCAGAGCCCGGGGAGTGGTGGTGGGATGATGATGAGCGATCAGAGGGAGAAGACTGGGAAGAAAGAGGAGGTCAGGAAGCTGGAGGGGTAACAGGACTTAATGAGCAGGGAGAATCTGTGGCAGAAAGCAGTCCAGAATCAGAGGCAGAAGCTGAATCAGTAGAGGAGGGAGGCCAAGAGGCAGAGAGGAGTAAAGCTGGTGAAGAGTCAGGGGTGTCTCCCCCTCCTGCTGCGACAAGCTCCCCTCCCTCCTTGTCTCACAGAACCCGCAGCGGTATGAAGAGGACGGAGCAAAGAGAGGCATGGCAACGAAGTCTCAGATTGCTTGGGAAGGCTACCAGGGAGGAGGATCCTGGGACAGCTGTGGTAAGGCTGGTTTCATCTGCACAATAGACCTGCTGTGCTCATGAGACCTGGCTCCCCTGAGCAGACCTTGTTCCTTCTAATAAAGAGTTGACTTCACCTACTCCGTGTGATTTATTGCTGGCTGGCTTCTGTTCCACTTTTTCCCCGCCACTCACAATTTTATAAGTGTCCACCATGTCGATTCTTTTACCCCACTAATCCTTTTATTCACCACCATCCCTTGACCCCTTCCTGTGCTGCAGACCTGGAGTCCATGCTGGGTGCAGAAGGCCCAGGAAAGTGTTATAAGAACAGCAGAGTTCTGTTCCAGATGGGGAGCAAAGAGCCAAATCATGCAGCTGAAATGAAAATTTGCAGGTTTAAGGCAGGAAAAAAAGCAACACTTTATTTGGAAAAAGTATCAGGGTACAGGAAAAGCACCAACAGGCTTACAATAAGTTTGTTCAAAACTGGGTAACATCTGATAATTATGGGAAAACAAGCTACATAGGTTTGATATACTTTTCTGAGTTTCTATAAGTTGCACATCTTGTGCACTGTCTACATCAGAGGAGACCCAGTGAAATTAATGGGCCTAATTTCATCATGTCTATTAATTCCAATGAGTGTACACTGAGTTGATCGAATGCTGGATAGAAGTTTTAGAAACCTTTACATTTTTTTTTTGTATTAACAGAAATGAAATAAAGTTTTTTTTAGGTAAGACTGCACAGGATCCAGGATATTTCTTCATCCACGGCTCGGCACTGCATAGAAAGAGGTAGAGAGGCCTTCCTGGTTATCAGGAATCTGTTGCCCAGATGGTGAGGCTGGGGAAAGATTTGGAGATTAGAATATTAGAATATTCATTGGGTGTTAGTGATGTGGAGCTTGTACAGTATAAGCCGACAGAGAGAGAGAGAGAGTTCTTTGCCCCAAACAGCTTACAAAATAAAGTTTGCAAGAGGAGAAGGAAAAGAGAGGCAAGATGAACACGTGACGAAGTGATTTCGAGCTGAGTACCGTATTTTTCGCTCTATAAGACACACTTTCCCCCTCCTAAAATGTAAGTGGAAATGTGTGTGTGTGTGTGTCTTATGGAGCAAATGCAGGCTGTGCGGCTATCCCAGAAGCCAGAACAGGGAGAGGGATCGCTGCGCAGCGCTCCCTCTTGCTGTTCTAGCTTCTGGCTTAGCTGCACGAAGCCTCTTCAGAGCACAGGGAGCCTTCATCCCGCTGCCCTGAGGAGGCTTCATGTGGCTATCCCAGAAGCCAGAACAGCGAGAGGGAGCGCTGCACAGCGCTCCCTTTAAATAATTTCCCCCCCTTGCATTCCCCCTCTAAAAACTAGGTGCGTCTTATAGTCAGGTGCATCTTATGGAGCGAAAAATACGGTAGCTTGTTGTCGAGCATGAACAAAAAACTGGATGCAGCAGCAATAACTCACTATCAGTAGAAGTCACATTCAGAGATGCCAACTTTTCCTAGCAACCCCTGCTCCTGTGCCTTTTAAAGCAACTAGATCTGTAGGCATTCGTAGGTAACAATGCTCATGCTTGTACGGGGTGAAACTTTACCTGCTGGTTTCTGCAGATCACCAAGGCGTTGGGTGCTTTTGTGTGCGTGTTTGTTTGGCAATTTGTCTCGCAGGAAATGTTCAGCACCACTGGAGAAAATCATTCCCTTTTTGTAAGTGGGAGGCTGCCGCTGTGGTTGGTGTCGAGCCTGGTGCCACCTGGTGGCTACTTCAAGCTTTGCCACCTGCTCCAGGGGGGAAATCCACCCAGCTTTTTCCAACGCCACAATGGATTGCAGTGGCTTGTGCCTCTTAAAAAGACCCTCCAAGTGCCCCTGTTTTCCAGGGACAGTCCCCGATTTACAGAAACCACCCCAGGTTCTGATTTGATCCCGGAATGTCTTGCTTTTCCTTAGAACCAAATGCTTTGGAAAGACAGGATGGACTTAGCCTGCTGCCTAAAAGATAACCATCCCAGGAAAGGGTGTTCCAAAGATGGCAGGTTCCAATACCAGGACGGAAGAAGGACCACTCTCTGGTAAGTCATAGGAACACAGGAGGCTGTCCTGAGTCCAGAGGTGACGCCAGGCCCAGGAGGCTCAGACGGACAAGGAAGGGGATGGGAGAGGAGGTCCAGAGGAAGCAGGAATTTGTCCCTCCCAAGATATGGCTGATAGGGTGGCCATATGTCCATAATTTCCCAAATATAGCCGGAATATGACAGTCATAAGCAGCGTCCGGCTGGGAAAGCCACGTCGAAAGTTTAGATAAGGAGCTATTCTTTAAAATAGCTCAAAAACTTCAGTGGTTTTGTTTTTTGTGTTTTTTTGTGTTTTTTGCAAACAAACAAAAAAGCTCAGCAACTTTGGTCAAAAAACAACAACAGCAACAGAAGAAGAAGAGTTTGGACTTGATATCCCGCTTTATCACTACCCAAAGGAGTCTCAAAGCAGCTAACAATCTCCTTTTCCCTTCCTCCCCCACAACAAACACTCTGTGAGGTGAGTGGGGCTGAGAGACTTCAGAGAAGTGTGACTGGCCCAAGGTCACCCAGCAGCTGCATGTGGAGGAGCAGAGACGCGAACCCGGTTCACCAGATTACAAGTCTATCGCTCTTAACCACTACACCACACTGGCTCTCAGCAACTTTTGTGTGCGGATTTTCACTTTTTGAAATATGGCAACCCTAGCTCTAGATGGGAAGTAGGACTCTACCCTAGCCAACAGCCAGGGTTGCAGGAAGCAGCTCCAGCAGCGGGGCACGGCTTGGTCACCCAGGCCCTGGTGGTGCCCCCATTTCTGGGAACAGACCCTCTTCCAACACAGTGACCTTCACAACAACAGTCTTGTGAGGCAGGAGAGTCCTCTGAGTAAGCAAGCCTTGCCCATTGGGACAGCCCTATTGATTCCGCCCAGTTCTGGACTGCTTGTCCAGATCTTGGACTCTCTGTAAACTGGAACCGGCCCTTTCAGCCCAACTGGACTTGTCTTTCTGTTTGTGGGTAAGGAATTTCCTGACCGATAGGCCGCAGACAGTGAGAATGGGACCTTACTATTCTTCTACTCTAGTATTAAGCACAGGAGCCCCTCAGGGGTGTGTGTTAAGCCCCTTTCTCTATTCCCTGTACACATTTGACTGCACCCCACTGTATAAGTCCAACACAATCATCAAATTTGCGGATGATACAACAGTGGTGGGGCTCATTAGTGAGAATGATGAGGCTGCTTATAGGAAAGAAGTACAGGGGTTAATTCAATGGTGTAAAGAAAATAATCTTATGCTTAACACCAAAAAAACCAAAGAACTCATAATTGATTTTAGGAGAAAGAAAAGTGTATTTTTACCATTGCACATAAATGGCGAGGAGGTGGAGAGGGTTGGTAGTTTTAAATACCTGGGCACTTACATCTCTGAGGACCTCTCATGGACTGCAAATATTAATATGGTTGTGAGGAAGGTGCAGGGGAGGTTGTATTTCCTGAGAATGCTCAGAGGATTGAATCTATCTCAGCACCTACTTCTGTCCTATTATCATAGTACCATTGAGAGTGTCTTAACCTATAGTATATTATCGTGGTATGGGAGCAGCTCTGGAATGGATAAAAAAGCTTTACAGAGAATAATTAAAATTGCCCAGAATGTTATTGGGCTCCAACTACCAACCCTGGATGAGATCTTCACGTCTCGCAGCTTGAAGAAGTCACACAATATCCTGAGAGATCCCACCCATCCTGCTCACAACCTCTTTGAACTGTTGCCTTCGGGCAGAAGATACAGGACAATGAAAACACGAACCACACGCCTTCTGAATAGTTTCTATCCAAGAGCTCTGATTGCACTAAATAATGATCTCAGGGCCAGTTGTAAGAAATAGCAAGCAGTGAGTAGTAAGGAATGAGATAGGTTTTAGGTTATGCTATGCTTTTAATAGGTTGTGTTATATTCTGGATTATGTATGTTTTAATAGATTATGTCTGAATAGGATGAGAGTGTTGGAGATACGTGCAAATGTGTATGTGAATCCGGTCTTGGGTGTTTGATTTTCGTTGTTGTGTATACTGTGTATATACGGACAATGACAATAAATTTATCTAATCTAATTTCCTGTCACTCAGGCATGAGTCGCTACCTGTTACTGAGACTTGACCTCTACTCTGCCTCAAAGAAGGCCTTTTCCTCACTCTCATGTCATCAGGGCCTGAGTGGGAATCAGGGCAGAAGCTACCTTGTAGCAAATCAGAACACCGGTCCATTTAGCTGTCAGGTGTGGGATCTCCCCCAGCCCTGCCTGGCGATGCCAGGATTTGAACCAGGGACCTTCAGTGTGCAAGACGATTCTCCCCCACTGAGCTACAGTCATACTTCAGGTTACAGGCGCTTCAGGTTGCGTATTTTCGGGTTACGGACCCGTCGAAACCCGGAAGTACCGGAATGGGTTACGTCCGGGTTTCAGCAGTCATACATGCGCAGAAGCACTAAATTGCGCTTTGCGCATGCGCAGACGCAGACGCACTGAATCGCAACCCACACATGCGCAGACATGCCACTGTGCATTGCGAACGCTGTGGGTTGTGAACATGCATCCCACATGGATCATGTTCGCAACCCGAGCGTCCACTGTACTTGGCTAAGCCCCAAACCTAGGGTACCTGGAAAGCCTTTATTGATAGACAGGTCCACATGGGTTTTTGATGTCTTCATTGCTGTGCTTGAAAGCAGTTTGACGAGTTAATGTTTCGTGCAGATCAAACTGCTGTTAAAGGCAAAGGAGCAGGCTGCGCAAGGTTCTTTTGATCAGTTGGCTTTGAATTTATGGATTTTCTTGGCGTCCTAGCTCTGGGCAGGGGAGGAGAAGCGCCGCACGACCCTGGTTTCCTACGAGCTGAATTTGAGCCCAAACTGGGGAAGGAGCAAACACCCCAGAAGTTGTGGATCCTGTGAGATCGAGCCCCCGCTGTCACTACCAACCCAACAGGCTGTCAACATACCTTGCAAAAGTTAGGGACTTTCCGCCAAACTCATCATTCACGGGATGACTTTGCGCCTCAGGGAAGTGAGGGAGCCTAAAAGGGTGGAGGAAATGGGTTCATTAAGTACGTCCACATCCTGGCCTTCCTCCAGCGATAAAGAAACACAGAGATTGTCCTATTTTCGCCTCACAACAATTCTGCTAGGCAGGACAGGGCGAGTGGCTCAAGGCGGCCAAGGGAGCTTTGTGCTTCAGTGGAAATTCAAACCCTGGAACATTTATAGAACATTCCCCCCTCCCACCCGATAAATCGTGGGAACTGTGGTTTGTTGTGCTGGGGGGTCCTAGCTCTGTAAATGGTACTGTTTTAAATGTGCATTTTACATTTGACTTCACTTAGCAATGTTTTCTTTTGAAATGTTTAAGATTTTTTTGTCGACTTTTGTTAAATACGTCTTCTGTAGTTGACCTCCTTTGTAATGTTTTATTTTGAAATCTTTTAAGATAATATTTTAGTTTCCTGTTAATTATGTTGCTTTGGCTGTATACCTTATATTTGACTTCCTTTGGAAATGTTTGATTCTGGATTGTTTTAATGTGCTGTAAACCGCTTTCAGATTTTTCTTAAAAATATAAAGCGGTATTGAAATGAAATGAATAATAATAATAATAATAATAATAATAATAATAATAATACAGTTCCCAGGCTTCTTTGGGGTGTACATGTTTGCTTTAAAGGTATGGTGCATTCCTGTCAACTTTGGAAAAAGCTGGGACGTCCCGTTTCTTCCTGAGAGAGAACAGTGGCCACTTTGGGAGCCTTGTGGTTGTGCAATTTCAGGCCGAAAACTCACCCCGAAAAAGTGCTTTACCCAGATCTGTGATCTCACACAGGCCATGTGACTTGTGCAGGATTTCAGACCCGAAAGATGGTGTCCCGGATTTGGGCCATGTCGTGTCGGAAGGTATGATAGTGTGTGAGCCTGAGATTGTCTGTGTGAGAGTGTGGGATGGCCAACGATGCATGTAGCATATGGGCCAAAACAAAACGCTTTGCCACTGGTCCTTATTCCCATCTCTAGGGACTTAAGAAGAACCCCACTGGGTCAGAGCAAAGGTCTGTCTGGTCCAGCACCCTTTCGTCACAGCAGCCCACCAGAAGCCTCTGAGAAGCCTACGAGCTGGACTCTCATTCCCCAGTGCCTGGTTTTCAGAGACCTGCTGCCACTATGACCAGCAGCCCTCAAAAGAGAGAACCTTATCCTCATTTCTGAAGCTGCGTATCCTAGCGGTTCGTGTGCCACTCACAGAATAGCCCGGAGAAGACGGGCATCAGGGCGTCTGCCCAGGCGAGTGATCCAAGCAACATCCCAGCGATGACGGCTGCACTGTAGGTCAAAGAGGCAGAGGCACGACCTTTTTGGGGGTAATTACCTTTTTGGGGGTCATGACCTGAAAGAGGGGGAAAAGGATTGGGAATGAAAGCATTGATCCAGAATTCGGCTCCAAACAGCTGCCCTCTTGCGATCCAGAGGTGCGTTCCAACACCCACGTAACAAGGTCTTTCCAACTGTTAAATAAACCTTAAATAAACAGCTTAGGTAGTGATTCAATCTGCGTAAATTAAATGTATCCAAAACTCCCCACTGCCTGGCCGTACAAGGTAAGCTGGCAACTTTATTTTGAAGAGGTCAACGCATCCCCAAACGGATGTGCACGAGATGGCACTGATTTGCACATGTCTGAAACAATAGTTTAAAGTCCCAAGATGGCAGAATGAACCTTTTTTAGACCAGGCGTTCTCTCCAGTGTGAGAGAATGAGGCAGGGATCCCTCTCCCAACCTGGGGCTTGCTGTCTTCCCTTTTAATAATAATAATAATAATAATAATAATAATAATAATAATAATAATTTATTTATACCCCACCCATCTGGCGGGGTACTTTATAGTACTTAATCTAAGTACCGTATTTTTTTGCTCTATAAGACGCACCAGAACACAAGATGCACCTAGTTTTTGGAGGAGGAAAACAAGAAAAAAAATATTTTGAATCTCAGAAGCCAGAACAGAAAGAGGGATCACTGCGCAGTGAAAGCAGCGATCCCTCTTGCTGTTCTGGCTTCTGGGATAGCTGTGCAGCCAGCATTCACTCCATAAGACGCACACACATTTCCCCTTACTTTTTAGGAGGGAAAAAGTGAGTCTTATAGAGCAAAAAAATATGGTACTTCTTAGATCAAGGCCCTGTCTAATAATAATAATAATAATAATAATAATAATAATAATAATAATAATAATAATAAATTATTTATACCCCACCCATCTGGCTGGGTCCTTCTTAGTATTCAATCTCAGTACTTCTTAGATCAAGGCTCTGTCTGTACTATGCAGTGGTACCTTGGTTCTCAAACTTAATCCATTCCGGGTGTCCGTTCGACTCCCCAAACCATTCAAAAACTGAGACGCGGCTTCTGATTGGCTGCAGGAGCTTCCTGCACTCAAGCTGAAGCCGCTTTGGACATTTGGCTTTTGAAAGACGTTCGCAGACCAGAACAGTTACTTCTGGAATTGTGGCATTCGGGAGCCGATTTGTTTGGCATCTAAGCCGTTCAGGAGCCAAGGTTCCACTGTATGTTGAAAGGAGTACCATACCACTTTAAACAGCCACAACTTCCCCGCAAAGAATCCTGGGAAGTGTAGTCTGCTGAAAAGTTGCTGGGGGTTGTTAGGAAGCTCCAATTCCCCTCACAGAGCTACCAGTTCTCCATCCCCCTTGCAATATTGTATATATTCATGTGGTTGCTGCCTAGTGGCCAAAAGGCAAACTGCTCTCCTGAGAAACAGTTGGAGCTGAGTTCTTGAGAGCTGGTCCAAGATGGATGCTGGACTACAAACTGTGTAACAGAAACCAATAAATAAGACCACATATTGGGCACCCACTGGTATATCATACATATATTATACCTCTTCCCAGGGAACTCTGGGAATTGTGGTTCTGTAAGGGGAAAGGGGCAGGTGTCTCCTAACAGTGGCGTAGCGTGGGGGTGCAGGGGGGCCGGCCGCACCGGGCGCAACATCTGGGGGTTAGGGTTAGGGGGCGCAAATCCACAGGTTAGGGGGCGCAAATTACTTGCCTTGCCCCAGGTACTGACAACCCACGCTACACCACTGTCTCCTAACAACTCTCAGCCACAATAGCAAATTACACTTCCCAGAATTCTTTGGGGGGAAGCCATGACGGTTTAAAGTGGCTTCAAAGTGCTTTAAATACGTGGTGTGGACAGGACCTAAAAGAGAGGAGGACTAGTTGACCAGTTTATGGTCAGGACCTGCCTTCTGCTACTCTTGCCTGGCCTTCTCCAGAGACCAGACTCTCTGCGTCTCCAGAGCACAGCAACTCAGCACCTGCTCAAGATGCTCAGGACAGCAGCATGCTGTGAGCCAACCCCCCAGGTTTGCGTTTCTTTCATTGGGAAGCCGGATAGAAATTAAGACCTGCAACCAATCTCATTGCTTTCCACCACTCTTTGGAAAAGAGCAACAGTGGTGTCAGAAGTTCAACCGCAGCAGGAGAGAAAGCTCTAGAAGGGACTCTGCTAGGCCAAGGAAATGTTTTGCCCCTGGAATGCAAATGTTAAGTTTGGCGCCCCCCCTAGTGCTTGCAGTGGGGTTTCAATGTCTAATCGATGGAGTGGTTTGATGATGTTAAAAACGCTTTTAAGGGGCCCCAAAAGGAAGAAGTCATTGTTTATTTAAGCAGGTGGCTGCCGTACGGTGTAGAGCTTTGGAGAGGACGGATACTTGCCAGATTGTCGGAGGACGTCAAGATAGACTTGTCCCTTGTGCACTTGAAAGTCTCCTATGTCAGGTTCCCGGGGGGAAGTCCCCTGCCCTGGTTGTTGCTGCTGGTTCAGAAGAGATTCGATCTTCACTGTGTAGTTGCCGGTGTCAGAAACATCAAGCTGCCTGATGTGCAAGGTGCAATCCTGCCTCAAAGTCGTTCTGCCTTGGGACAAGCTTTGCTGGTCTGTGTCCTCTGGGTCGTATTCGAGAACATTTTCTTTCCCACCCCTGGGGTGTATGACCCACTTGCAGAAGCTGAATTGCTTTGGGGCATTTTGTGGGGTCAGGGTGAGGTCCTGACCTTGAGCAGGACGCTGTGGGTTGAGGTTTATGGACATGAGGCCTGTAAAAATAGAATTCGTGAGGATTTCACATGGCTCAGGATGAGAGTTGAATATACCGTATTGGCCTGAATATAAGCCTCGTATTTCCCCCCAAATTCCAAATTCTGGTGCGTCTTATAGAGCGAAAAATACGGCAAAGCATTAAATTTGAGACCTTACAAAAATGGGCTTTTACGATATCACTGTAGGATTTTCTTCTACATTTGCCATTTATGGCTGTGAGTGCCTGTGGAGTTTTAAGGGAGCGGCTTATATTCGGGTATTGTCTCCCCCCTCACCTCGAATTTTAAAGGTGTGGCTTATATTCCGGCCAATACGGTATATATATGTTTGGAAAGCAGGTTGCTAACTTATTTCACAGCTTGCACTCCTGTGCCTCAATCAGCGGCCGGACCCACAAACTTTGCCAAATGTTTAGCACTGTGCTTCTGCAAACCAAGCTTGTGCAGCCTATCTCCTTTCCTTTCCGGTCAACTAGCAACTTTATGTGGAAGGGGCCAAACTACCCTTAAATAACTTTGCTCCTCCCCCTGTTGGATTGCCACTTTTTTCATAGTCCTTGCTCCTACGCCTTTTGGTCAATAGCCTTGAAATGAGCAACTGAAGCTTTTATCAGCATGGGCAAAAATCCAGACAGAGGTGTGTTTTTCCCCCCTGCCATTCAAATCTCAGATAGGTCTGAGAAACCCTGGACATATTGCATCCCTAGGCAAGTACTGGGGAAAATCTTCCAACAACATTCTCCCCCCCCCCCCGGAAGAATATAGGAGTTGGTTTAAAAGGCAGAAACTTCCCACTGTCTTTTCTGACCCTACAATTTTAAATTTATTTAGAGCCAAAACTTCCAGAAATGGGTGGTGAATGGATAGGAGTGCGCTGAGATCAAATTAGGGGTTGCCAGCTGACCAGAAAATCTGCCTGCTGTTGTGCCCTACGCACACACATTTATTTATTGATACTCATCCATAGAGATACAAAAATACATACACATTGCAAAGTAGCTTTTTTTATAATATGCTAAGATAAAACAGCTACTTAGTGTAAGAAAGAACAAAGCCAGAAAGAAGAAAACACAAGACAAGGAGAGACCTAAAGAAAGAGAAAGCGAGAGAAAGAGAAAGAAAGAACAGAAAATAAAATAGAAGAGATTAAATGACTTTTGGCTCTCTGTCCTGCAGCTACACATGACATTCGTTCCTTAAACCACAACCATTCTATCTTCTATCAAGTAGTGTTTTTAAAATATCCAAATCCCGATATTACACATTCATTTCCTCTATCCTGCAAAAAGTCCATAAGAAATTTCCAATCCTTAACCAGTGCCAGCAATGATTTTTTCTCTAATTAAACATGTCGGCTTCGCCATCTCAGCCAGCTCCAGTAATTTGATCAGCCGTTCTTCCAGAGCGGGTCTCTTGTGCCCTTGATATATAGGAGGCCTCTCTGCAGAGACTGGCAGAGGCAAGCCTTTCATGGTGTGGAAATAATAATAATAATAATAATAATAATAATAATAATAATAATAATAATATCCTGCCCATCTGGCTGGGTTTCCCCAGCCACTCTGGGCGGCTTCCAACAGAACACTAAACTACAATAACCTATTAAACATTACAATCGTCCCTAAACAAAGCGCCGTTGCAGTTGGCAGCAGCGAGAACATTTGCAGCAGCAAGCGGCAAATGTTGGGGGGGGGGACCTCCGGCCCTCCACAACTCTCTCACTGGCCCCTGGAATCCTCCCGAGGCCATGCCTTTCTTGGGCTCTGCTGCTCCAGACCCTCCCTGAGGGCATTTGCCTGGCGGGACTGGGCCCCCAAACTTCGACAATGCCCCTTGCTTGCCTGAACAGAGGATAGGGAGGTGTTTGTGTGCGGAGACTAACCTCCTGCGCAAAGGAAAAACTGAGCATTAATGGCTAGAAATTGGAAGGACACCAACAAAGGAAGAATGGCAAGATAAATTGTATTTGGAATTAGCAAGAATGACAGTTAGGAACCGGCCAAACCAAAATGTCAGAAAAGAAAAAAAGTAAAAGTAAAAAGGAGTGGGAATGTGTAAAAGATTATCTAGGGAAACATTGTTCTCAGATAAAACCCTTGATATGTTCCGACTAAATTTTGCAACGTGAAGGTCAGATAGATGAGATATATTACCTATTAGAAAGGCAGTAAGGAAAAACAAGGGACGCGGGTGGCGCTGTGGGTTAAACCACAGAGCCTAGGACTGGCCGATCAGAAGGTTGGCTGTTCGAATCTCCGCAACGGGGTGAACTCCCGTTGCTCGGTCCCTGCTCCTGCCAACCTAGCAGTTCGAAAGCACGTCAAAGTACAAGTAGATAAATAGGTACTGCTCCAGCGGGAAGGTAAATGGCGTTTCCGTGCGCCGCTCTGGTTCACCAGAAGCGGCTTAGTCATGCTGGCCACATGACCCGGAAGCTGTACGCTGGCTCCCTCGGCCAATAAAGCGAGATGAGCGCCGCAACCCCAGAGTCGGTCACAACTGGACCTAATGATCAGGGGTCCCTTTACCCCTTTACCTTAAGGAAAAACAGCACAGCTGAAAAGGGAACGAAGACAGAAAAAGCCGCACTGAGGTTGTGGGAAGAAATATTGTGTAGAAATGTTGTTATTGTTTGGTTTTTATATGTGTGCAGTATATGTTAAAAAGTGAATGGAATATGTAGATCAATAACCAATTTAAAACTCAATAAAAAGGAATTTAAAAAGAAGAAGAAGGAAAAACTTAACGTTCTCCACCCTGCTCACTTTTGCCTCTGGTGCAATGCTAAGAAAAAAGGACGGCTCTTTCCCCATTACATTGTGGTTAAAGAAACAGGAGCCTTTCTTTGAAAAAGGTGGCGACCGAGCGGTTTGGTACTTACTTGAGATTCGCAAATAATAAGAGTCTGAGAGGTTTCTCCCTACAAATTGTTGCCCTTGGCCTGTTTGCTGGTCCGGGCCGAGCTGAATCACCACGGTGTAGTTCGCCGCATCGGACTGCGTCAACCTCGCGATATACAAGGAGCACCCGTCTCTCAACGTCTCCCGTCCGGTGTGTCCGGGGCCTTTTTCTGGCTGCCTCTGCCCAAATTGCGTGAAGATGTTCTCCGCTCTCCCCAAGCGGCTTTGCCGGAACCACTGGCACTGCGCGAACTGCCGGGGGGCGTTCCTCAGAGACAGCTTGACATCGTTGCCCAGAAAAGGCTCAATTGGCTCAGGGGTCAAAGACAACTGGGGTTGAAATTGTGCTGGCACCATCTGCAACATGCAGCTTAGGAGGAAACCTAAGGAAAGGGGAGGAAAAATGGACTAAGACTTCTTCTACAGGGCAATGGTCTAACACACACAATAACATACCCTCCAACATTTCTCCGGTGAAAATAGGGACGTCTTATTCCTTAACACTCCTGCCAACCTAGCAGTTCGAAAGCACGTCAAAGTGCAAGTAGATAAATAGGTACCGCTCTGGCGGAAGGTAGACGGCGTTTCCGTGCACTGCTCTGGTTTCGCCAGAAGCAGCTTAGTTATGCTGGCAACATGACCTGGGAAAACCGTTTGTGGACAAACGCCAGCTCCCTCGGCCTGTAAAGCGAGACCAGTGCCGCAACCTCAGAGTCGGTCACGACTGGACCTAATGGTCAGGGGTCCCTTTACTTTTACCTTTATTCCTTAACAACAACAACAGTTGTATTATTCTTGCCCCTGCCCATCTGACCGGGTTGCCCCAGCCACTCTGGGCGGCTTCCAACATAGATAAAAACAAAATGAAACATGAAACATTAAAAAAAAACCACTTCCCTATACAGGTCTGCCTCCAGATGTCTTCTAAAGGTTGCATAGTTACTTATCTCCTTGGCTCGGGGGGTCGGCTAACTCCATACCTCCAACATTTCTCTGATGGAAATAGAGACGCCCTACTGGACACTCCAATATTTATCAGGTGAAAATAGGGACATCCTAAGACTCTTGAGAGTCCCATGGACTGCAAGAAGATCAAATCTCTCCATTCTGAAGGAAATCAGCCCTGAGTGCTCACTGGAAGGACAGATCCTGAAGCTGAGGCTCCAATACTTTGGCCACCTCATGAGAAGAGAAGACTCCCTGGAAAAGACCCTGATGTTGGGAAAGATGGAGGGCACAAGGAGAAGGGGACGACAGAGGACGAGCTGGTTGGATAGTGTTCTCGAAGCTACCAGCATGAGTTTGACCAAACTGCGGGAGGCAGTGGAAGACAGGAGTGCCTGGCGTGCTCTGGTCCATGGGGTCAAGAAGAGTCGGACACGACTAAACGACTAAACAACAACAAAGGAAAAATGGGGGATTCCAGGATCAAATCAGAAACTGGGACAGCTTTGGTAAATCTGGGGCCGTCGCTGGAAAAGAGAGGCACTTGGAGAGTCTGCCATAAAGGACAAAGGAAGCTGGGTGTTTCTGTGCTTCAGGGTGTGGCAGAAAATGGTACCTTGAAGGGGAAAAGAGGAAGTTTGCTCTTCTGAACTGAAGATATTGGGCCAGCCTGCCCATGAGAAGGAGAAAGGTGGTCAGCTCAGGAGGCAGATTTGGGTCCAAGGAGCACACTGCCCACTGCCATGGCATGCCCCTGACCCCAACACCAATTGTGCCCTGTTGCTGAGGGCACCCCCTGCCACCTCCCCCATCATGAGTGCATCCCACCACTTGCCTCCCCCTGCCACCACGTCCTCCATGGGCGCACCCTAGAATCATAGAGTTGGAAGGGATTCTGAGGGTCTCTATTTCAAGCCCCTGCAATGCAGGATTCCCAGTGAAAACAAGCTGTTCTGCTGCGGCGGCTGCTTTGCTGCCATTTTCTCAGCTGCAGGTGTGCCCGCTGCAAGGAGGAGGCAGGCTGTGGTTTGGGGGCAGCAGGTTCCCCTCCGCCCTGTCTCAAGTGGCAAAATGTCCCCTCCTGGCCCCGCACCTTGTGCAACCAGGCTGTTGATCCACCTAACCGGGGCGCCACAATTTAAGAAGGATATTGGCAAGCTGGAATGTGTGCAGAGGAGGGCAACTGAGAAGCTCAAGGGTCTGGAAACCAAAGCCTTATGAGGAACTGTCGAAGGAGCTGGGTTAAGAGGGGATATGAGAACCGTCTTCAAATATCTCAAGGGCTGCTGCCACGTTGGAAGATGGAGCGAGCTTGTTTTCTCCGGCTCCGGAGGGTAGGACTCGAACCCAGGGCTTCAAGTTTACAAGAAAGGAGATTGCGACTAAACATCAGGAAGAACTTTCTGGCAGTAAGGGCTGTTCAATAGTGGAACAGACTCCCATTAGAGGTGGTGGACTCTCCTTCCTTGGAGGTTTTTAAGCAGAGTGGCCATTTGCCAGGGAAACTTTTGCTGGGATTCCTGCATTGCAGGGGGTTGGACTAGATGACCCTCGGGGTCCCTTCCAACTCTACAATTCTGTGATTCTATGACTCTTTTTCCTACACTGAACGGCAGCGGCTCTCCAGGGTTTCAAGGAAGGGACAATCCTAGCCCAATCTGGAGAGCCATGGATTGAACCTGCGGCCGCTGCCCTTTCCTCAGCTTACAATAATTTTTATTAACTGGCCAATCACATCAAATTAAATCACATCATATAAATTCCGAATTACAAAGCCAAATTTTGAATTCCTCAGCTTACCTGCCAGAAGCATGACATTCCGTGCTCCCTGTCGGCTGTTGGGGAGACCCATCGCCTTTTTCGCCTGCAAAACTTCAAACTCTTCCAAGAATCAGGGCGGACGGACGGAAGGGCAGAGCCTCTTCTCTGGACAAAGTCTGGGTCCCTCTGTTCCACGTCCCTCTGCCTGCGACACTCGCTTCCTCCCCTCAGCCTGTTTCTCCTTTTGTCCTGCAGAAAAAAAGGAAGGAAACGGGCACCGTAACACAAGGTCGACACATCCCTGCCTTCTTTGGTTCGTTTATTTTGCCGTTTCTGAGTTGCACCATCTCAAGGTGACTAAGGCTGAGTCCTGGCAGTTCAGCCCCGTAGTGCAACTCCAGAGGTGTGGGGGAAAGCGGGTCACTGGGTTCTTGTGGGGCTGGTGGGGGGGATCAGCTGCTGTCCCTTCCATGCACAGAAGGGATTATTTATCAGTGGAGTGTCCTCAATGTCCATTCCTAGCTAGGCAACACAGACAGGTCTCTGCTCTCAAAGAGCCTACAGTCTGCTATAGTGACGCAACAACACAGGGAGGGAAGGAGGGAGGGAGGGAGGGAAGGAGAACAGGCAATGCCATGCTTTAGTCTTGGCTGCAATCCTAACCCCACTTACCCAGGAGTAAGGCCCACTGAATTCAGTAGGACTTACTTCTGAGTAGGCACAGTTAGGAAACATGGCACAGTTCATAAGGATGGAAAGGCCTGTCAATTTTAGGTCTCTCAGTGTCTCATGTTTCCACTCTTAAATTCAGTTCTTACATTCAGAGGGGGAGATTTTCAGCCCCGAGGGCCACATTATTTGCTTCGAAACGTTCTGGGGGCCACACGCCAGGGCAGGCAGGGCCAGAGGCAAACAATTCATGCAAATATTACCTTTGCAAAGTAGGCTGCCTTGCGGCTCATCTTCAGGAGAAAAGGCTCAGGAGTGAACGCTACACAAATGTGGAGTGGAGTCCCTAAGACGGTGGGATAGCACCTTGTTTGCAACTTCCGGCAACTCCTGCTGCCCAGCTGGTGCCACACGTATTGCTCTGCCTTCCTTTGGTCCACATCAGTGAGGCTGAGGGGGGGTCTTGTGCTCTGGGCAGCTCAGGACCTCCCAACACGCTGCCCAGGCTTGCACCCCAGTGAGTTCAGTTTGGCGCTGCAAATGCAGCCAAAACAACGCTGGAGGCAGCAGTTATGAGTCTCCTCAGCCACAGCAGGCGCTGCAATTCTCCAGTACTTAGACTTCACCCCTGGAAGCGCACTCCATTGTCTCTCAAGGCAAATGGATGCCCAAAGCCGTAAAACAGCAGGCTAATTCGATGCGCGCCTTTCTTCAGCACCCAAACATTCAAGCGGTATTATCGGATTTCAAGGACACATTCCACTCAGGCCAAAGCACTCAAAGGGTGTAAGGAGGGGTCTTGCACGTGGAGCATCCCAGGGGCCAGGAATAAAGCCCCGAAGGGCCGGATTTGTCCCCGAGGCCTGAAGTTCCTCAGTCTACCAGGTACCATGCTGGAGTCTGGCTGGTGGAAGAGGGGCCTGGTAAGAAGACAGGGAGCAGCACCTTGAGGGCCAGCTTAAGTGTAGGACTAGGACCTGGCGGACCAGGGTTTGAATCCCCACTCAGCCATCAATGAACTGTGACCTCGGGCCAGTCACTTTCCCTCTCAGCCTAACCTACCTCACGGGGTTGTTTGGGGGGATTCATTGAGGAGCAGGAGAACCACGTGCGCCATCTTGGGCTCTGTGGTGCTGGTAGGCAAGTGAGTATAAAAGCAAGATGTTCAACACGATGCAAAATCATCCAGGGCTTTGGCAAAAGGGGTAAAGGGAAGGTAAACAGATGGAGGTCTCCTCCTTCAGCAGTCAAGCATCCTCAAAAGGGATGCCAGATTGGCCAGTTCAATTTGTATGCTGTTGGGAGGTTGGTGTTATCTTGTTGGGCTGTATATGAAACAAAGGGGAGCCACACCGGGGTGAAGATGTCCTCTTTTGTGTGGTGTAGTGGTTAAGAGCGGTGGACTCGTAATCTGGTGAACCGGATTCGCTTCCCCGCTCCTCCACATGCAGCTGCTGGGTGACCTTGGGCCAGTCACACTTCTTTGAAGTCTCTCAGCCCCACTCACCTCACAGAGTGTTTGTTGTGGGGGAGGAAGGGAAAGGAGAATGTTAGCCGCTTTGAGACTCCTGAAGGGGAGTGAAAGGCGGGATATCAAATCCAAACTCTTCTTCTTCTTCTTCCCGTGTTCATTTCAAAATTTATTTGTTGTTGTTTTTTGGTTAGCTTTTCTTGCAGGGCTGTTTCCCATACAGTTTGGTACCAGCGGTCCATGTTTACTCCTGACAGGTCTCTCCAGAGTCTAGCTGAAATATACTCGGAGTCGAGAGTGGATTTCATGCTCTTTATTCAGCTCATAGTGGTGAGGAAGAATGAAAGTCCCCCCAAAGTATCTGCTTTATATACATTATTTACACAATGGGCTGCATGTGATTGGCTAATTCCGGGAGTCTCCTGTAGGCCAATCAGGTTGTGGATTCACTTCCATCTGGAGCTGGATTGGGTGGCTCCTGCGGACCAATCATACTGCTGCATTGTTCTAGGACCAATCATACTGCTGCATTCTGAATCCTATTCAACTCAGTACATAACACCAGTTTTGACACTCTTAAGCAAAACCCAATGCAGTCAGCTAAATACAACCAACCAAGCTCTGGGCTCTCCAACCTCTCGCACCACCAACGGAAACAAACAAACAAACAAACAAACAAACAAACAAATAAACAAACAGACGAATGCAGAACCAGCCCTCACAACTCTGAAACCAAACTCTGCTACCTTCTTCTTCTTTGGTTGTTCATTTTTGTTTTTTAACATTGTGCTGGTTCTGCAGACTGAAGTGGTCAAAAGGGTGCATGTGAGGCTGAACATCTGGTTTAGCATCATGTTGGGAGTGGTTTTTCAGGCTGGGAAAGCTCTCAGCCTTACCTGGAGAGGCCAGGTATTGAAATTGGGACCTTCAGCATGCAGAGAAGGGGCTCTGCTACTGAACTATGGCCCTTCCCTGGCTCTCTATAGGTGTACAAGGTCCACCCCCTCCTTACCTGTCTCCCACCCCCCTATGCCACTAAGAAGGGCAACCTCTATTTCCTGTCGCTTGCCTGCCCGTTGCAAAACAGCAGCATAGGTTCCATGATGCAATGCGTGGCTCTTGCTAGCTTCCTGGCAAGAATTAGGAAAGAGAGTTACGAAGTCTGCTTCCCTGCTGTCACCACCGCCTGACAGCAGCCGTTCAGAGTGGAGCAATGCAGCAACCGAACTGATGAAAGTCACAAAAACAGACAAACTCTGATGGAGAGACGGGAGAAGTGAATGCTGCCAACTAGTGGCCATGCTGGGGTGCGCAGCTTGTTGTGGTATCCTTGCAATTCTTCAAGCAGGTGGTTGAAACCTGTGGCCACTGGTCTGCTGTTTGGACTCCAGTTCCCACCAGCCGCAGCCAGCATGATGGGAGTTGTAGTCCAGCAATATCCAGAGGGCCACAGGCTCCCCATCTCTGCTTTGAACAATTGCATAGTTTATATCATTATTAGGTGCTCACCTTTACAATGGCCCTGCTAATGGTTTTTAACAGAGCAGGAAATGATTTGGGAGAGGCAGCACTTCCTATGGTGTACAGACATATTTTATTTCTCTCCCCGTTGCCTCCAGAAAAACAGGTGCTGTCAGGTTTTGTAGTTCATGCAGGTCCTGCTGTCCAAAGGCTCGTTAAACGAAAATTCGCTCGTTGAAATACAAGGCATTCGTACCTAAACTTTGCTATGCACAGTGAGATTCAGATATCCAAACAGCCAGACCTGCATGTGTTACTGTAAACAAATAAGCAGCCTTAATCTAGAAATATAGAAGCATAGAATCGTAGAACTGCAAGGGATCCTGAGGATCATCTAGTCGAACCCCCCGCAGCTGTCTCACCCTGGGATCGAACCTGCAACCTTGGTGTTATCAGCACCGTGCTGTAACAAATTGAGCTATCCAGTTGCCCAAGCACTACTGCTGGGAGGGAGGGGGGAGTGATCAGACAAAGAACAGAGTATATTTTCCCTTCCTTGTTTGGCTTTTGCAAGGTTTCAGAGGGCTTTCCTGTCCGCCCGCCCCCCCCCCATCATTTTTTGTTCAAAATTCTGTGGTTGGGAACACATTAGAAGTTTCCCCATAGGAATCAATGGAAATCATTGACTTGTTATGCAAACAGTCACCTAAAAAACGATTCCCTGACAATGCGTTGTGTTCAGGCAGCAGGACCTGCATGTAGCTCAAAATCCTATTTAACCTGTTTACCGGAGGCAGAAGTAGGATATGTGTTTGAGACCCAACAGCCATCTGACTTTTAAAGAATTTTCAGGCATGTTCTTGGCCGGGGTGGGGGTGGGGATATCTATTGCCTTTCTGCAACCTTAAGTGCATTCCATACCCCTCTTCGACATCAACTTCGTTGGTCTGGTCATGTTGTGTGGATGCCTGAAGATCGTCTTCCAAAGCAACTACTCTATTCCAAACTTAAAAATGGAAAGCGTAATGCTGGTGGTCAACAAAAGAGGTTTAAGAATGTCTCAAGGCAAATAAAAAAAAAAAAGTAGTATAAACACTAACAACTGGGAAACACTGGCCTGCGAGCGCTCCAGTTGGAGAACAGCCTTTACCAAAGGTATCATGGGCTTTGAAGGACACTCAAACTCAGGACGCAAGGGAGAAATGTGCTAAGAGGAAGGCACGCTTGGCAAATCCACACTGTGATCAACTCCCACCCAGAAACCAATGTCCCCACTGTGGAAGGACGTGAGGATCCAGAATTGGCCTCCACAGTCACTTATGGACTCTGTTAAAACCATGTTTATGGAAGATAATCTTACTAGCCAAAGAAGAAGAAGAAATCTCATTGAGAGGAGGATGTATCTTAATCCAATGCAAACAAACAAATTGTATAATCCAGAATGACGTAAGTTTATTACATTGCAAACACAATACAACGAGAAGAAGCCAGCTGCCAAACTCTTGGCCAGCTGCTTCAAGACAGTCTCAGTTCTTGGTCTCTGTGGCCTCTTTGTTCAGCCTCCTCTTCCACATCTTTTCTTATGTTCCCGTTTCGAGGCACCATCTGCTCTGTTGCCCTTCTTTGGTCCTCAGTCGTGGTGCCAGATGGACAGAAGAAAAATGCAGAGAGGAAGGTCAAGTTTGTTAACCTCAGCTTGAGCAGCAAAAAAGGCAGGGCGTGATGCTTCTTATCTCGTGTATGTAAGCATTACTACCTGCTAGCATTCGCAAAGGAAGGTGCGGTCGTTGGCACAGGAGTATGGGCTTGCCCCAAAGTTGTCTTTGGCGATCCCTTGTAGCCAAGTAAGATTGTCTTCCATAAACACGGTTTTAACAATGAGTCCGTGAGTGACTGTGGAGGCCAGTTCTGGATCCACACGTCCTTCCACAGTGGGGACATTGGTTTCCGGGCGGGAGCTGATCACGGTGTGGATTTGCCAAACATGTCTTCCTCTTAGCACGTTTCTCCCTTGCGTCCTGAGTTTGAGTGTCTTCAAAGCCCTTGACACCTTTGGTAAAGGCTGTTCTCCAATTGGAGTGCTCGCAGGCCAGTGTTTCCCAGTTGTCAGTGTTTATACTACATTTTTAAAGATTTGCCTTGAGACAGTCTTTAAACCTCTTTTGTTGACCACCAACATTATGCTTACCATTTTTAAGTTCGGAATAGAGTAGTTGCTTTGGAAGACGATCATCAGGCATCCATACAACATGACCAGTCCAATGAAGTTGATATTGAAGAATCATTGCTTCAACACTGGTTATCTTTGCTTCTTCCAGTACACTGGTATTAGTTCACCTGTCTTCCCAAGTGATGTGTAAAAATTTTCAGAGACACTGTTGATGGAATCTTTTGAGGAGTTGGAGATGGTGTTAATAAGTGGTCCATGTTTCACAAGCATACAGTAAGGTTGGTAGCACAATGGCTTTGTAAGCAAGCATTTTGGTTTCCCTGCAAATGTCCTGGTCCTCAAACACACTGCACTTCAGTCGGAAGAAAGCTGCACTCACAGAGCTCAGGGGATGCTGGATTTCGGCATCAGTGTCGGCCCTTGTGGAAAGATAACTGCCCAGGTAGGAGAAGCTTAAAGTCACAAAGTTGGCACCACTGGTCTCTAAGCTCCTTGTCCCATAACTTTCTTAGTTCTTTTTCCTGTCCTCCTCAGCCAACCCTGTCAATATTTCACTTGGACTGTTATGGGTTCCCTGGTCCAAACGCAGCAAGGAAACAGCACAATTCTCAGCATTTTTTACTCAGAAGTAAATCCCATTGTATTCTGCAGGGCTCATTGCAGGGGCAGATCATCTATCTGAAAGCGCCAGGTGTCAGTTACCTGTAGGGATTGGGGGAGAAATCCGGGCCTTCTTCATTTGCACATTCTGAAACAATACAAGAACCCAGACTCAGCCATCCTATGAAATTTGCAGTTCCCTGAATTTTTGCAATTTTTGCATATATATATATATATATATATATATATATATATATATATATATTGTAGTGATGTATGGAAGTGAGAGCTGGACCATAAAGAAGGCTGATCGCCGAAGAATTGATGCTTTTGAATTATGGTGCTGGAGGAGACTCTTGAGAGTCCCATGGACTGCAAGGACATCAAACCTATCCATTCTGAAGGAAATCAGCCCTGAGTGCTCACTGGAAGGACAGATCCTGAAGCTGAGGCTCCAATACTTTGGCCACCTCATGAGAAGAGAAGACTCCCTGGAAAAGACCCTGATGTTGGGAAAGATGGAGGGCACAAGGAGAAGGGGACGACAGAGGACGAGATGGTTGGACAGTGTTCTCGATGCTACCAGCATGAGTTTGACCAAACTGTGGGAGGCAGTGGAAGAAAGGAGTGCCTGGTGTGTTCTGGTCCATGGGGTCATGAAGAGTCGGACACGACGAAATGACTAAACAACAACAACAACATATATATATCAGCAAAAACACCAAAGAAGAACACATTATATAAGGGAACACTGTTTTGCAAAAATGTTTCTGTTAGAGGAAACGGCACACAAGCACCTGCATATTGGGAGAACTTTGCACAGAAATGCTGATGATTTTCAGGACTCCCCACAACCCCAAAGTTAATAAACGAATGAGGAAATGTGGAGATCTGCTGCCTCTCCTGGCCTTAGAGAGTGATAGCAAACTGATAATAATGCATGAAGAATTAGGGGCATTCTTATTATCAGCTGTTTGAATGGACAGTTCAGCTAAGTGGCAAAGAGGAGCTGATGTGGTGTGGTGGTTAAGAGCGGTGGACTCGTAATCTGGTGAACCGGATTCGCTTCCCCGCTCCTCCACGTGCAGCTGCTGGGTGACCTTGGGCTAGTCACACTTCTCTGAAGTCTCTCAGCCCCATACACCTCACAGGGTGTTTGTTGTGGGGGAGGAAGGGAAAGGAGAATGTTAGCCGCTTTGAGACTCCTTCGGGTAGTGATAAAGCGGGATATCAAATCCTAACTCTTCTTCTTCTTCTTTTTCAGTGTGGGATAAATAGAATATGAGAAATAGTTCTCTCAGAGCATCTCACTCACCATAAGAGTGCGGTTTGTGGGCAATCTAAAAAGGGCCGGTTTGATGGGACTTGCTTTCTGTTCCTCAATTCTGTAAGCAAATCCACCAGCTCAGTGGATTTCTGTTCCTATATTATGTCATTGTTTGGAAAGGGAACTTTCAGGTTGATTTGCAAACCTTAAGCCATCCCAAGAAGCAGGGCTGTGAAAAGACCCTTTGTTGGACTCTGGACAGCACCATCAGGACAGCCCAAGCAGACACCACTACACTAGATGGACCAAATGGTCTGACCAAAAAAACAGCTACACATATGTTCTGCCTGATTTTGCTGGAGTCAGGAACACAGGCAGAGCCCAGGTGAAGAAACTTTGAACATTCTGTGACATCGCCTTGCCTCACCCAATCAGCACCAGAGGCCTCAATGCTGCAGTTGCTATGCAGACGCATGAGGAACGGCTAAGGGAGCTGGGCATGTTTAGCCTGGAGAAGAGGAGGTTAAGGGGTGATATGATAGCCATGTTCAAATATATAAAAGGATGTCACATAGAGGAGGGAGAAAGGTTGTTTTCTGCTGCTCCAGAGAAGTGGACACGGAGCAATGGTTCCAAACTACAAGAAAGAAGATTCCACCTAAACATTAGGAAGAACTTCCTGACAGTAAGAGCTGTTTGACAGTGGAATTTGCTGCCAAGGAGTGTGGTGGAGTCTCCTTCTTTGGAGGTCTTTAAGCAGAGGCTAGACAACCATATGTCAGGAGTGCTCTGATGGTGTTTCCTGCTTGGCAGGGGGTTGGACTTGATGGCCCTTGTGGTCTCTTCCAACTCTATGATTCTGTGATTCTATGATTCTATGATTCTATGATTCATGGAAAACACACACACACACACACACACACACACAGACACACACACACAAATATCAGCGTACACTTTCTCTGTGCTTAATTTCTTGAGACAAGACGAGTTTGGGAACAAATTTCATCTTGACATTTGGCTCCTTATTTACAGAAGTGTGGAGCGGTGCCTATTGTTCTTCCACAGTGATGGTATCACACACACCGCACCTGTTCAGAAATGCTGGCTGCTTTGCCGTTAATAGGGTTGCCATATTTCAAAATATATTTTGCAGTAAAGTTGTTGCACTTCTTTTTTTCCTCATTTGCCAAAGTAGATGTTGTGCTCTTTTTGCAAAAGGCACATAGGTTGCCACGGGCCTGGGTCTTCCTGGACATTTTTAACGATTCCACCCAGATGCTGTTTCTGACAGACAAATCCCGGACATGTCCAGGAAATTCTGGACTTATAGCAGCCCTAAATTACAACAAAGCCTTTGTGACGTTCCCTTGCGTGTTCAAAATGGGTCTTGGGGGCTAGTGGCTGCCAAGCCTGCTCTAGAATGGAAACTTTGTCACCCGAGATACTTGATGCCTCCAGTATGCAAATAAAGCATGGTAAACAAATGCTTCATGGGAGCTCAGTTTTGTTGAGAGATGAAAGAGACCCCTCTGACTTTTCTCTGCTGCCCGCATCCCTTGAAACAGTGTCCGATGAGGTGTGTCTTCAACCTTGCACCACGCAATCCTTCGTTGGACAGAAGTCTTTATTGTTCCCTCTCTTTGCATAAGAGGTATCGGCTGGGATTAACTTGTTTGTGACACTGAATGGGTTGAAAGGGAGGGACCACAGCACATCTTATTCTGGCACCTCTGTCCTCCCAGACCCTGGCTGTCACCCCCTCCCTCGTGGACACATCTCTCAGCAAAATAGGCAAAGCATAGGTGGGATTTGGCAAAATAGACAACTGAAACCCCATTGCGTGCTAATGTCCCAGACAGGGATCTGATGCAGCAGATGCCAGCCACACAGTGGAGTCTTCTCTTGCTTGGGAGAAGAAGCAGGGAAAGAGGAGGATTTAGGGAGAGAGGTTTTTTGCAAGGGGTCAAAAAACAGGGTAAGGTTTGCAAATCAGCCTGAAAGTCCTCTTGACATTGCACAAACGGTGCATTTGCTCCAGCTCTGAGAGTGTGAGGAAAGCCAATGGAACATCTATTTGCCAGCCCAAGGTCAAAGCTTTGGTTAATATTTCTTCTTGCAGGTAAGGAAGATCCAAATGGGCAAAGGAATTGGCCACAGTAATTCGGGTCAGAACCATAGAACAGTGGTCAGAGGAGCTTGCAAAGATGAAATGAATGGCTTTCCCTGCCTTTATGCAAATGTTGATGCTGAATTTCCACTTGATGTTGTGGATATTCGCAACGTTCCCGAGATTCGTCAAGTATTTGTTGTTTTTGTGGTTGACCTGGAATAGTATGTCGGCTTTCTGTCTTTGCCAGAATATGGTTGTTGACATGCAGTGGTGTTATCTAATACCAACAGTATATCATAAATGAAGTGAAACAGTAAACATACCAGGTGTTCTGGAAGTTTATGTATGACACCTGACAAAATCTAATCGAGAGACGACAACAAGTTGTGGTTGAAGTTTCACATTTAGAATTTTGAGCAGGAATGCAACATTTTGGCATGTTTCAAATGTTGGGAAATGTTTAGTTCCAGTTTCAGCAGATTGCACCCGGAAAGCCTTCAACAGCTGATGAGGAACAGAGTTACACCTTACGGGTGCATAGTTGCCCGGCTATTTCCTGTGTCTGCAGGTGAAATGTCTTAGTGCAAAATTTGAGATCCAGGGTGCTAATGAAATAAGTTGCTGGACAAAGCACTTGTCATCTGCCTAACCCTTCAACAGCTACGGGGCAGGTAGAAATTCAACAGGTAGGGGCATTTCCCATTAGTGCATCACCTTCTTGGGAACCATCAGTTTAAATTTCTGCTTGTTATACTGCTGTTAAAAACACAGGAGCTTTGCAAGAAAGAAAGAAAGAAAGGGCAACTTTATTAGGGATATGTCGTGCATGATTTGGAGTGGAAAGATGAGCTTTCTGAGGAAAAAACTGGAAAAACTGCTGGTTCAAAAAGGGAAAGATCCATCAGTATAAGATTTTGCATTTACTTTGATTTTATTCTTGCAGAATCAATCATCCTGAGCTCCTTCGTCCCGATGGCCCTGGGAGAAACAGAGAGGGCGATTTCTGCCACGGACCAGAGTGGGATCTTCACCACAGAGAAAACATCACAAATCTCCCAGTTTTGTCAGTGATCACTGAGATCACAACCTCCACCCTTGTTTCCTTACCACTTAATTATTGGGTGGGGGGTTAGATCCTCAGGAAAAAGGGTTGGGACCAGACTCTCTTACCCCAGTGCCATTGCTTCAGCCAAAGTTTGAGTCCGACACAGCTTCTTTGAAGTGTGAAAATAAAAACAGTGGGGGGTCCCATTGTGGATCCTTCACATCACATGGAGTTTGGCCCCTCATAACTAGGCCTCAAGCCTGTTTCTGGAATGTTCTGGAATGTGAATAGAATGTTCTAGAACGTTGAGAGAACATGATGTTGGGAACGAGGTTTTGAGTTCTGTGGTGGGGAAAAGGACATAAATGTTCTGTTGAGGGAGAAAAGTGGATTATAAATAAAGACACACACCCCCAAGCGCTGAAGCAGACCTTATTTTAGGGATTGCACCTTTCATCTTGACCTCACTGTTGATTTCTGTTCCTTTTTCTTTCTTTTTTAATGTAGACAGACCAAAATCTGCCACAATAAGCCCCTCTGGAAACATCAGCCAGCTGTTGGGTTCCAGTCTGACTCTCATCTGTCATGCTGCGGATTCGAATCCTGGTACACAGTATAGATGGTATTTCAACAACACCGATGCAAACGTGACAAGCAGCAATCTGACCATTGAATCAATCTCCTGGAAAAACGAGGGGACCTATGTCTGCTGCATATTCTACCCTCAAACAAATGCCACAGCCTATGCATCTGTATCTTTGAGGATAAAAAGAGACAACGGTGATTTTCTTGGCTGTTCTGCCTGCCAGAGAGTTTCATTCTGAGTTCAGCCTAACCATGTTTTCTCAGAATTAAATCCCACTAGGTTGTATCCAATTAGGTTTTCCTCAGAGTAGTTCCACTGAAGTAGGGCACAAAAGTTGTCGAGCTTTTTTTCGGGGGGGGGGGGAGTTGTCGAGCTTTCTTTGCAAAATCTCCACGGAAATGAAGTTTTTGAGCTATTTCTAAGGAAATTTGCCCCAAAGTCAACACTTCTGGCATGGGGGGTTGCCATACACCTGGGTGTTCCCAGACATTTTTTTACAGACATTGGGAAATTCAGCAATTTTCGACGGATGAATCCTGGATAAGTCCGGATGTACAGCTGCCCTACACTGAAGTGACTGTGCCCAATTTAGGGTTCATCTTTGCCGTTCCCCCACAAGGAAAACCCACAGTTTATGGCTGAATTGGAACAAACAGAAACTGGGTCTTTTTTGGCACATATTGTCATTTGTTCTGAATTAGCGCTAAACAGTGGGTTTTCCCAGAGAAAGTCAAAATAATTCTGGGAGTTGTAGATTTTTAAGGGTGCTGAGAGTTGTTAGGAGACCCCCCAAAAAAATTCCCTCCCAGAGCTACAATTCCCAGAGCGGTTTAACAACCAATCCTTCTTAAATCCAACAGTTTTAAGGTAGAGCAAATATACCGTATTTTTCGCCCCATAGGACGCACTTTTTCCCCTCCAAAAATGAAGGGGAAATGTGTGTGCGTCCTATGGGGCGAATGTAGGCTTTCGCTGAAGCCTGGAGAGCGAGAGGCATCAGTGCGCACCGACCCCTCTCGCTCTCCAGGCTTCAGGAAGCTATCCGCAAGCCTTGCAAGCCCTGCGGGAGTTCCCAGGGCTCACAAGGCTTGCAGGCAGCAGCCTGCCACCCGAAGCACGGGGAGCCCTCCGGAGAGCTCCCCGTGCTTCGGGCGAGTGTCCGCAAGCCTAGCGCGCCTGGCGGAAGGTCCCGCCAAGCACGCGAGGCTTGGGGCGGCAGCTTGCCACCCGAAGCACGGGGAGCCTTCCGGAGGACTCCCCGTGCTTCGGGCGAGTGTCCGCAAGCCTTGCGCGCCCGGCGGGAGGTCCCGCCGAGCGCGCGAGGCTTGGGGAGGCAGCCTGCCGCCCGAAGCACGGGGAGCCCTCCGGAGGACTCCCCGTGCTTCGGGCGAGTGTCCGCAAGGCTCAGGGCGGCAGCCGCGGCTGGGGGGGGGGAAATATTTTTTTTAATTCATTCCCCCCCCCAAAAAAACGAGGTGCGTCCTATGGGCCGGTGCGCCCTATAGGACGAAAAATACGGTAGTATTAATATATATTGTTAATATTTGGGCTGTCATTCTCAAGAAATGAACTATTTTAAAAACATGTAAATAATTGCCTGTAGGCCAATATGATTTTGATAGTGCAATATAAAGCTAAAGATTGATTTTTACAAATTTTAGGGTTTCAGATGTTATATATTAAGCCTTTACAGATTAACAGAGCTGATTGTACAGGAATGTAAAAGCTGCTGATTTAAATTTATCTAGATTCTTGGACCAACTTTAAGTATTAAATCAATTGCATGATTGTGATATTAAGCTAGGCAGTTTGGCTGTTAGTGTACTTTTGCAATTGTGATTTTAAGAAAAGGAAATTTAATGTGTGATAATACATTTGAGTTTATTTGATGGTGAACAAGTCACCTCTCAAAGCAATGAAAGGTGTAATTTTGATATTTTAAAATTATACATCTTTTCACTAGGAATTTCATACTGTATTTTACGCAAGGTTTAAAATAAATTGAGCAAATTTAAAAAACCAAAACAAAAAAACAACCAATCCTTCTTACCAGGGGAATTCCTTTGGAAGGACACATTGGGTAAAAACGACAACTTTCCGTGCATTTGTATTTTAATCTCTATACTTTTGTGGGATGGGGTGTGGGGAGGAAGGAGAAGGGGGTTCTGAGCTGTTCGACAGTGGAACAGGAGGTGGTGGACCTTCCTTCCTTGGGGTCTTCAAGCAGAGGTTGGGTGCCCATCTGCCATGGATGCCTCAGCTGAGCTTTGGGCATTGGAGAGTAATTGGCCTAGATGACCCTTCCAGCTCTATGATTCTGCAATTTATTTTGTTTTTCTTCTGCATTAAAAAATAACTTTTTAGAAAAGAGAAGAAACTGCAACTCCCTCCAACGCTGACCCTGCTTGCTGGGTCCAGCAACCTCTTGAGGGTTTCCTCACGCCAGTCTGGCAGGGTGGTACTGCTGCAGCAGCAAAAAAGGGTGAATGCAGCCCACAGGATATGAAAGCAGCTTCCCCTTTGTGACGACAAACAGTGTGTCCTGTGCTGGGTTGCGATATCCGTTTCTGACACATGCGCCGGGATTGGGCAAAGAATGCACGATGAGACATCTTGCTTAGCCTCTCAAAGCTAGAACATGAGAAAGTCTGGCCAAAGACCTATCTAGTCCAGCATCCTGTTTTCACAACAGCCACACAGAAAATAATAATAATAATAATAATAATAATAATAATAATAATAATACGTGAGAGAACAAGAAGTAAAATCCTGGGGGTAAAAAAAAGTGGGGAATGTTCACACCACTTTTGCTTTTCTGTTCCAGAAACTTCTTCAGCTCAACCGCAGCTGCCTCTGACGGTGTTTGTCGGTATCGTGTTTGGGTTGGCGGCTGGGATTACTTTGGTTGGCGCCTTGCTATGCTGTTTCTGTGAGTAAAGCCCTTGAACTGGGAAGACTTGGACTCCTGGGTTCTGTTTCCAAGGGATGAGTGTTAGGAATGTCAAATGGGCTCTTGGCTTACTCTGTATTTTAACACAAACCTACCTAATCTGCAGTCCGTGAAACTATCCTTCAAAGTTAGCCTATCATCCTTGATACATTATGATACGATACAATAATCTTTATTGTCATTGTCCCATACAGAACAACGAAATTGAAAACGTCTACATCAGACATTCAAAACCAACAAGCCTGCTATCCCAGCTATCCCAGCCTGGTTAGCCCCCTAAAAACTCTGATACCCCATAATTAAATACAATATACTCCCATAGAGACTGCCTTACACTGCATTTAAAACCAAAATCGCATTTGGATAGAAACTGTTTCTCGGGCGGCTAGTCCTAGTCTTTATAACCCTGTACCTTCTTCCAGAAGGCAGAAGCTGAAAGAGACCGTTTCCGGGGTGCGCTATCTCTGCAGCTTTCTTATGGCCCCTGGAAGCATAGATTGGTGAATCAACCAAAAATCTTCAAGCCCTGGTCTTTGTGAAATATTATTTATTTATTTATTTATAAAAAATAGTTACACGTCACTATTCTTCTTTGTGTCCCTCCTCCACGTGATGTCCAGAGGGTGGCAACACGAGAACGGGCCTTTTCTGCAGTGGCTTCCCACTTGTGGAGTATTCTCCCCAGGGAGGCTCGCCTGACCCCATCATTGCGTTCCTTTAAACACCAAGGGAAAACTTTCCTCTTCAATGTTCCTTTGACTGATTGACATCCGATGCCCTTTTAAATCTATTGTGGAAGGAGGGGTTGGTTTTGTCCTGTTCTTAACTTTATCATGTATTTTGTGTTTTTATATTCTGATTTTATGTTGTGAACTACCTCGGATGAAGGGCGGTATATAAATTTAAATAAGAAGAATAAAAAATATTGATTTAAAATATTCATTTATTCTTTTATTCATTTAAAAATCAGAGTGGTTTACAGCAATTGAACATGAAACTGTACATGAAACTGTACAACTGAGCCAATGGCACAAAGATGGTTTCTTGCTGTTGTCTATCAGACCTTTGTCAACTTGAGGAGAGATCAGTGACACTCCTGTACATTGTCTCAGTAATCAAGCTGGGCTAAAATAAAAGGACCTTGAATCTGGCTCAGTAGACAGAAGAGGTGCTTTTCTCTATTCTTATCTTGTCCCCAGGTGTCTACATTCGGAGGAAGAACCTGCAGCCGCCGCCGCCACCACCGATTTCGACAATCCCATCCTTACCTAAGGACTTCTCTCGATCCAAAATGCTTGGTAGCAGAGCCAGAGAAGTGAGTGATGATTGAGACACATTGCAGCTAGAATGACCACTTTCACCCTGGCACAGCAAAGGTTCAGCTGGTGCTGAACTTTGTGGCTCAAACCCAGGGCTGTGGGTTAACCACAGAGCCTAGGACTTGCCGATCAGAAGGTCGGCGGTTCGAATCCCCGCGACGGGGTGAGCTCCTGTTGCTCGGTCCCTGCTCCTGCCAACCTAGCAGTTCAAAAGCATGGCAAAGTGCAAGTAGATAAATAGGCACCGCTCCAGCGGGAAGGCGTTTCCGTGCGCTGCTCTGGTTCACCAGAAGCGGCTTAGTCATGCTGGCCACATGACCCGGAAGCTGTACGCCGGCTCCCTTGGCCAGTAAAGCGAGATGAGCACTGCAACCCCAGAGTCGGTCACGACTGGACCTAATGGTCAGGGGTCCCTTTACCTTTAATCTATTGAAGGTTATGGGGCCCTTTATATAGCAGGCGGGGCCCATGAATTACATCATCACAAAACACTATTGCTGTATGTAGGTTTTATTTTATTAGTTTTTTATCTCATATTTTGGAAATGTACATCCAGTTCTTTTTTCCTTTAATTTTTTGGGGGGGCCTCCAAGAGAGTGGGGCCCTAAGCTATAGCTTGTTTAGCTTATACGTAACTCTGGCACTGCTCAAACCCAGAGCTCAGCCACCCACTCCTGCCCCATGACAACCCAGGGAATGGCAGCTGTTAGGGGCAGTGGCCGTCTTGGCACTGAGAGACGAGAGAGGTTTTTGTTTCATTTGATTGTAGCACAAACCAACCTGGTTTGCACTCCCTGAACTAATATCTGCACCCTGAATTATACTGTGCAGTTCTTCAAGCAAAAACACTGTGTGCCAAAGGGCATTTATTAGATAAAACATACATGCTATGTGTAAAGGTAAAGGGACCCCGACCATTAGGTCCAGTCGTGACCGACTCTGGGGTTGCGGCGCTCATCTCGCTTTATTGGCCGAGGGAGCTTCCGGGTCATGTGGCCAGCATGACTAAGCCACTTCTGGCGAACCAGAGCAGCGCACGGAAAGGACGTTTACCTCTGTGCCGGAGCGGTACCTATTTATCTACTTGCACTTTGAAGTGCTTTCGAACTGCTAGGTTGGCAGGAGCAGGGATCGAACAACGGGAGCTCACCCCGTCGCAGGGATTCAAACCGCCGACCTTCTGATCAGCAAGTCCTAGGCTCTGTGGTTTAACCCACAGCGCCACCTGCGTCCCACACACGCTATATGTATGAAGACTTAATTCTGTGTTTTTTGGGGGGAGGGGGAGGGGAATGCATTTATGTGTTAAAGTAAACCACACACAAACCCAGAGTGAAGTTTTTTGTTTCTTCATACAAAAATTCAGACTTAAAAAAAGACAAAAGAGCAGGGGCACTTCCAGCCCTCCACAGAATTGCTTCAGCAACTTAGAAAGCTTTCCTGTTTGTCTTTGTTCCAGACCAAGCCTGAGAACCCTGCCAAGCCCAGCACCATCTACCAGGTAAGTGTACAGCTTCTGGCATCATGTGGCCAGCATGACTAAGCCGCTTCTGGCGAACCAGAGCAGCGCACGGAAATGGCGTTTACCTTCCTGCCGGAGCGGTACCTATTTATCTACTTGCACTTTGACGTGCTTTCAAACTGCTAGGTTGGCAGGAGCAGGGATCGAGCAGGGATCGAGCTCACCCCGTCGCAGGGATTCAAACCGCCGACCTTCTGATCAGCAAGTCCTAGGCTCTGTGGTTTAACCCACAGCGCCACCTGCGTCCCACACACTCTATACGTATGAAGACTTAATTCTGTGTTTTTTGGGGGCAGGGGGAGGGGAATGCATTTATGTGTTAAAGTAAACCACACACAAACCCAGAGTGAAGTTTTTTGTTTCTTCATACAAAAATTCAGACTTAAAAAAAGACAAAAGAGCAGGGGCACTTCCAGCCCTCCACAGAATTGCTTCAGCAACTTAGAAAGCTTTCCTGTTTGTCTTTGTTCCAGACCAAGCCTGAGAACCCTGCCAAGCCCAGCACCATCTACCAGGTAAGTGTACAGCTTCCGGCATTGCAGGGGGTTGGACTGAATGACAATTGTCCCTTCTGACAATTTATGATTCCATTGATACCTCCAGAGTGAAGATTAGACTCGGGAAGGAAGAGACCAAGGGAAAAAGAATGAAATAGAGCCTTCCGCTCTTTTTGGCAAGCCAGCCACGAGTCCGTTCTGGACTGTCTAGTCTGCTAGACGTTACGTGAGACAAAACCCACTGCTGTCTGTGGCTTTTGGGGGCACAAAGGTTGCGCAGCCGCCCTGTTGTGTAGGCAAATAATTATGATAGCGGTGGTTGTGTTGTTGTTGTTTTTATGTTCCTTTAGCAAGGCTGGCTTGTCACTCATACTACACTGTGACGCAGGGTTTGCTCATTGCATGACTCAGCGGATGGCTCAGAGCCTAACTGGCCGTCATTCTGTGGGTGGGGGAAGAATCCTGCCCACGCTGACTGCCCTGTGCAGGATCCTGCCTCGTTTTGAGTCAGCATTGCCCACTCAAGTCTTGCCGCTGCTACCCACCCAAACACCTGGTGCCCTGCGAATGTTCTTGGACCACAGTCCTAAACTGGACAGCTCCGGTGCAATATGATTTCGGGCTGCCATTGAAGAAAGTTTGGAAACTGCAGATGTTGCAGAATTTGGCGGACAGATTGATGTCGGCCTTGCAGAGGTCAGCAGAAGGCTGGAGAAAGGCTGGCTTGCTGCTGTTTTCTCATGCTCTGAAGGGTAGGGCCCAATATCTTCAATTTACAAGGAACTACCAAAATGATTAAGGTTTTAAATGACAATTTTAGGTTATATTTTAGTGATCAAGATTTAATATATATATTTAACTGCCACTATATCTGAATAACGTGAGTGGCGCTGTGGGTTAAACCACAGAGCCTAGGACTTGCTGATCAGAAGGTCAGCGGTTCGAATCCCCGCGACGGGGTGAGCTCCTGTTGCTGGGTCCCTGCTCCTGCCAACCTAGCAGTTCCAAAGCACGTCAAAGTGCAAGTAGATAAATAGGTACTGCTCCGGGGGGAAGGTAAACAGCATTTCCGTGCGCTGCTCTGGTTCGCCAGAAGTGGCTTAGTCATGCTGGCCACATGACCCGGAAGCTGTACGCAGGCTCCCTCGGCCAGTAAAGCGAGATGAGTGCCGCAACCCCAGAGTCGGCCACGACTGGACCTAATGGTCAGGGGTCCCTTTACCTTTACCTATATCTGAATTGTCTCTGTTATACCTAATTGCAATTCAGTGTGTTCCTGTTGTGTTTTATGATTTTCCTGATATTGTAAGTGAGCCGGAACTGGTCTGTGACCGTAATAATAAAATTCATTCATTCAATTTACAAGGAAGGGTATTCTGAGTGGAAAAAAAATCTCTGACAGTAAGAGCTGTTCGACAGGGGAATGGTCTCCCTCAGGAGTTGTGAACTCTCTGTTATGTACTGAACTTCTCACCCTGGGCCAGCAGGGGGATACTGTCGATAGTTCAGGTCCACATATGCAAATAAGGGATCGAAAGTGACGTTCAGTGATTGGATAGTTAAAGAAAGTTGTTACAATTACGTTGTTCTGGAGCTCTATATAAGCAGGCTGGCAGAACCCTTCAGTTCAGTTCTGTTCTGGCCTGTGAATAAACAAGAGCTGTTGAAGAATCGCTGTGTCGTCTGATATGCTCACCCACAACTTAACACTCTCCTTCACTGGAGTTTTTTAAGCTGAGGTTGGATGGTCAATCGTCAGGGATGCTCCAGCTGAGATGAACCTCGGGGTCCCTTCCAACTGTACAATTCTATGATTTCATGATTGTACTCTGAGACGCAGCAGCTCGCTCCGGCCCCAATTCTATGGCAGAATGGTCGGCTAGGCCTACTGTCTTAAGATCACTTTAACAGGAGAGGGATGAACCTAGGCGTCAGGTGTGGATTGCAACGGTGGTCTATGGACACCCCTCCCCCCAAAAAATTGGTTAAGAGTGCAAGGCAGGCAGATCAGACCCACAGCTGAACTCTTTCAACGTTTTGTCTTCAGGAGGTGGTGTGTGACGACGGGGCTGTGTATCAAGAACTGGAAGGGTAAGTCTTCCCTCCGTTTCTGTGACTTCTCCTGGCTTTGGGAAGGAGGTGGGAGGACTCTAGGACTCTGCCAGAGCTCTCACATCTCCTCCCTAAAGCCCGGGGCCTCACTTACCCAGTTCTGAGATGGCACCCCCATGGCCCAGAGCCCAGTGCCCAGCCCTAAACCTGCCCCTGCCACCTTTCCATATACAGAAGGTGACTGGACCAGCAGTTGAAAATTTAACTTCTAGTGAACTTTAGTGAAGGTGCAATGCCTTTCCCTGCCCCTTGGGGGCAGCAGGCTAACTTAGGGGGCACCAGGCACACACAGTTCTGCCCTGCCCCACAGCAGCTCACTGCAGCTTATTGCCTGCCCAGCCCCACATTTCCTGCACGTGCATTTCCTCAAATCCCACCGCTGAGTTTTTGGCATTGGAAATAAATTCTGGGCCAGATCCTGCACCCTTCACACACATTCATTCTCCCTCTCTCTCTCTCTCTCTCTCTCTCTCTCTCTCTCTCTCTCTCTCTTTATCCAGGTGATTTCTGAGTGCAGCATCTCCTGTGTAGCAATAAGGACTTACGATAGCTTCTCCCAGCTGAACGTTTCTGCCTAGATGCCTGTCAGCTGCAGACCCCCAGCCAGGCCCTCTTTGATATACCTGCCTTAAAAACCCAGACTCTTCTCTGAATATAGTGCTTTAAATATATGGCATGAATGTGGCCTTAATGTGCATCCCTGCAGTTCATTCTGAGGTAGAACTCTGAACGGTTTCATCTTCAATGTGTTACTTTAAAAGAAAAACGCATTAGACTCTTTGTGCTTGTTTGTTTGTGTGCTTGTCAAAACGGTTGGAGAAAATACATTAAACAATTCACATTTCACTGTTTTCCTACTGTCTTATGTCTCTTTTTGACGGCAACCTGAAACAATTTGAACGTTGGGTAGTTGGGTTAAATTACCGAGGATTGTCTGCCATAAACTTGAATTGATCTGTGAACTGAGCGTGAACTGAACTAGGCAGTTTTATACAGGATCGAGCATGAACTGAAGTTAGTTCCTTTCTGGATGTGTCAACCTGGAGCTAGTTCCTTTTTAAAATGATCTTTCCGAGATCTGGGCCCCACCTAGGACCCCACCTAGGCCCCTGGCTCGGCCACTGCTGTTCACACTTCCTGTCTAAGCAAGTAAAGAATGTATTGGATTTGTGTCCCACCGCCTCTCCAAGGAGCTCAAGATGGCAGCATACATGGTCCCTCCCCCCATTTTATCCTCACAACATCCCTGTGAGGTAGGTTAGGCAGAGGGCTCATCTAGGCTTCCCACCGCTTCCCCCTCTTTTGTGCTGAATCCAAGCAAATGTCAATCAGCTTTCCCAGGGACTGACATTTGTTCCGATTCAGAGCTAAAGAGTGGGTTTTCTTGGGGCAAGTTGTGGGGCAAACAGAAGAAGAAGAAGAAGAAGAAGAAGAAGAAGAAGAAGAAGAAGAAGAAGAAGAAGAAGAAGAAGAGTAGTAGTTTGGATTTGATATCCCACTTTATCACTACCCTAAGGAGTCTCAAAGCGGCTAACCATCTCCTTTTCCCTTCCTTCCCCACAACAAACATTCTGCTAGGTGAGTGAGGCTGAGAGACTTCAGAGAAGTGTGGCTAGCCCAAGGTCACCCAGCAGCTGCATGTGGAGGAGCAGGGAATCGAACCCAGTTCACCAGATTACGAGTCCACCACTCTTAACCACTACACCAGAGGACCACTTGGACCCATGCTTCCTAGGCACATGACAAGCAGAAGCATGGATGAGCCCTAAGAACCAAGCAGAGGGCCTTCTTGGTGGTGGTGCCCGCCCTGTGGAACGCCCTCCCATCAGATGTCAAAGAAATAAACAACTATATGACATTTAGAAGACACCTGAAGGCAGCCCTGTTTAGGGAAGTTTTTAATGACTGATGTTTTAATATATTTTTAATTTTTGGTTGGAAGCCACCCAGAGTGGCTGGGGAAACCCAGCCAGATGGGCGGGGTAGAAATAATAAATTATGATGACGACGATGATGATAAAAATAAATATTTATTTATACCCCACCTGCCCCAGCCAGAGCCAGGCTCAGAGCGGCCAACACCAATAAAATTACAGTAAAAATATAATGGGGCGGGGGGACCAATTTAAAATACAAGTTAAAAGGCAAATTAAATGTAGCCTCATTTTAAAAGTAGCCCATAGATCAAAACCATAAGGGGGGAGGGAGGAACATGAGGGTCAGACTGAGTCCAAACCAAAGGCCAGGCGGAACAGCTCTGTCTTGCAGGCCCTGTGGAAAGATGTCAAATCCTGCAGGGCCCTGGTCTCTTGTGACAGAGCGTTCCACCAAGTCGGGGCCAGTACTGAAAAGGCCCTGGCCCTAGTTGAGACCAATCTAACCACCTTGCGACTTGGGACCTCTAAAATGTTGTCATTTGTGGACCTTAAGGTCCTCCACAGGGCATACCGGGAGAGGCGGTCCCATAGGTACGTGGGTCCTAGGCCGCATAGGGCTTTAAAGGTCAAACCAGCACCTTAAACCTGACCCTGCACTCCACTGGGAGCCAGTGTAGTTGGTAAAGCACTGGATGAATGTGATCCCGCGGCAAGGATGATTAGAGACATTAACTGGTCTGAGGTCACCCAATGAGCTTCATGACTGAGTGGGAATTTGAACCCTGGCCTCCCAAGCTCCTAGTCCAATGTTCTAACCACTGCACCACATTGCCAGGAGGTTGGCAAAAGAGCACCAAGCCTGTACTTGCTTAGGAAATAAATAACTATCTGACTTTTAGAAGACATCTGAAGGCGGCCCTGTTTAGGGAAGTTTTTAATGTCTGATCTTTTATTGTATTTTTTATATTTTGTTGGGAGCCGCCCAGAGTGGCTGGGGAAACCCAGCCAGATGGGCGGGGTATAAATATTATCATAGCAATCCAAGGAGCCATCTGAAGGCATCTTGTCCAAGGATCTCCCTCCCCAAAAATCCCTGGAGCCAACACTGCCCATCGCAACACTTAATGGAACAAGGGAGAATGGGTGCCACTAAACAGGCACTGGAGGCTTTTATTTCACAGGTGTATATATGATGTTATTTTCTGCCTCTGGGGTTCCGGTTGGCTGTAAGGGTTGGTGCTCAAGACGCCGCCAGACGACTGTCCTCGATTATTTCATTCACGGTTTCCAGATAGATGGAGCTCCTCCTCTTGCTGTGGGGAAGGCAGTGACTCATACACAGCGGCGTAGCGTGGGTTGTCAGCACCCGGGGCAAGGCAAGTAATTTGCGCCCCCTAACCCGGGGCAAGGCAAGTAATTTGCACCCCCTAACCCGGGGCAGGGCAAGTAATTTGCGCCCCTAACCCCTAACCTGCCGCCGCTGCCAGCTTCTTCTTGCTGCTGCTTGGGCTGGGGTATTTACGGTAAGGTAGCCATGGCGGCGGTGGTGGGTCCGTGTCAGGTGATCTGAGGCGAGTTGCCGCTGGCGCTGCCGCCCAAACGACGCCGCTTGCCCGGAGGAGGAGGAGGGCAGAGAGGCGAGGAAAATGCAACATGGCCCAGCAGCTGCAGCAGCAGTGGCGGCGGCGGGGCTGTGAGGAGGGGCTGCCTGGCGCGCCCTCCGCGGCCCTGACCCGCGGGGACGGCGGCGAGCGCTGAGAGCCGCTGCCTGCCCGATGCCTTCAGCCCAGACGCGTGCACAGCTCGTCGGTTCCGCGAGACATGGGGCTCTGCTACAGCCTGCGCCCGAGGCTCTTTGGTGACTCCGGAGGCAGCGAGCGCGCCCCCCCAGATGTTGCGGCCGGTGCGGCCGGGCCCCCCTGCACCCCCCACGCTACGCCACTGCTCATACAGTCTTTGGGGTTGGCTGTTGCTGCTCCAAACGCCACCGCTGTACTGGAGAACAATGATCTCTTCTGCTTTCCCCCCCCTCTAATAGAGAGCTTGTCGAGAATCAGAGAAGGAAAACCAGAAGGATCCTTATCCTACTCCCTTTGGGACTAGAAGGGTAATCTCCAACCCACTAGGTGCCACAAGGCCAAGTCTAGCTCCAACCTCCTCCTGCTGTACACACAGCTCCCCTAACTGAAGTCGCCATGCTCTCGTTGACATCTGGAGGTGGAAATGGACCCTCAGAAGGAAACCATGACTACCAACCTCTGTGATTTAAGGCAGGGGTGCAGAATCTTTGGCCTTCCAGATGTTTCTGGAATCCTGGCTTTTGCTTCAGATCAGAATTGAATCGGCTTGTTCAGGATCAATTCTACCCAAGGAAAGAGGGAAAGGAACAACGATTTCTGGGGTGAGAAGCTGGTTCTATTTCATATTATTTGAAACATCCCTATGCCCCCTTTGAGAGTAAAGGCGGCTTACCACGAAACACAGAAATACAATTTATTAATTATTATTATTATTTTTAAAAATTTCTATACCGCTTTATATTTTAAAGAAAAACCCCAAAGCAGTTTACAGTGAGGCATCTGATCAAGGCCTGTATTTTAAAATGAGCTTAAAGATATATTTGCAAATGTTTGTATGTTTTATGCCAGGCAGAAGACCAGCTGGCTAAGGACTTTGGCAGATGTTTATCCTCCTGGACAAGGGCCCCCCTGATTTATAGCAGGAGACAAAATTCTCAAAGTTGTAAAAGGGAATTATAGGCTGGGAGCAAAGGTTACACTGACCCTACATATTACAGAATACAATCAAACTGCAAAAACATTAATTAAGAGTTAGTAAATAGTAGGATTTATTGTTTAACAGAAAATAATACCATGTGCCTCCCATTAGAGACTAGCCACATTTTCCTAAGGTTTAAGGGCAAGAGATAATGGGAAAAGCACCTGGCTGGGAAAGGGGGGTGTAAATTGAAGAGGTTTTACTTTAAGAAGCTATCTATGTTAATGTATGAGATTTGTTGGCTTAAATGTAATGATGCAAAGGATTTAGAAAGTAAGAAATGTTAGATTCTTATGTTAGATTCTTATTTCATTGATGGTGTGTGAGAATGTGAACCCAAGATCTCTGTTTTAAGACAAAATGTAAGACAGAATGAGCCATCTGTTTTAGTCATCTATTTTGGAATGGGGGGCAACAAGGGCAAAAGGTGATCTGGTAATTAAGGTGCCTTGCTGAGGCAAATGTAAGATATATGGCTACTTGTTTGCCACTTATGGATAGAAGGAAATATAGCTCTTTGTCTCCCATAAAAGGTAATAGGAAATGGGTATATCTTTTATGATTGGTTCTAGCAAACAGCCAATAGGAATTTCAACCAGGCTGACTGGACAGAGGCAGCCAAAGGAGGAGCAAGGGGGCTGGGTTGAGGAAATATAAGTGCTGGCCATCAGGGCTGGAGCATAGGCAGAGCTTTGGTAACCATATACCACTGTGCCTATCATTTATTTGTCTGGCAAATAAATTATTATTTTAATTTCTCTATTGCTATGTTGAATATTTCATTCCAGCTAAGCGTTAACCACAAGCAGGGTGCTACAACAGCATATTAAGTCAGTAAAACAATACAATGCAAGTACAATGCCATGGATGCGAAAAATTACGGGAAAAATGAAATATTAGGAAAGGGCCACCAATAAGACAGGAGCAAACCCTACACAGCAGGGTCCGGCCTAAGATGATTGGACAGCACATTGTATACACCTCCTTCACTTTTTGGTCAAAGAATATAAACAACACCCATAGTAATTGGGAACAATAGAGTTAAATATAGTCTCCAGTTGTTCTGGGTTGGGGCAAAGGCTCCATTTTTAGCCTGTCTTGCTGGTTGCTTTCATTCTCCTGCGTGGTTGTGTATTGGCCTGCTCATCCGTAAAGCAGCCTCTCGTTCCAGACCTGCCTTATATTATACTTAACCAAAATGAAATCAAAAACAAGCAAGCTTTACCTTGCATACTTGCTCAACGTGTAGTAGGTAGTGACGCCTACCAAGAACAGGGACAGCGAAATACATCCGACGACAAGCCCCGCCGTGACTTTGGCAGGTGGAATATGCACCTTCTTTTTCTCTCCCAGATCTCCACATGCAGGCAGCAAGAAAAAAAAAAGTACATATAATAGGAATAATAGTACAGCGGTGTGGCGTTTGCCCTCCTAGGTGTGTGACATCATACTGGGTCATAAGGAAAGGGTTAACTAAGTGTAAAATGATAACCAATAGGAACCCAAGGGGAGGACTTAGAGTTAGAGTTGTTAAGAAGTCAGTCTGAAGTTAGAGAAGGGAGAGGGAGGATAAGTCTGTGGGTTGGGCTAGTTTGATGTGAGGGAGTGAGAGAATCTGTTAAGAGGAGTCAGTTAAACAGTTGAGATAATCAGTCAGAAGGTATTAGGAAGGTATAGGCCGGTAAAGAAACTAAGGTTATGAAACTGACAAGAAAAATTGTCTGAAACCATAAACTTGTTAATGCTTATAAAATAAACTTGTTTATTTGGTTTAATGTTAACAACTGTCTGGACTCAGTGTGTAGCCGAGAGAAACGGGTTGGTGGCAGCGGGGAAGCGAGCACAGTGGTGGCACAGGGATCAATAGACCGTCAAACGTCCAGGGACCCTGTGTGATCGCCACAAGCGGTACCTCGGAAGTCGAACGGAATCCATTCCGGAAGCCCATTTGATTTCCAAAACGTTTGGAAACCAAGGCGCGGCTTTCGATTGGCTGCAGGAGCTCCTGCAGCCAATTGGAAGCCGCAGAAGCTGGGTGGGACATTCGGGTTCCAAAGAACGTTCGCAAACCGGAACATTCACTTCCAGGTTGGAAGCATTTGGGAGCCAAAAAATTTGACTCACAAGGTGTTAGGGATCCGAAGTATGAGTGTAATAGTAGCCGCAGCAGCAGCAGCAGTAATTTATTACTTATACTCTGTCCATCTGGCTGGGCCTCCTCAGCCACTCTGGGCAGCTCCCAACAGAATATTAAAAACACGATAAAACATCAGACATTAAAAACTTCCCTAAAAAGGGCTGCCTTCAGGTGTTTTTTAAAAATCAGATAGTTGTTTATTTTCCTTAGCTCGTCCTCAGATATGCTGAGCATCCCTGTCCTCTGCATCAGTTACAGGTAAGGGTGAGGGAGAAAATTGATTCAGTTCACAAGGAAAGGTGAACCCACATCTTTCACATTTTCCAAAATAATACAAGTACAGGGGTACCTCAGGTTACAGATGCATCAGATTACAGGCGCTTTAGGTTACATGCCCAAAGGTTAAGGCCTTCTGGGAAATGATCTATAATGAACTAAAAAAGGTATTTAAGTTTACCTTTCCTAAGAAACCAGAGGCCTTCCTTTTGGGCATTGTCGGCCAATTGGTGCCAAAGAAAGACAGAACATTCTTTATGTATGCAACAACTGCAGCAAGATTGCAAAGTATTGGAAGACACAAGATTTGCCCACCCTGGAAGAATGGCAGATGCAAGTGATTGACTATATGGAACTGGCAGAAATGACTGGCAGAATCCGAGACCTGGGAGAAGAGTCGGTGGAAGAGGACTGGAAGAAGTTCAAAGAATATCTCCAAAAGCATTGTAAAATGTTTGAATGTTAAAATGAGGTTGGTTATAAAGAGAATAGGGCATCAGTGACATGGTAAAAAGAAATATGTAAAAATGCTTTGAAGAAAAAAAGGGGTAAGACCAGAGTATTATTATGTCAAGATTAAACAAATGATATAAAGGATTAAGTTATAAAGAACATGTGATAAATGGTTTTAAAAGGAAAGGAAACTAAAGGCATAATAGGTTGAAATGTATAATATTGAATAAGATTGGAAAGAGGGTAGGGAATTGCTGAATTTGATTGTGTAAAGGGGAACACAGAAAAGGGAGATGTGAGGAAGTCAGGAAAGAGGGTTATAAAGATAGTAAGTAAGAAATAATCTTTTCTCTGTTTTTTGTTTTTTTTGATTACCTCTCTTTTTTTCTTTCTTTCATTGTTAAACTGTGTTGTTTTTGATTGTCTTTTCTTTTTGTTTTTCCTGATTGTGATGTTTGTTTTGTTGTGCAAAACCTTAATAAATATTTTTTTTAAAAAAGAACAGTTTCAGGTTAAGAATGGACCTCCAGAATGAATTAAATTCTTAACCTGAGGTACCACTATATGAGGGCTGGACCATCCATGAAGCAAGGTGAGAAGACTGCCTCAGGCGGCAGGATCCATAGGGGCAGCAGTCCTGATGTAGATCTTTACTCCCCCCTTGTTCCTTCATGTTCACCCCTTCTTCCCTGGCAGGGAAAAGGGACGCCATTTTGTGGTTCACCCCAGGTGCCAAAATGCCTTGGACTGGCCCTGGCAAGAACTGAAACACAGCTCTGCAAATGTGCTGCTCTGAATTTTGCACAGCAGTTCACTAGCCAAGGGTTTTGTACAGAAAAACCTATACAGTGGTAGCTTGGTTTGCTACAGCTTTGGGTTACAACCATTTTGGATTACAACCACATCAAACCCGGAAGTGCGAGTCCCTTTTTTTGGATTACAACCAATTTTGGGGGGCGGGGGGCATTGGCGAAAGCGCGCCTTGGGTTACAACCTGTTTTGGTTTACAACTGGACCTCTGGAAAGGATTATGATTGTTAACCAAGGTACCACTGTACTAGGTCAAAGTGTGCATAAAAGTACATACATTGGTGAAAATATTTTGCCGAAGCGCACTATATTTAGGGAAATTGCCTTCCAAAAAAAGTCACAATTGCATATATATATATATATATATATATATATATATATATATATATATGGAGAGTTTCCATTCAAATGCTGATGAATTGTCATGATGACCTTTTAAAAAATAAATAAATAAATTGCAAACTGGTGTAAAAATGTGAAGAACTGCACCTAAGACTGGAAAAATGAGAAACCGAGAAATATACTCACCTTTGACCGCCAGGTATATCCTCCCCACTTCGGATGAGTCTGGCAGAACTTTTTTCTTTTGTAGCATGTAGTAGCCGCTGTCTAGGAGGGTTAAATTAGTGATGTGCAGGGAGCAATGTGGATTGATTTCCACCCGCCCAGTGTAGGCCCAGCTGATATTGAATATGGAGACTGGCTGAGGTTGGTAGGTCACAATATTACTTGCCTCTGATATTTTCCCTCGGAACCAGCCGCAGAATGAGACCCTCTCCATGCTACTGACTGGGACCAGTGTTACATCATTTCCCAGTGTTGGGCGCCACGGATCCAAGACGATGGGAATTCTAATGTTCTCAGCTTGCACCAGTGCAAAGCACGAATTCAGAATGTGGGCTAGAAGAGCAGGGGTTGGGCGGAAGGGGAAATAAGCAAAAGTTAAGTTCAAGGAAGAGGTCGGCAGCAAACCAGAGACATCAGCGCTTGCGATGTATTTATCGAATTCATTTATCGAATTCCTGCCCTGTGCAGTTTTGAAACAAAAAAGCAAGCAGATCGCAACATTCTGGAAATTCGGAATCAGCTACGGTTTGAAATGTTCTGAAACCAATAACAGCTAAAAACATGCTTCCGTTATAGAGCAAGAATCAAGAGGGTTTTTCAGTGTTATGCCTTGGAGAAAAAGGGAGAAAATTTGGGAGGCATGACTTATATTGAGGCTGCAGCAGAGCTCATTGCAAGTGCCTTAAGAACAGACTCCCTGCCCAAGCCAGAGTTTTAGACCCCAGCCCTGAATCCTGTTGCCAACTGGGGAAGGGGTTTTCTGAAAACCCTGTGCTCCATCTGCACTTAAAGCAGCACCATAGCACTGCAAAGAACTCTGGGGACTGTAGTTTGTTGCTAGGAGACTTCTTTAACAGTATATTATTATTATTATTATTATTATTATTATTATTATTATGCCGCCCATCTGATCGGGTTACCCCAACCACTATGGGCAGCTTCCAACAAATTAAAACACAGTGTTATTATTACAGTGGTGCCCCGCAAGACGAACGCCTCGCAAGACGGAAAACCCGCTAGACGAAAGGGTTTTCCGTTTTGGAGGCGCTTCGCAAAACGAATTTGCCTATGGGCTTGCTTCGCAAGACGAAAATGTCTTGCGAGTTCCTGCGGTCCCCCCCCTTTTCCCCCTTTCCCCAAGCCACTAAGCCGCTTATCAGCTGATCCGCTGATAAGCCGCTTAACAGCTGATCGCTAAAAGCCGCTAAACCGCTAATAGCGCTAATCCGCTAAGCTGTCAATGGGCTTGCTTCACAAGACGAAAAAACCGCTAGACGAAGAGCCTCACGGAATGGATTAATTTCGTCTTGCGAGGCACCACTGTATTATGATTTATTACATTTCTTAGTAGCTTTATCTTGCCCAGTGCAGCCCAAAGTAACATACAATTAAAGTAACATACGAACCAAACTCCCCACATAAAGACATTAAAACCAAAGGGGGGGGAGAGAAATATATTTAAAACATCCCACCTCCTTCTCAGGTCCATAAATTACCGTATAGTATATATTCAACACACAAAAAACAGCGACAATTTGTTGTTGACAAAGGACAGCTAGACATTTAAAGGGTCCCATTACCTTCAGTTGTTAAGGCCCATTCAAACCTAAATCCGGCTCTGTTTGTGAGGCACACGAAGGAGGACCTCAAAGGATGGTCAGTTCATATGGGGAGAGGCAGTTCTTGAGGTATTGAGGTCCTGAGCCTTTACATTTGAATTGGGCCTGGAAACTAACTGGCAGCCAGTGCAGTCGTGTCAGGATTGGTGCAATATGCCACAGTCTCTCACCTGCTAGAAGCAGCATTGGCCAAGGTCTTCCATGGCCAGAGGGGGCCCCAGCTACTGGGTGGGCTCTCTGCATGGTGTTGGTGCCACTCTTGTAGGTGAGAGCACTTGGGGCATCCTAGGAGGATGATTTTGTGCCCAGCCATAGACATGGGTTCCTCCCCTGTCCGTAACCACAGATGCCCAGGACCACCCAGCCTAGGCCACCTGTTCCCCACCCCTGCAAGATCTCCCCAGATTTAGCCTAGGATACCTCACTGCAGCCTCCCTCACCTGTTAGCTCCCAGGTAACCATAGGAGGTCATAAAGCTGGAGTGTGAGCCTTGGTGAGTTGGGTGGGGATGACCCCATTTGGGGGGCCCATCTGAGAAAGGCGCATCAGTCCAGGGTTTAAACCACAGAGAGCTGGCAGGGTTTATAATGAGCATAAATGATGAACAGACTTTTTAAAAACTCATATTTATTGGTTTCCAAAGATGTGTAGCAGACTATAACCAAGTGCCTAAATACACTGATCCTGGCTCGACTGCACTGGCTACCAATTAGCTTCTGGGTCCAAAACAAAGTGCTGGTTTTGACCTATAAAGCCTTAAACAACCCAGGACTGCAATACCTCAAGGACCACCTCTTTCCATACGAACCTACCCAGACCCTGAGATCATCTTCCAAGGTCCTCCTTCATGTGCCTCCTCCTTGAGAGGTCCAAAGTGTTGAATGGTTTCTTTAAATGTAAAGGTTCATCATTGTTCCACCTAATGTGTATGTCTTTAAGGGGCCAGAGCAAGGGCCAGAGCAAGTAAACGAGACCCAGTTTTACAGCTGTGAAACATAGCAGGTGCTGCTGAGTTGCATTGATTAAGGTGTGTCAGCATTTGCGTGTAGTATATAAGGAGCAGCACCTAGCTCTCCCATTACCCTGGGGGATGGGTTGGTGGTTGGGTCTGGTTTGTTGTTAATGTATTTAGTGTATAAGGAGTTTTTGTTTTTGTAATTAAAACCTTGTTTAAGTTATTTTTGAGTCCCTTTCTTTTTAATGCATGGTCTCCCCAGCAAGCTCTCTGCAGCGCTACCATACTGCAAATAGCCAACATCTTTGGTTATGGGCCCAGCTGCTGAGTGGATGACTGCATATTTTTGGACTCTGAGAAAGGTTTGAAAACTCCTTCTCCTGTTAGCGTAGTTCTGTGGGTCTGGAAGAGTTCCAGAATGGTTGACCGGGTTCCAGAAGCTGAGAAGGCTCTGGTCTTTCCACAGCTAACAGATGAGAACTATAGTTTATGGTCTTTTCGGGTGGTGGCGCTTATGACCTCTAGAGAAGTATGGACCTATGTAACTGATGACCCTCCTGACCCTGTAACAAATGCCTGGTCGAAAGGAGATGCGAAAGCCAGGGCGATAATTAATTTGGCAGTCAGCGACCAGCAAGTAGTCTATATAAGGAATAAGAAAACTGCCAAAGAAATGTGGGACAGTCTTGCAGCAGTGCATGTTAGAAAAGAGTCAGCGTCTGCATTGACGTTTTTCAAGCAGCTGTACCAGACGAAGTTGCAGCCTGGTGGTGATTTGGCAGCACACTTGAGACGTCTGGAGGCAATACGCGGCGAATTAATTCGAAGGGACATGGACATACCTGATATTCAGTATGTTTTTTTGTTTTTTTTTTGTAAATACATTTTTATTCGAGCTTTGAAAAATACACATGTCTATATAAATAATGTTTTTATCATTCTTTGTTCCTTTAATGAGGACTTTGATGGTATAGCTAGCCAGATATCTGCCGTTCCACCAGCGCAATTAACTGTGGAAGGGGTAACGGCAAGATTAATGGGCGAGTTGGATAGAAGGGAGGCTTGTGCCATAAGCACTCCTATTTCCAGAAAGAATGAGGAACGCCATATGCAAACTTGTGGTGATACAACTGCATTTAAAGCTGCCAAGCGTTGTTGGTTCTGCAATAAACAAGGACATTTTGCAAAGTACTGCAGATCCAAAAGAAAGCAAAGTACTCCTAAGCCTGTTTCTGTTTGTCAGTCACGGTTGTCAGCCCAGCAGTCGACATCGTACCGTAAAGACAGAAACGAGACGCGAGCTTTTCATGCTCGGACTGCAGATCATAAAAGAATTAAAGGTGCCAAGTGGAAGTCTTTTACTGTGGACTCAGGAGCATCTCACCACGTTTGCAATGATCGAAGCTTGTTTATATCTTTCGATGAATTTTAACAGGGAGAAATGTAAAGTATTGCACTTGGGCAAAAAAAATGAGAGGCACAAATACAAGATGGGTGACACCTGGCTTGAGAGCAGTACATGTGAAAAGGATCTAGGAGTCTTGGTTGACCACAAGCTTGACATGAGCCAACAGTGTGATGCGGCAGCTAAAAAAGCCAATGCAATTCTGGGCTGCATCAATAGGAGTATAGCATCTAGATCAAGGGAAGTAATAGTGCCACTATATTCTGCTTTGGTCAGACCTCACCTGGAGTACTGTGTCCAGTTCTGGGCACCACAGTTCAAGAAGGACACTGACAAACTGGAACGTGTCCAGAGGAGGGCAACCAAAATGGTCAAAGGCCTGGAAACGATGCCTTATGAGGAATGGCTAAGGGAGCTGGGCATGTTTAGCCTGGAGAAGAGGAGGTTAAGGGGTGATATGATAGCCATGTTCAAATATATAAAAGGATGTCACATAGAGGAGGGAGAAAGGTTGTTTTCTGCTGCTCCAGAGAAGCGGACACGGAGCAATGGTTCCAAACTACAAGAAAGAAGATTCCACCTAAACATTAGGAAGAACTTCCTGACAGTGAGAGCTGTTCGACAGTGGAATTTGCTGCCAAGGAGTGTGGTGGAGTCTCCTTCTTTGGAGGTCTTTAAGCAGAGGCTTGACAACCATATGTCAGGAGTGCTCTGATGGTGTTTCCTGCTTGGCAGGGGGTTGGACTCGATGGCCCTTGTGGTCTCTTCCAACTCTATGATTCTATGAAGAGGAAATTGGTAATGTACATTTAGCCAATTCACAAGTCTTGCAGTCGCTTGGCAGGGGTACTGTTAAACTTGACTCTTTAAACATAACAATAGCGAACTGCATTTACTGCCCGTCAGTGGACAATTTATTGTCAGTAAGGTGTTTTGCTCATCAAGGCATAACTGTACGTTTCTTAAAGTCAATGTGTGAGTTTTTCGATGGGAACAAACGTCTATTGTATGCCTGGGACTCTGATGGTTTATATAGACTGTATTTTCGCACCTACTCCCAATTGCCTATAAACTGCAGAGCAGCACAGTCAAGCCAGGGGTTGAGGAATGTAAGGCCACATTCTGGGTGTGTCCATGAGGCGCACAGAATTCTGGGACACCTGAATTTTGCTGATGTAATTAAGACAAAGAATATTGTTAATGGCCTCAACTTAAAACCATGTAAATTCTTTATGCAATGTTTATCCTGTTGCAAGAATAAGATTAAGGTTGCACGCAAGGGTAGGTGCTCAGATAGGAAAGTAACTGAGCCATTTGAACGTGTACATTGTGATTTAGTTGGGCCACTCCCACCATCATTAGGAGGTTCTAAGTACTGGCTTACCCTGATAGACCAGTATAGTAGATACTGTTGGACTTATGCAATAGCTGAAAAGTCACAAGCATTTGAGAAGTACAAAGTTTTTTGCAACTGGGTAAAAACGCACTTTAACAAACCAATTAAGAACCTGTTTTCTGACCGGGGCGGGTAATTTGTTTCTGAGGATTTTGAGAAATTCCTGGAAGTGCAGGGGACTACTCATGAGTTATCTTGCCCCTGAAGTCCCTGGCAAAATGGGCTTGTTGAAGTTGTGCAGCGTGACCTGCAGGCAGGGGTTAAAACGTAGCTGCACGATGCTAATCTGCCCAAAGACTTTTGGGCTGAAGCGCTTAATGCAATTTGTTATGTCAGAAATCGCAGTTATCGCAGTTTAGATGTCAACCCCTATGAGAAGCTGTTTAAAAAACGCCCTAATCTGAAATACCTACGCATTTGGGGTTCAGATGTAATTATGCATTATCCCGCTAAGCAGAAATTGGGTGAGCGTATTGTTCAGGGAAAATTCATGGGATACCAGCAGGGGGCGTACAGAATTTACATACCAGCAACTGGCAAATTTCATATTACCAGAAGCATGATACAAACTGTAAATTGGAATGGAGTTGCTGTTTTCCAAGATACTGACGCTATAGATAGTACTGAGGAAGAAGAGGAAGCAGCAGCAGCAGCAGGAAATGGTGCTTCTGAATTAATGGAAAAAGACAAAAAGCCTGTTGAATCTGATAATTTGTTTGATGATTTAAAGTCACAGGCACCCGAGGGGAGGTTAGATTCTCTTGATTTTTCTGACCGTGAGCTTAGCCTACAGGCAACTCTTCAATCTGACAGTGATGATTTACTACCTGAAACTAGTAGTTCACTTAGTCCCATTAAGTCTGAGGAGTCTGACTCTCCTTCCGGACTGAGACGTTCAGATAGAAAGAGGTAGAAGCCACAACGATTTGCAGATGAACATTTTAATACTGTGTATGCCAATAAGGTGGTTTTTGAGCCAAAAAGCTACAGTGACGTTCAGAATTTACCTAAGCACCAAGCTGCAAATTGGTATAAAGCTATGAACTCTGAGATAGCTTCTTTAAAAGAGCATAACACTTGGTCTCTTGTACCACAAACCCCAGATATGAGACTTATTGATTCAAAATGGGTTTATAGAGTTAAAATGAATGACAAAAATGAAGTTGTAAGGTACAAAGCAAGATTAGTTGCTAAGGGTTTTCAACAAATTCCAGGCGAAGATTATGATTTGTGTTATTCACCAAGTGTAAAATATGAAACAGTTAAGCTTTTGTTAAAAGATGCATCACAACGTGGACATTCTGTTTATCACCTAGATATAAAAACTGCATATTTGTTTGCAGATTTAAAAGAACAAATTTTTATGCGTGTCCCTGAAGGCATAGACGCCGCTGAAGGTTTGGTATGCAAATTAAATAAATCCCTTTATGGTCTGCACCAAAGTGGAAGGAACTGGCACCAAACTTTAGCAAAAGAATTGCTGGATATTGGTTTTTCACAAGGAAAGGCAGACACATGTGTGTCTATAAAGGAAAGGGCAAACTCTGTAACAAAGATATGCGTGTATGTAGATGACGTGTTAATTTCTACAAAAACTAAACAGGAATATGAAGAGGTAGTTTCACAGTTACAGAAGAAATTTGATGTGGTGGAATTAGGCATAGCTAAAAATTACTTATCCATGCAAATTGAGAAAGGCAAAAATGGATCTTTTCTGGTTCATCAAACTGCAAAAATTGATGACCTTGTTGAAATGCTACGTTTAGAAAATGCAAATGGGAAGGAAACGCCTATGGTGTGTGGTTTCACCTTTACAGGCGAAGATAAGCCATTTCCTAACAAAACTTTGTATCATTCTGCCATAGGCAAGCTAAATTTCATTCAAAGAATCTCAAGACCAGATATAACTTATGCTTTTCACTTTCTGGCAAAATTTGTGGAAAAGCCTACTACACAATGTTTCTCTGCTCTTAAGAGAGTGGTAATGTACCTTAAACATACCAAACATTATAGGTTGCAGTTTACGTCAAGTATTGACAAAGGTTTTGAAATTTTCTGCGATGCATCTCATGCAGTGGAACAAAATAATTGCAGGGGTGTGTCTGGTATGGTGTTTTGTTATAGCGGTTGTCCGTTTGAATGGAAGTCCCAGACACAAACCATTATTTGTCTCTCCACAACAGAGAGTGAATTATGTGCATGCGTTCAGGCCACTCGTGATGTGGAATGGTATCTGCAAGTATTTGCAGACCTACAGATGCAAGTAACACTACCAGTAAAAGTTTACCTTGATTCCCAGAGCGGACTCGCTATCCTGTGTTCAGAGACCAATACGCAGCGCACTAGAGTCTTGAGATTACGTTTGCAGTTTGTAAAGAAATTAATTGCTGACGAAATGATTGTATTTGAATATGTCCCAGGTGATAATCAAATTGCGGACATTTTTACAAAAGCACTTCCAAAGGTTACACATGAAAAACATGTACAAAGTATGCTTTATGTTTTTGTTCCACAATGATGAACCGCAGGGGAAATGTTGAATGGTTTCTTTAAATGTAAAGGTTCATCATTGTTTCACCTAATGTGTATGTCTTTAAGGGGCCAGAGCAAGGGCCAGAGCAAGATAACGAGACCCAGTTTTACAGCTGTGAAACATAGCAGGTGCTGCTGAGTTGCATTGATTAAGGTGTGTCAGCATTTGCATGTAGTATATAAGGAGCAGCACCTAGCTCTCTCATTACCCTGGGTGATTGGTTGGTGGTTGGGTCTGGTTTGTTGTTAATGTATTTAGTGTATAAGGAGTTTTTGTTTTTGTAATTAAAACCTTGTTTAAGTTATTTTTGAGTCCCTTTCTTTTTAATGCATGGTCTCCCCAGCAAGCTCTCTGCAGCGCTACCATACTGCAAATAGCCAACACAAAGGGTGGCAACATGAGAACGGGGCCTTCTCTGCAGTGGCTCCCCATCTGTGGAATGCTCTCCCCAGGGAAGTTCGCCTGGCACCTTCATTATATACACCTTTAAGCGCCAGGCAAAAACGTTCCCTTTTAAGCAGGCCTTTGGTTGATCTTACTGACATCCAACACCCTTTCAGAATGTGGCTTGGGGGGGCGTTATTGGGTTACTGCTTTTGGTTTGTTTTTATATGTTGTGGTCTTGTTTGTGAACCGACCTGAGACCTCTGGGTATAGGGCAGTTTATAAATTGAATAAATCACCACCACCACCACCTTAATCAAACCTCTTAATCAAAACACTTCAATCTCAGCAACAACCAGGTACATACCGTACATTTCTGTGTATAAGACAAGGTTTTATCCTGATAATATAATGTATTAAATTGGGGCTCGTCTTATACACGGATAGTGCAGAGTGGGGATGGGGGATTGGTTTTTGTCGCAAGCTGATTGGTGGTTGTAGCAAGGGCTGCTGTCGATTGGCTGTTGTTGTGGCAATTGGGCGAGCGATTGATGGCTTCTGGTGGCGATTGGGCAGACGATTGGTGTCCTCTGTGTCGTGTGCTAATGGCAGCATTGCTGGGGTGGGTGAGCGATTTGTTGCAAACCCCCCCCCCCAAGAAAGCTCAACAACTGTAGGAATAACGGAGATGACAGGAGGTTGGATGCAGGTGAGCTGTGCAGGAGCGAGCTGGCAAGCATGTTCCAAACAAGCTGCCGGCTAGCTCTGCCGAGGCTCCTTTTATTAGCAGGTCAGCAATTAGAAACAGTAGTGACACCATCCTGAATTTAATGTATTTCATCTAAGTACATTTCCAGCGTTAGCAAATACACGTGTCAGCAGGTGTTTCCCGAATATGTTCCTCCCAATACTTGATTACGTCTGCATCCCCTGTCATGCTTCAGCCAAGCGAAATGTCTAAGCAAACAAATTGTGAAAGGACAAAAGGTCAGGGGGGAAACCCTGTTTTCCAGCCAAGAAGGCAAAAGGTCAGGGAGAGCAGGCACAACGCTCCTTGACACACTGTTGCATGTCTGGTGCGAGGTTTGCCTTCACAAAGCGGAGTGTTACCTCCACAAACAACTCTGGGCAATCTCCCCCCATTTTCTTAATTTTGAGTCCCCCAAAATAGGGTGCATCTTATACATGGGGGCGTGGTATACATGGAAAAATATGGTATTCGTGTCTGTAGAATATTCATTCCTCTTCCCTTCGACAGGATTATCCTGTGTTTTTCTGCCAGGGTGGTGCAGGGAGCATCCCAACCACACAAAGCGGCTCAGAGCTGGTGTTGATCCGGCGGTGAGGGCTTGGCTGGCACACAGCCCTCTGTACGCGCAGCCGGGGTACCATGAAACCATGCTCCTCCACTGCAACTGCTCTGTCTGCATGCCTGTTTTATAGTTAATTTTTCACCTTTCCATTTCGTCTGTTGCTATAATTGTTCTCTCTGTTTTATATACATTATAAGATGAAATAATAATAAAGAACTTCCCCCCAAAGGGGGGTGGGGGTGGGGTGCTCTGTCTTTGACCAATTGCCAGAGGGTTGTTTGCAACACAAAGATTGAGCGCGACATCTTACACCAAACATTGTATTGTAGCTATTTGTTGGGTCCAACGTGATCCATGGTTACCTCCGTCTGTTATTGTAAGCACCCAGTTTGGTGCAGCCTTGCCAACAATTTTTAAATAAGAATGAAGAGAGAGGTTTTACACCTCAATTTCATTTTGCAAACTGACACTCTTCTTATGCTGTAGGATACAAAACTGGGGCCACATCCACACCGCAAATCTAAAGCACTACAGTGCCACTTTAAACAACCACAGCTTCCCCCAAAGAATTATGGGAGATGTAGTTTGTTAAAGGTGCTGAGGGACCCTCATTCCCCTCAAAGAGATGCAATTTGTAGTTTGGTTTAACAGTTAGCCCTTCTTTCCAAGGAACTCTGGAGTTTTGTAGCTCTGCGTGGGGGATGGAAATAGAGGTTTCCTAACAACCTGGATCCTTGGGTGTCGTCTTCCCTTCCAGCTAAGTACCAATAGTCAGATAGAACTGGGGAGGGACAATTATCATGATAGGCACATGAAAAAGCCAACTCATCAATTCCATTCTTGGATCATAAGGAGTTTCTGGCGTCATTACCCCTCCTGTCCAGAAAGGGGAGCAGAGGTACTGGAAGGACCAGTGAGAACAGTGGAGGTTGAGCATTTATAAGCCCACAATTCATAACCTAGTTTACTTCCTCCTTCAATGGTTCTCATCATTGATGTCCTACAGAACTATTCATGGTGACTTACAATAATTTTATATATTATAATATAACACAATGCACGGCTCTGGAACATGGTGAGTCCCATCTCCACAATCTCTGGCACAAAGTACGAATATAGTCAAAACTAAGCATCGGAGGGTTTTCTTGTTTTGTTTTTAATTTAGTCAGTGGACATGAAGGTGTGCTTTTCCCCTGCCCTGTTGGGTTTGGGCTAGGTACAAAGGCTGATGCTTATCAAGGGGTTCTTGATTCTTCCATTATCATTTTCAAATAAATGGAGCTTCTCTTCTTGGGGAGATGGGGAACATAAAATCCGTGGAACTCAAGGAAGCTCTTCTGGGCTTGGCTCCAAAGAATTTTCTGCACTATTGGCTATTTTTCTTACCTGGAAGAGAACCAATTAAAGGCTGAAAACCAGAATCACCACCACCAATATTATTTAACCATCACCACACCACCCGTTCACCCTAAGGTTCCAGAACAGGTTACAACAACTAAAATACAACATTTAAAACAATGTACAATAAGAGAAATAAGGTGGGTTGTAAATGTGCATCTCAGGCATCAAAAAGCAGGACAAAGAGGTTCATCTTCTGCTTTCACCGAAAACTTAAGGTGACAGAAACATCTCAATGGGGAGGAAGTTCCACGACTTAGGAGCTGCCATAGAGACTGCCCTTTCTTGGGCCAACCTTCCCAAGTTTCTGAGGGTGGTGGAGCAACCAGGAGGGCTCCCTCTGACAATTTTAACACCCAAGGGAATCTGTAGGGAAGGTGGAGGACTAAGCATTGGGGGCCTGTGCCGTTTAAGGCTTCAAACATTAAGGTGAGCACTTTGAGCTGGGCCCAGAAATGAACTGGCAGCCAATGTCAACATCCAGTCTTGGATTTCTCTGAGGGAGAACTTCTGGATATACATGCTGGACCCCTGGACCTCACACGGCCTCCTCCCGGAGGATAGTCTCAGCATCATTTAAAGGTAAAGGGACCCCTGACCATTAGGTCCAGTTGTGGCCAACTCTGGGGTTGCAGCGCTCATCTCGCATTATTGGCCGAGGGAGCCGGCGTACAGCTTCCGGGTCATGTGGCCAGCATGACTAAGCCGCTTCAGGCGATCCAGAGCAGTGCACAGAAATGCCGTTTACCTTCCCCCTGGGAAGTGTTTGCACTTTGACGTGCTTTCGAACTGCTAGGTTGGCAGGAGCAGGGACCGAGCAATGGGAGCTCACCCCATCGCAGGATTCGAACCACTGACCTTCTGATCAGCAAGCCCTAGGCTCTGTGGTTTAACCCACAGCGCTTCAGCAAATGAAGGTCTTCTGAGCACCCCATCCCATACCCTCCAACATTTCTCCTATGAAAATAAGAATGCCCTGTTCCATAACAACACAGCAACAAAAGCAGCAACAATTTTACTATTTATACACCACCCATCTGATTAGATTGCCCCAGCCAACTTCCAACATATTTAAAAATATAATAAAACAGTAAACTTTTTTAAAATTTTTTTTTGCTATGCAGGCCTGCCTTCAGGTGTCTTCTAAAGGTTGTATGGTTACTTATCACCTTGGCTCAGGGGTCTCATAACTCCCACCCTCCAACATTTCTCCCATGAAAATAGGACCATCATGAGGTAAAACGGGACATTCCGGGATCAAATCAGAAACCAGGATGGCTTCTGTAAATCCGGGACTCTCCCTGGAAAATAGGGACACTTGGAGGGTCTGCCATTCTCATAGCTTTATAGCTAGTGCTTTTTTCCTTAAATTTTTTTTAGGGGTATTCTCATTTTGGCTCAAGAACATCACCATTTTATAGTTCGAATCGGGAAAGATAAATACAGTAAATGGCCAAAAGGCCGCCATCGGGGGTAGAAACCGAACTGACGATTCACCGTGCTAGAGAAGAAACTATTTTTTATTTAAATTTTTAGTTTCTTCTCCCATTAGTTTCACAAAATGTTTAGGGATATGCGTACCCCTGTGTACCCCCCGGGGGGGGGGGGAAAGGCACTGTTTATAGCTATCACCTTGGAAACAGCAACTTTTTAAAAGTCAGAGCAACCAATGAAGGTTATGTTGGTCACTGTAATAAATACATGGTTTAAGTGATTAACAGCATCCTCCCACTCAGGGCCGGCCCAAGAGATTTCGGCACCTGAGGCATGCCACGAAATGGTGCGCGCACCCTGCCAGGGAAGAAGGGGACAGCGAAAATCTACAGTGGAAATGGGGGGTGGGATAAAGATTGACATGGGGAACTAAGGCGGGAGAAGACCGGCGGTGCCTCCTATTGGCCAAAAGGCTGTTGTAAAAGCAGCCTGAGGGGGGCTGCTGCTGAGGCGCCGGCAGATCCGGGCTCCAATGAGCTTCCCAGACCATTCATTCATTGGAGGCTGCATCTGCTGCCCCTTCGGATCTTGCCACCTGAGGCAGTTGCCTCGCCTTGCATCCCGTGTGAGCCGGCCCGGATCCTACCTGCATCCAAGACAAATTTGCCGGAAGTACTGTCTGATATTCTTTCTTTCGCTCTCTCTTTTTCTCCCTCTCCCTTTCTGTTAAATTATCTACATTACCGTACAAAACCTTGTGTGACTGTGTAGGAAATCAGGCCTACAAGAAAGACAGCCCCGAGTAGGCAAGCCACAAAAATCCCAGCGACGGCTCCTCCAGAGACGCTCGTCCCTTTTTTCGTGTCAGATCGCTTTTCTGGAGAGACAGAGAAAGGCCAGGTGAGAAGTAAAGAAGGAGAACTGTAATTCCTTGTCTCTTGTTTATCTCAGGTACCAAGGGCATTCCCCCCCCCCCATCCTCTCCATTGGTCCTGGAGACAAAACAGGGCCACTGAGGCAGCGCAAGATGGTTTCTGAAAAGATTGTTCCCCTCCCGTTTCTCCCATGCTTGCTGTGGCAACCCCCCCCCCTCTTTTCTCACTACGTGGTACGGTCTCAAGGCTAAAAGTGTGAGCAGAGAAAGTTCCATGTCTAGGTTGGAGGGGTGAGCAGGTTGCGTCCCTCCAAGCTTCTCTTCCTGGTCCTCAGGCCACACCTCCTCTCTTGGCTGTAACCCTCGCCAACGCACTTCTCCATCCTTGCCCTTTGAACTCTTGCTTCCTTGGATGAGGATGGAGACATGCTATTTGCCCTGGGCTAGATGAACAAGGATCGCCAGTTTCCTATGGTCCTACACAGATTCAGTTGCTTAAATTATATCTTGCTCCTGCTTAAAGTTCTCCTTATTCTTTTCGTTCAGCTGAACCCAAGCACATCATCCTCTCCAAGAAACAAAAGAGGCTGCCTTCTGTTGAAATGGCTCAGTTGGCTAGAGTGTGGTACTGAGGAGACCAAGGTTGTGGGTTCGATCCCCATACAGGCCACCTGCATTACAGGGGGTTGGAGAAAATGAACCTCGGGGTCCCTTCTCACTCTGTCATTCTATGAGTCAGTCCAACTAGCTCAGCACTGATTCAACAAGATAGTTCAGTTGGTAGACTATGAGGTGCTTAATCTTAGGGTTGTGGATTCGAGCTCCATGTTGGGCAAAAAGATTCCTAGACTAGGTGACCCTCAGGATCTCTCCCACCTCTACAATTATATGAGTCTATGAATTCTTCAGGGTTCCAGCCAGGTCTTCCCCAGCCCTACCTGGAGAAGCCAGGATTGAACCTGGGACCTTCTGCATGCCAAGTGGTAGCTCTACCCATTGAGCTACCACCTGTCCCCTAATAAATAGTAAACCTAATACATGCAGAAAATAATAATAATAATAATAATAATAATAATAATAATAATAATAATAATAATAATAATTTATTTATACCCCGCCCATCTAGCTGGGTTTCCCCAGCTACTCTGGGCAGCTCCCAACAGAATACTAAAAACACAATCAAACATCAAACATTAAAACCTTCCCTAAACCGGGCTACCTTCAGATGTCTTCTAAAAGTCAGATAGTTGTTCATTTCCTTGACATTTGATGGAAGGGCGTTCCACAGGGTGGGCGCCACCACCGAGAAGGCCCTCTGCCTGGCTCCCTGTAACCTCACTTCTCACAGTGAGGGAACTGCCAGAAGGCCCTCGGGGCTGGACCTCAGTGTCCGGGCTGAATTATGAGGGTGGAGACGCTCCTTCAGGTATACTGGGCCGAGGCCATTTAGGGCTTTAAAGGTCAGCACCAACACTTTGAATTGTGCTTGGAAATGTACTAGGAGCCAATGAAGGTCTTTCAAGACTGGTGTTATATGGTCTTGGTGGCCACTCCCAGTCACAAGTCTAGCTCCCGCATTCTGGATTAGTTGAAGTTTCCGGGTCACTTTCAAAGGTAGCCCCACATAGTGCGCATTGCAGTAGTCCAAGCAGGAGATAACCAGAGCATGCACCACTCTGGCGAGATAGTCTGCGGGCAGGTATGGTCTCAGCCTGCGTACCAGATAGATACACTGAGTTGCAGCCCAACTGCTAAATATACGAAACCAAAATACCTATTCAGATTCAAGACACAATAAACATCATTGACACACCAGATGATATCATCATGCGGTGCGTGTCTGTAGAGAGATATCAAGAGGGGAAGAAAGATTGTGTAGGTTAAGAAGGGGCATGTGAAACATTTACCTATGACCACTAAGAATATCTGCCCCACTTCTGATTCCTTAGTAGTGTTTCTTTGCATTATATAGTACGTGATATCTGAGACTGATATGTTCCTGATCTGCAAGGCGCAATCCGTGTTCACAGACTCCCGCCCAGTATACGAGGCTTTGTATTGAACATCTTTCACTGGAGGTGGTTGATAAACCAAGATCTGATTCTTCTCAGCCGTATCCCACCGGAACCAGCTGCAGGTGTCCACCTTCTCCTTGGTCTCTTCCGGAATCAGCAAGACCTCCCCTCCTACCTGGGGGAACCAGGGCTGGACGGTGATGAGGAGGGTAAAGTTCTGGTCCGCTTCCAGAAACACAAAGGAAGAAAACAATATATGGGCTGAGGGAGGTGAGGGGGAGAGAAGAGGAAAGAGATTCGGGTCAAGGAACGAGCCAATAACACACAGTAACCCTTTTCACCCCAATCAGAGACATTTGCAACTGTGCAATGTGTAGGTCGCAGGTGGCACTGTGGGTTAAACCACAGAGCCTAGGACTTGCCGATCAGAAGGTCGGCGGTTCGAATCCCCGTAACGGGGTGAGCTCCCGTTGCTCAGTCCCTGCTCCTGCCCACCTAGCAGTTCAAATCACGTCCTTTACCTTAATGTGGAGTTCAAGATAGCCTTCTGCTTCCCAAACCACAATTTTAGAGCACAGCTGATCTGGGTCTCTCTCCTCCCCACACCATCACTATGCTAACCCCCACTGCTCCACAGGGAGCCGCCAATCTTTCACCTGCTAGAAGGAACACTGGAGGTGTGAAGGTCTTTGGCATCATGGGAGATTCCCTTTATGCCCAGCTGGATGCCTGGGTTCCTTTTATCTTCTTTGCTCCCTGTTCTGGGGGCATCAGCTGAACCCACCTGCTCACAACCCACCCTAGGCTTTCCCCTACTGGAGCTCAGGAGGCCTCACAGTCAGCAGCCCCCTTCCCCATTGCGATCTCCTAGGCAACCAGTGGACGTCACAAAGCAGCCTGGACTGTGTTGAACTGGAAGTGGGGAGCCCTTTATGGTGTCCCACTCAGATAGCCAGACTACAAATTTATATATCAATCTAAGGCTGTGATTTGGCTGGGAAAGTGGCGTAGCGTGGGGGAAGCAGAGGGGTGATTGCCCTGGGTGTAAATTTGGGGGGGTGCACAAAATTTCAACACTGGGTGCTGCCCCAATACAATTGTGCGCTATCGTCACTAGGCTCAATTGAAGCAGCTTCTCCATGCAAACTAGGAGGTGACCTCTCCAGATCTCCTGGGTGGTGCTGACACTGTTAGGCAGTTGAATGCGCATGCGTATTCTGGCTGTTTCCCACTCATTCCTCACAGCCCCGGGCACTGGCAACCCACAGTACGCCACTGGGTGGGGGAGGGACTATATGGACTTGTCCCTTCAGGTATATTCCAGGCACTTTCAATTTTCACATTCTACCAATTAGGTGATTGTATTTTCACATTTGTAGCCCAAGCTTTCTCCAAGGAGTTCAAGGCATGTGGTTCCTTCCTTGGAGGTTTCTAAGCAGAGGTTGGATGGCCGTCTGTCATGGATACTTTAGCTGAGATTCCTGCACTCTAGTGGGTTGGACTAGATGGCCCTTGGGGTCCTTTACATAACCATAAAAACCCATCAGTTTCATTATTTGATCATGGTGAGTTCCTGGTATCACTACCCCTCCTGACCAGAAGGGGGAGCACAAGCACTAGAAGGATCAGTGTAAACAATTGGTTTTATTGTTTACATTTTCCATTTTCAGGTTTTCTCATTTTACAAAACATATCAGAAAATTGTTTTATACATCTAAATATACTATGGTCTACCCTCCTCTCCTTTCTGTGGTTACTTAAGTTGTATCTTATTTTTTCTGCATTTGCAACATAAAAACCTAAATATAATGAATCACTTGTACTCGAAATTTTAATATCACCATCTGCACGTGTTTATATCAATCCTGCTAATGTTTTAAGTCATTTATAATCATTCTTTAGATATTCAACAAACAATCCCCACTTTTGCTTGAAGATTCAAGCTTCTTAGCTCTTAATCTTCCAGTAAGTTTTGCCGTTTCTGCATACTCCAGTAACTTTTGCTGCCAGTTCACTTTATTTGGGGCATATTCGTCTTTCCACCTTTGGGCACACACCATTTGGGCTGCTGAGGTCGTATACATAAATCCCCACCCCCACCCCCGTTCTTTAGGTATCTCAGATCCAATTATCCCTGAAAAAAAGGCTTCTGGTTTCATGACAAACGTCACCTTAATCATTTTTAAAAATCCGTTATATATCATTTCCCAGAAGGCTTTGTGAGGATACCCATAGCTTACAGAGTTAGCAGCTCAAGGGAAATGACATCCTGTCACTGGGGGTGTGTTCGCATATGGGTTTCATACTTTGTTATGTGAACGCTTTTACTTTCTGTTTTGGCTGCGACAGGAGAAGCATCATGTCTTCGCTCTCTCCTGGCTGAAATGTTTGTTTTGCTGCTGAGATTCCTTTCACATGGACACATTGCTGCTCAAGATACTCTCCTGTAGCTGGTAGAAGCAGACGGGCACAGTGAAAGCGGATTGGACGCCACAACAATGCCACTGTTCGCAGCCTTGTTGGATGCTCAACGGAACAGGCTTTCTCGCTGTCTCTGTACCCAGTTACTGTTGGACTTGCGTTTGACCAAGCGACTCCTCCGGTTGAGTCCTCCGATGTGGTTAACAACCTGAGCCTTTGATAAGGCTCCAGGCATGCTCCCTCAATACGCAGAGTATCCAACAGCAGGGAAGGACGAGAAATATGAGCTACATTGCAAAGAGGTTTATTTTCTAACTACGCAGACAGAAAAGAAAAACACATCCTCTCTCTGTGAGAGCAGAGAGGCGACTGGAACAAAGGAATAGGAAACCAGTAATATCAACATCTGTCTCCTGTCTCCCGTGAGACTTCTAACAGTCTGGAATCCCTGGAATGTAAACAGAGTCCTATGACTCCAAGCACTGCACCTGTGGCACAAACAGAAACCTAACAGTTACCTTCAGCACTGCTAAGCAGGACACGAGCACTTATGGGATGTTCCATCTGCCCATCATGCGACTCTGGGAGCTTAGCCAAGGGCAGTCAAAATTTTCAAGGGGCTGAAGCAATTCCCCCGAGGAAAGGCTGAAGCATTTGGTGTTTTTTAGTCTAGAGAAAAGTTTAAGTGCCAACAGGAAGAAGGGTCATTTTATCACATGTGGTGGCCTTGTGGAAATTGGGGGGGAGGGGAATGATACACAGTGGTGACTCGGTTTTTGAATGTCTCCATTGATGAACATTCAGTTCTTGAATGCCATAAACCCGGAAGTAAATGCTTCGGTTTTCGAACATGCCTCAGAAATCGAACATGCCACGTGGCTTCCCCTGAGTGCAAAATCCTGAGGCCTAGCTATCAGCTATTGAGTTTTTGGTTTTCAAATGTTTCGGAACTTGGATGGTCTTCCAGGATGGATTACGTTTGAAAACCAAGGTACCACTGTATAATGAATTGAAAAACGATGTTTAAATTTATCATCCCTTTTTACTAGGAATTATGGGGACAGCCATTCCAAGAAAACAGACTAGTTTATTTATGTACATGACAACAGCAGTTAGAACTTTATATGTACCTTTTTTTGGACAAAGAAGTTTTAAAGATGTGTTGTTGTTTTTAGAAAACACTTCAAATATGGGCTGCCATATGCCTGGCTTTTCCCAGACTTTTTTTTTTTTTTTTTAGCAATTTCCGAAAATTCTGCCTGAACACAATTTTCGACAGATGAATCCCAGTTATGTCCTGAATTTTCCGGATGTATGGCAGTCCTGGTGGAAAGAGAACGGATTACCAATGGAGGAGAAATGGGTTATGAAACTGCTGGACTATGCTGAAATGGCAAAATTAACTGCCAAATTAAGAGGACATAATGACGAGGTGCTTAGGGAGGAATGGAGACCACTGGTGGAAGATCTATCAAGTTATTACCCATATATTAAGTCACGGGCAGGATTTTAAATATAAGCAGCGGATTACTGAAAGATTTAACTGGTAGCGGGGTTTAGATAATAAAAATATGTGTGTTATAAAACAGCTAATAAAAAGGAGTAAAAAACAATCAAACATCAGGAAAGGATGGGAAGTCTAGAAGAAACTTTCGGTGTTAAAAAACAATTGTATATGATGATAAATGCTTTAAAATGTTTTTGGAGGCTTCATAAAAATGATATGGGGAAAAGAGAAAAGATAAAGTAAGAAATGATGTGTTAAAAGTTTATAAAATTATAAAAGTGAATGGAGGAAAGTTTTTCCTCCCTCTCTCATAAAGTTAGAGCTTGTGAGCATCTACTGGAGCAGAACGTTGGAGGATTCAGAACAGAAAAAAGAAAGTACAGTGGTACCTCAGGTTAAGAACTTAATTCGTTCCAGAGGTCCGTTCTTAAACTGAAACTGTTCTTAACCTGAGGTACCACTTTAGCTAATGGGGCCTCCCGCTGCCGCCACATGATTTCTGTTCTCATCCTGAAGCAAAGTTCTTAACCCGAGGTACTATTTCTGGGTTAGCGGAGTTTGTAACCTGAAGCGTCTGTAACCTGAAGCATCTATAACCCGAGGTACCACTGTACCTCTATAAGCAGTGCATTGTTAAACTATGGAACTGTCTCCCACAGGAGGAAGTGATGACCACCAAGTTGATGGTCTTCTTATTTTACAGTATGGAACCACTTCTGGAATTTCATTCCATTCACATTTGAGGACGCATTTGCCTACTTCACAGCCCCCAAGACAAAAGACAGGCAGCCTTTGAAATTTGCACTTTCCTGAATTTTGCAACACAGTTCTCCAGTCGAGAGCTGTGTAAAAAAATGCACATATTGAGACAAAGTGTGCATAAAAATGAACATGTTAGTGACAACAATGTGCAAAAAGGGCAGGCCTTGCTTTGCTAAAAAGGTGAGCGCTGCACACAAAAATGTGCATATGAGGATAAATTTGTGCTAAAACACTAGTGGGTTTTCAGCAGGACTTTTTAGAAACACCTCACAAAATGATGTGGGAAATGAACTTAAGAATGGAAGAAACAGAGAAACACTGAAACCGATAGACTGCCCCGTTCCTCACAATCACTGAGTTTCACTTCCTGCCAGGACCCACCGCAGCCGCCTACCCAACCAATATAATAATAATAATATTATAATAATAATTTATTATTTATACCCTGCCCATCTGGCTGAGCTTCCCCAGCCACTATGGGCAGCTCCCAATCAAGTGTTAAAAATAGTACAGCGTTAAATATTAAAAACTTCCCTGAACAGGGCTGCCTTCAGAAGTCTTTTAAAGATAGGATAGCTACTTATTTCCTTCACATCTGAAGGGAGGGTGTTCTACAGGGTGGGCGCCACTACTGAGAAGGCCCTCTGTCTGGTTCCCTGTAACCTCACTTCTCGCAATGAGGGAACCCGCCAGAAGGCCCTCGGCATTGGATCTCAGTTGAACGATGGGGGTGGAGACGCTCCTTCAGGTATATTGCCATAATATTATGTGTTACAGTGGAATATGGAGAGAGCCATCCCATCAGACCCTGGCAAAGGAATATGGGCACAGCAGAAGTGGACATTGGAGGCTTTTATTGCCTCAGGGGACATAATGTTCTATCTGCCCCAGGGGCTGTGGGTGAATCACAAGGGCCTAAAATCATTTCATCGTGATTTTTCAAGTAGATTTCAAGTAGATATTTCAAGCGGAGCTTCTCTTCTTGGCAGAGTGGGGGAAATGGTCAACGCTGTTCCAGACTGGAAGGCTGACAAAATTGTTGACCAGGACAATCTCTCTCTTACTCTTTTTGCTTTTACCTGGAAGAGAATCAGTCTAGAATCAGAGGATGGAGAGCAGAAATAAGGCAAGGCAAAAGTAAAGGACCTCTGGACGGTTAAGTCCAATTGGATTCAACTATGGGGTGTGGCACTCAACTCCACTTTCAGGCCGAGGGAGCCTGCGTTTGTCTGCAGACAGCTTTCTGGGTCATGTCGCCAGCATGACTAAATCGCTTCTGGTGCAACAGAACACCATCACAAGAATTAAATCATTATGCTGGATAGTAGAAGAAGAAGAGAAGAGTTTGGATTTGATATCCCGCTTTGTCACTACCCTAAGGAGTCTCAAAGTGGCTAACATTCTCCTTTCCCTTCCTCCCCCACAACAAACACTCTGTGAGGTGAGTGGGGCTGAGAGACTTCAGAGAAGTGTGACTAGCCCAAGGTCACCCAGCAGCTGCATGTGGAGGAGCGAAGACACGAACTTGGTTCTCCAGATTACGAGTCCACCGCTCTTAACCACTACACCACACTGGAGTAGGGTTTAGTGAAGTCAGGGCTAAGGCTGGGTTTGGCAAGAGAGGGTGTTTAACCATTTTGGAGATAATATCCAAGACCCTGGTCCAAAATAAACAATTTTGCATGAAAGTATGTTCCAAAGTTCCCACAGTTGGGGGATAGGGGTTTGTTGATTTTGGCTAGATGAACCGGAGTCCTGAAAAAACCTCTTAGGCAACCACCCGATCTGAAGTCCTGCTGCCCGTGAATGTAGACGCTACTGAGCTGGATAACAACAACAACAACAACAACTTATTATTTAAACCCTGCCCAACTGGCTGGGTTTCTCCAGTCTCTCTGGGAGGCTTCCAACAAAAGATTAAAAGTAAATTAAAACACCAGTCATTAAAAATTTCCCTAAACAGGGCTGCTTTCAGATGTCTTCTAAACGTCAGTGTCTTGACTCTGCATAAGGCAGCTTCCTATGTTTTTGCGGATGAGCGGTGCAAAAGAGCGGGCGCCACACAGATCTACTGCTGTGGTCCTCCCATGTAGGGCTGGCAGGTACTTACTTCTGGGCTTTGGGTGCTCCTTTCTTTGGACCTTTTTTCTTCTCGCCCCCCTTTTTCTCCCGAGCCTTATGTTCTTCTTTATTCCTAAGGAAACAAAGAGACCCTTGCTGTTGTTCCTTGGCAACCGGCACTCAAGTGGCACATGGCCAGCATTTGCCCTCTCATCCCCAGCACCTTCCCACTGTCTGTCACGGCATCCATCGACTCATGGAGTACTGCAGTAGCATGGCCACTTGTTCATCAGAATAAGAGCCCTGGCGGGACTTCCGGGCAAGGAACGTGGCGGACTGAACATCTACTGTCGACAGCTAAGCCGGCAGAGATAATTGTATGGGGATTAATGATAGCCAAGCCATAGATCTTGGTTATCGAATTTGCTCTGAATAGAGTCAGTGCTTTTTTCCCCTAGAAAAAGATGTGTCTACAGGTTCTATGGGGGAAGCCATGTCTGCTTGAAGTGGCATCATAGTGCTTTAAATGCATGGTGGGCATGCATATACATGGCTTGGTTTAAAGACACAGTAAGGGAGACGGGGGATATTGCATTTGCTCGCCCACAGTTATGACCTGGACAGTATGCCTGGTCATGAAATTAGTATGGAGACATGTGCTGCATTGCAATTAAAATTATGGTAGCTCTCTTTAATGGTGCATCTATACATACAGTGGTACCTTGGTTCTCAAACAGCCTAGTTCACGAAAAACTTGGAACCCGAGTGTAGCAAACCCAAAAGTGAGCATTCCGGTTCTCTTTTTTGGGGGGGGGAGGGGGAGTCGAATGTGCTTTGTTTTGAGTTGCACTGCTTATTAGCGTCCTACCATTTTAATCAAAGAGTTCCGCTTCCATTTTTAGTGTTGTGCTGCTAATTAGCATCCTACCTATGTGCAGACCAGTGCGAGAGATCGCGCTGATTCGGGAGGTGGGGGAGAAGTGTTCTTGCAGTGCTCTGCAGCCCAGCTGCTTTGACATGAGAGAGAGAGATCTCAAAAGATCACACTGATTAGGGGAGTGCAGAGAAGCGTCATGGCAGCTCCGAAGCCCAGCTGTTTTGACATGAGAAAGAGGGAGAGATCTCAAAAGACAGCGCTGATGGAGCGGAGGGGAGAAGCGTTTTAGGGGTAGTTTTTCAACAATCAGGAATGGATTAATAGTTTTTGCATTACTTTCTATGGGAAAGTGCGCCTTGGTTTTGGAATGTTTTGGTTTTGGAATGGACTTCTGGAATGGATTAAGTTTGAGAACCAAGGTACCACTGTATAGCACAGCACGTGCCCATTCTATGCAAATCCCCTTCATTCCCTTTGGTCCAGGGCCAGCACAAGGCATTTTGCTGCCTGAGGAGGAGGAAGAGGTTCTGCTCCCAACACCATTCCATGCACAGAAACCAACTAGAAAGGGAAGGTGAAACATTGGCCAATCAATAGTGTCCTTCATGACACATGATACCAGCAGGTTAGTTATGGGGGTTCAGGATAGGCTGTGTGACAGACACAGCTCTGTCCTCCAATAGAAGGCAAGTAAGAAGTGTGCCATGATAGAAGTTTATAAAAAATTACGCACAACCTGGGAGAAAGTGTATAGAGAAAACCTCCCCCTGCCAAAAAAACCCTTCTAGAATGTTAGAAGATTCAGAACAGATAAAATAAATTCCTTCTTCAGGCAGCGGCGTAGTGTGGGTTGTCAGCACCCAGGGCAAGGCAAGTAATTTGCGCCCCCTAACCCAGGGCAAGGCAAGTAATTTGCGCCCCTAACCCCTAACATGCTGCTGCTGCCAGCTTCTTCTTGCTGCTGCCTGGGCTGGGGTATTTACGGTAAGGTAGCCACGGCGGCAGCGGCGGCGGGTCCGTGTCAGGTGATCTGAGGCGAGTTGCTGCTGGCGATGCCGCCCAAACGACGCCGCTTGCCCGGAGGAGGAGGAGGGCAGAGAGGCGAGGAAAATGCAACATGGCCCAGCAGCTGCAGCAGCAGCGGCAGCGGGGCTGTGAGGAGGGGCTGCCTGGCACGCCCTCCGTGGCCCTGACGCGCGGGGACCGCGGCGAGCGCTGAGAGCCGCTGCCTGCCGGACGCCTTCAGCCAGGACGCGCGCACAGCTCGTCGGTTCCGCGAGACATGGGGCTCTGCTACAGCCTGCGCCCGAGGCTCTTCAGCGACTCCAGAGGCGGCGAGCGCGCCCCCCCCAGATGTTGCGCCCGGTGTGGCCGGCTCTCCCTGCAACCCCACGCTACGCCACTGTCTTCAGGCAGCGCATCGTTGAACCATGGAACTCACACCTGCAGCAGGCAGGGGTGACTATTGACTTAAAGGTAAAGGGACCCCTGACCATTAGGTCCAGTTGTGGCCGACTCTGGGGTTGCGGCGCTCATCTCGCTTTACTGGCCGAGGGAGTCGGCGTACAGCTTCCCACAGCGCCACCCATGACTATTGACTTAGGTGGCTTCAAAAGAGGATTGGACAAATTAACTGGGGGGAAGGCTACCATTGGCTATGTTCTGCCTCCACAGTAGGAGACAACAATGCTTCTGAAGACCAGTTGCTGGAAAGCACAGGAGTGGAGAAGTGCTCTTCTGCTCAAGTCCTGCCTGTGGTTTTCCCACAGCCAAAAATGGGAGATTCAAGCTCCTTCACACCCCATCCTGACACCCTGGCACTTACGGTGGTTGGGACTGGCTGGGTACCGGTGGTGGTGCCTCTACAACTGGTGGCACACTAAGGAAACAGGGGAAAAAGAGAGCAAAGAGTTCAGAAGTGAGAAGCACGCTTTGGCCCCTTGCGACCACGCCAGAGATAGCAGCTTATTTACTTCCTCCCCAACTGTTGCGTGGCGAGTTCCTGCCCCCCCCCCAGTGGAAAAAAAAAGACTCATAACACAATTTTTAAGGTTAATGGGCAAAATAAGGCCACAACATTATTGGTTACAGGTGGTGAGCGGTATTGGCTTAGCCATTGGTCCTAACCAACTATATCCGGCTTCAGCAAGTCTGGAAAGGGTTAGCCACCAGTAGGGGGAGTCCTGCTGATGCACATCAACTAGGAACTCCCCTGGGGTCACCGCTCGGGGGCGTGCCTTAGTCCCTCACCTCCATAGGCTTTGGACAGGGCCACGCCCCCCGGAATCCTTTATCGGACTACCCTTCAATATGTGGGTCAGGTGATGGCACTTCTTCCCCTCTTCCATCTACAAAACAATACCAATACCAATGCCTAACCGCCAATACCGAGAAAGTTGTGACAATTTGCTACGAGGTCGGCGAAAACCAAGTGGCTGGTGCCAATTTGCCAAGTGGAAAAATTCCTACCAGGCCCCTCAACGGCGACCAACCGAGGTCCATAGCAAGGTCAAGGAACGAAAACCTTAAAGGGCGGGAGGGTGGGAAACAGGAGCAGCTGGAGGCGGCAAAAGAGGGAGATCCCCAGCTGCGCCCCCTTTAAATAGGTCAGGCCACACCCCCAGAGCCAGCCGATTGGCTGGCCAGGGGGTGACACGGCAGGGGATTCCCCCAATCACGTGGGGGCTGGGCTCCAGCCACCACACACAGGGTGGGAGCGTGCAGCCCGCAACCCCACCTCCTCTGGAGGGCAGAAGTGGCTTTCCCATTCAACAGAGATAGTCCCTGTTTTCTGCCAGTCGTTGGCCTGTTTTGTCCTTACAGATCCAAGCCTAGACCAAGGAGTATAAAATGACAGCTAATTTAAAATTACAGCTAGTTGCTCTCCTCTGCCCCTCACTCTTGCTATCTTATAGTTCAATCCTACACCTGACGGTTCAGAGGTGCTTCCAAGCACTGGTGGAGAAAGGGGGGTCCGGTGGGTGCTGCCCACCCCGGGGGGGGGGAGTCATCCCTGAGGGGGGTGACACTGCTGTGGGTGGCACCCCACTGGGATGCTCGCTGGCGCATCCCCTGGGCAGGTAGCCCTGCCCCCCCCCCAGTGCACAGCATGGAGCTGTGCTTCCAAGTCCCTTTCTTACAAGTAGTAGCTGAACACAGGTACAGATTTCACATACCCAGGAACACCCCTCTCCCTAAGCTCAGCTGCTGGGTCACCAACTACATAGACTGTAAACTCATTGAATGCTACGTGCGAATACCTGAATATTTGTGCCCCAGGTCCACAGACTGTGCACTCCTTGAATGTAATGTGTGAACCCACCTCCCCTTCAGTGTATACAAGGTAGCACTCAAGTCTTTTTGTTACAATCTTTCACTTTGTTGAAAGATTAAAGCAAGATGCCTTATAAAGAAGTAAATAAACTAAACAACAAATGATAAATATAATTACGCTTTGCTCCTTTTGACTTGGTAAGTGATCAGGCCTCCAGCTAAGATGATCCCAAAAAGACTTCCGATAGCAATCGCTGCGATGATCCCCAGAGGAAGGCCTTTGGCTTTTGCCGTGTCGTCTCCGTCCTCTTCTGGAGGTTTAGCCTCTAAAAAAACCCCCAAAGACATGTGAGAACTAGGAAAATGGCTCCCATTCCTCCTTGCTCCAGCTTGTCCCAGGTAGTGGCCTTCCTTATCCTTGCCACCATTGGAAGGTAGGGATGGGAGAGTTGTTGGCTGGCATCTGTCTGTCTCGAGAGACAATGGAGTGTGCCTCCATGGGTGAAGCCAAACTGCTGCAGTAGCAGCGCCAAAATGAATCCTGGGCAGCGTGTATGGAGGTACTGGGCTGCCCAGGCGACAGACAGGACTCCTGATGTGGCCTTGCTGATGTGGTCTAAGGAGATAGATCAGAGGGGCTTGGAAATTACTCATCAACACAGTGAGCTCCTAGACAGCAGACTGAGAAGAAGAAGAAGAAGAAGAAGAAGAAGAAGAAGAAGAAGAGAAGAGTTTGGATTTGATATCCCGCTTTATCACTACCTGAAAGAGTCTCAAAGCGGCTAGCATTCTCCTTTCCCTTCATCCCCCACAACCAACACTCTGTGAGGTGTGTGGGGCTGAGAGACTTCAGAGAAGTGTGACTAGCCCTAGGTCACCCAACAGCTGCATGTGGAGGAGCGGGGAAGCGAACCCGGTTCACCAGATTACAAGTCTACCGCTCTTAACCACTACACCACACTGGCTCTCACGCAGGTCACTATGGTGAGGGGTAGCGTAGAATTGTAGAGTTGGAAGGGTCATCTAATACAACCCCCTGCAATGCAGGAATCTCAAGTGTATTACTATTTATCTGTACCAGTGAAGTACCATATTTTTCACTCCATAAGATGCACTTCTTTCTTCCTAAAAAGTAAGGGGAAATGTCTGTGCATCTTATGGAGCGAATGTGTGGTCCCTGGAGCCGAATTGCCCAGGGGCAAAAAGCAGATCATGCTCTCTTTTTTTGAAAGTGGGGTGTTGAAACAAAGCCGCTGATCGTTTGCCAATCGGGGAGAGAGATAAGGGATGCTAGAGATAAAGAAGGCTCCCTGGGAGCAGGGAAGGTAAAGACAGCAAACTTGCAAAGGGGGGAAACAGGAAAACTAAAGCAATAAGGAGAGAAATTAGAAGAAAAGGAGGAGCAAAAAACTGCTCCAGCTAAGGAAAAGACATTAAGGCAAACAAGAGGGAAGGGAGTGATGAAAGGAAACAGCTGATCGGTGGGATCGGAAGAGAGATAAGGGACACTAGCGGAGGCTGCTTGGGAGGGGGGAGGTAAAAGCCCATGGATCCTCGGGATTTTTACATTGGGTCACCCCAAATTCACCATCAGATCACATAGCATTTCCATGGCTACAGCCTGCACCAAAAAAATCACACACCCACTGTTGCGTGGGGCCACAATGGGGCCAAAACGTGGTTACAAAGCATGGATCCACATGGATCCTCAGGATTTTTGCATTGGGTCACCCAAAATTCACCATCAGATCACACATCTGTGGCCACAGCACGAACCACAAAAATCATGCATCCTCTGTTTTGTTTCGTTCAGAATATATATTTTTTTCTTGTTTTCCTCCTCTAAAAACTAGGTGTGTCTTATGGTCAGGTGCATCTTATGGAGCGAAAAATATGACACACACACACACACACACACACACACACACAGGTCTCTCTTGTATCCTCTTTTTTCAGGCTGCAATTCCTCTTTATTGGCAAAGCCTCAGTGGCCACTGTCCTACTAAGCTCTCTAGTGGATGCTTGGCTCTGCATGATGGCCAGTCCTCCCGTTTGGCCGTGAGGCAGATACCTCAGGCAGCAGATTCTAGGGGTCACAGAAGGGCATCAAGTCGGTATTTAATTTGCTAACGTATTTCCTTATCACAGTTATTGAGTTTAACACCATCCATGCTTGGGAGAAGGAGAGGCGTTTGTGGGATTTTCTGCCTCAGGTGCTAAAACAATTTGCTGTGCATCTTGATTTGGAGGGGTGGTGGTGGAACAGACACTTGTCTTGCTGAATCAAGCAACAATGTGTCTGGGGACACCCCTGTCTCGCATCTCAACGGTAGGTTGGTGTGCCAGAAAGGGGCTGCAGCTCAGCAGAAGAGCAACGGCAAAACCAAAACTGGTGCCAATTTGAACCAAAATAAAACAATTAGTGGTTTGATTCCCTGCCCCCCCAGACCTAGGCTAAGGTTCTATAGGATGTAAAATGTTTACCTTTGAACACCACAGGTTTTTCTCCCTCTTTCATCTCTTTACCACCAACTCCTTGTACTTCCACCTGCAGCAGATATAAGGTGGCATCTTCAGGAGTTAGCTTCGTTATGTGGAGTGCACATTCTGCATTTACAGATTCCCTGCCAGTATAGGCAAAATGGTACTCCAGAGAGGAATTGGGTGGTGGTATGTAGGTCAAGATTTGCTTGGACTTTGCCTTACTCCCCCGAAACCAAGTGCAGGAGGCATAGCTGCCTATCCCTTTTGGGATTAGGGTGACGTCCATTCCTATCTCTGGAGTAGCTGGTTCCAAATCGATAGTAATTCCACCACCAGGACTCTCGGGTTCATCAGGCCCTCCAGGAAAATCAGGACCCTCAGTTTGCATAGTTTCCATGGTTCCCGAACCAGTAACTGTGGCACCCGTAGTTTGTGACCCAGGAGAAACAGTAGGAACCTTTGTTGTTGATGCAGGAGGAAGAGGAGGAGGAGGCGGTGGTGGAGGTGGAGGTGGTGGTGGAACAGTAGCCTTAGGTGTCACTGCAGGAGGTGGTGGTGGAGGAGGAGGTGGAGGTGGAGGTGGTGGTGGTGGTGGAACAGTAGCCTTAGGTGTCACTGCAGGAGGTGGAGGTGGAGGTGGAGGTGGAGGTGGAGGTGGAGGTGGAGGTGGAGGTGGTGGTGGAACAGTAGCCTTAGGTGTCACTGCAGGAGGTGGAGGTGGTGGTGGAGGAGGAGGTGGAGGTGGAGGTGGAGGTGGTGGTGGTGGTGGTGGTGGTGGTGGAACAGTAGCCTTAGGTGTCACTGCAGGAGGTGGAGGTGGAGGTGGAGGTGGAGGAGGAGGAGGAGGTGGAGGTGGAGGTGGTGGTGGTGGTGGTGGTGGTGGTGGTGGTGGAACAGTAGCCTTAGGTGTCACTGCAGGAGGTGGAGGTGGAGGTGGAGGTGGAGGTGGAGGTGGAGGTGGAGGTGGTGGTGGTGGTGGAACAGTAGCCTTAGGTGTTACTGGAGGAGGTGGAGGTGGTGGTGGTGGAGGAGGAGGTGCAACAGTAGCCTTAGGTGTCACTGGAGGTGGAGGTGGTGGTGGTGGTGGAGGAGGAGGAGGAGGTGGAGGTGGTGGTGGAACAGTAGCCTTAGGTGTCACTGGAGGAGGAGGTGGAGGAGGTGGAGATGGAGATGGAGGTGGAGGTGGAGGTGGTGGAAGAGTAGCCTTAGGTGTCACTGGAGGTGGTGGTGGTGGTGGAGCTGGTGGAAGAGTAGCCTTAGGTGTCACTGGAGGTGGTGGAAGAGTAGCCTTAGAGGTCACTGCAGGAGGAGCCCCAGTTGTTGCAGGTGGAGCCCCAGTTGTTGCAGGTGGAGCAGCAGCTGTCATAGGTGGAGCCCCAGCTGTCGTTGCAGGAGCCCCAGCTGTGGTGGCAGGAGGAGCGACAGCCACGGTTGTTGCTGCTGCCGTTATCACAGGAGCAAACAGGAAGCAAGAGCTCAAGATGTAGGCTGTGGAGTGAGGAAGAGAGACAGTCATTCAGTTCAAGAGGCCAATAGCAGTCAGGAATAACAGAGATAGCAACCCTCTTGATTTTATTTCTAGATCACCAAGCCAGACTGAAGGCCTGGATGATGCCTTCCTAGAGCAGATTACCAAACATATTTTTTTAAAAAGGAAAGATATAGTAGTCATGGGAGACGCCAACTACCCCAATATCTGTTGGAACACAGACTTCCCAGGAGGTGGAAGAAGCAACAAGGGGATCTTCTATATTGGACCTGGTCCTCACCAACAGGGAATAACTAATTGACAATGTGGAAGTACTTGGAAAGTTTGGAGGAAGATGAATGTAGTTGGACATGAACTCTGGATTTTAAGGAGGCCAATTTCAAAAAGCTCAAGGAGCTAGTGGATGAGATCCCATGGTCAGAAATATTAAAAGAGAAGGGAGTCCAAGATGGATGGGAGCTTCTTAAAGGTGAAATATTGAAGGCCCCAAAGCAGACATTTTCAACAGGAAAGAAAAGTAGGAGGCATATAAAGAAACAGATGTGTCTGCATAAGGAGCTTACAGGTGAGCTGGGATTTAAGAAAGGCACATTTTTTTAAAAATGGAAGAAATAGGAAATCACAAAGGAGGAACCAACACACGAGTAGAAAACAGTTGCAGAGTGAAGGTCAGGCTGGCTAAAGCTCAGAATGAGCTCAGACTTGCAAGAGAGGTTAAAAATAGTAATAAATGTATTTCTGGCTTTGTCATGAGTCATTGGTGGTCGCTCCTCACCGCCCTCTGCGAGAAGCAAGGAGGTTGAGGTGGGGGAAAGCCAGGGTTTATGAGGCAAAAATAATATGCAGTTGAAAGGGTTGACAATAGGACCCATGAAGGGGAGGATGGGAAGTTGAGAGATTCGGAGGAATCTTTAAATATGGATGAGTATGATTGTACAGAGGTACCTTGGGTTACATATGCTTCAGGTTACATATGCTTCAGGTTACAGACGCTTTAGGTTACAGACTCCACTAACCCAGAAATAGTACCTCGGGTTAAGAACTTTGCTTCAGGATGAGAACAGAAATCGTGCTCCGGCGGCGCGGTGGCAGCAGCAGGATGCCCCATTAGCTAAAGTGGTGCTTCAGGTTAAGAACAGTTTCAGGTTAAGTACGGACCTCCGAAATGACTTAAGTACTTAACCCGAGGTACCACTGTATTGTCATATTCTTATACTTGTAAAATCAAATAAAAATTATTTCCAAAAAGGAAGAAGAAGAAGCTAACGCTGTTCTATGCAGCCTTGACAGAAGCATAAGGTCCAAGGGAAGTCATAGCCTTGGTCAGACCCCCAACTGGAGTCATGTCTTCTAGGTGCCACAGTTTAAGAAATATATTGAGAGGTTTGGAACTCTGATTCTTCTCCCCAGGCCCTCCCCAGGCCAGAACCTCTGTTCCCCAGAGGACCCCCCCCCCCAATGTCTTACCTGCTAGAAGTAGAACCAGGCAGGACCTTGCAAATCCAGAAGGTCCGCAAGCTGTTGGGTGGCGTCTGCATGTTGTTCGAGTTGCTCTTGCAGGTGGGAGGGTTTGGGGCATCCTGGGAGGTTCTTTTTGTGCCCAGGTTGGTGCCTGGGTTCCCCCCGTGTTCTTTGATGCCGGTGACTGGGATTCCCAGCTGAGCCCAGACACCCATCCTAGGTTCTCTTCTCCCACCCTAGGCCCAGGGTGCTTCAGTGCCAAGAGCCTGCTCAACCCCAGTGTAAACTCCCGGGTAACAAGAGAAAGAGGTCATAAAGCAGAGACATGAGTCATGAGCTGAGGGAGACCCCATGACTTTCCTTCTGCCCTGCTATGAAATATTAATAGTAATTATTATTATTATTATTATTACCCCACCCATCTGGCTGGGCGGCTCCCAACAGAGTATTAAAAACACGATAAAACATCCAACATTTAAAACTCCCCTAAACAGGGCTGCCTTCAGATGTCTTCTAAAAGTCAAGTAGTTGTTTATTTCCTTGACATCTGATGGGAGGGCATTCCACAGGGTGGGCGCCACCACCGAGAAGGTCCTCTGCCTGGTTCCCTGTAACCTGACTTCTCGCAGGGTGGGAACCGCCAGAAGGCCCTCAGAGCTGGATCTCAGTGTCCAGGCAGAACGATGGGGGTGAAGACACTCCTTCAGGTCTACTGGGCTGAGGCCATTTAGGGCTTTAAAGGTCAACACCAACACTTTGAATTGTGCCCAGAAACGTACTGGGAGTCAATGTAGGTCTTTCAGGACTGGTGTTATGTGGTCTCAGCGGCCACTCCCAGTCACCAGTCTAGCCACAGCATTCTGGATTAATTGCAGTTTCCAGGTCACCTTCAAAGGTAGCCCCATGTACAGGCAGGTAATCAACTCTTACATCCTCCTAGTGTCGCAGTAGCTTCTGCGGTGTGTGGAGACTGGCCCCTTCCTTGGAGATATCAGAGGCACTTTATCTGATTTTATTTTCTTTAGCATGAAGCTAGGTTTAGGGGGAGAAATTTGACTTGGCTGGCATGTGAACCTGCCTATACCTCACTTTCCAAAGCAGTTAGAATCATAGCATCATAGAGCTGGAAGGGACCACAAGGGTCATCGAGACAAATGCCCCCTGCAATGAAGGAATCACTTCTTTGTGATTGGCAACCCAGTTCTCTGGCCAAGGAAGGTGTGCAGAAATCCATGCGCTAGGCATTACGTCGGGCAAAATTGCATTGCAAAAAAAAAAAAAAGGTGTATATCTCTGCTTGGCAAGAAATGTGCATGTTAAGAGAAAATCCGTGCTTTCACAAGGTCTTTAAAAAAAAACAACTTACTGCACACTAATGTGTAGTTTAACTTGCAATTGCAAAATATGAGAAATGGGGAGAAACAGAAATGGACTTATTTGCCTACTGTTACTCACTGATGAGACAACAGCACCACCACCAATAACCCAATACAGTAACAATATGCACATTATAGAATACTATGGCAGATACTGGAATATAAACCCATTCCAGCAGTCCTTTGCAAAGCAGTGCCAATACAGTCAGAAATAACCACTTGAGGCTTTTATTTCATGAGCAGATATGATGTGTGTGGTTTTTCTTTTTCTGCCTGGGGGCCTGGATAGACCTAAGAGATGGTGCTTAAGAGATCCACCACGATCTCCATGCATACGATATTCCTCTTCGGGGGGGGGGGGTGTTGGAGGTTCCTTGGAGTTTGCTGGTGCTGCTCCATACTTGAATGATGGCAATATTCTGGACTAGAATGATCACTCTGTCTTTAACCTGGAAGAAAGCCAGTCTAGAATCAGAGGACAGTCGCCACAACTGGAAGCAACCCCACCATCTTGATCTCGGATACCCTGGAAGGTTATACTTTTAATGCATGAAATTTATTTAATTGTTGCACTTATATCGCCCCCTGTCCCCCTCCAAGGAGCTTGAGGGGGCATACGTGGTTCTCTGTCTTTTCATTTGAGCCTCAAAACAGGCTAGCTAGGGCGTCCCCTGCCAATCGGTGTTGATGATACTGAGATAAATGAACCAATGGCCTGGCTCATTATAGAGTGATTTCCTGTGCTGAACAGGATGTGATTAGATGCTAGAAGAGGATATGATATTTGTCGGATATGATCCTTCCTTCCTTACGTTTGTGAGTTGAGCAGAGGGAACCCCCCTCCCCCAATAACAATACGAATTTTGTGCAACATCTGTCTTCATTTGAATAACTGGACCGCCACCCCAAACCACTTTCTCCCCAAAGGTGGAAATGGAATTCCAGAAGTCTGCCCTCCCTCTCTGCCTCCTGCCAGATGTTGTTTAATCATCATCATCATCTTCTTCATTTTATTATTTATACCCTGCCAATCTGGCTGGGTTTCCCCAGCCATTCTGGGCAGATTTCAGAATATATAAAACATAATAAGGCATCAAACGTTAAAAACGTCCTGATACAGGGTTGCCTTCAGATGTCTTCTAAAAGTTACATTGTTCTTAACTTTCAGAAGACATCTTAACTTACACAGTTTGTGGTTTTTGGAGAGAAAATCCAGTTTTCTCGAAAAAGAGTGGTTTCAGGCTCCATCGTCTACTTACCGTGCTGCAGAAGACACGGTTACCGTGGACGGGTCCAATTCATTGCTAAAGAAACAGGGGAAAGGATCAAAGAGTTTAGGAGGGAGAATTTGGCGCCTCACCGTTGTGTCAAAGATAGTTGCTTCTTTAGAAAACCTCCATGTCCCTTATTTGACTGGGGCTCTATTTTCTGCTGTTCACTGAGCCTCTCTGGTGCTTAATTTGCCTTCTGGGGACACCTCATTCAATGTTTTGGTGTGAGATGCTACTGTTGTCATTCAACTCCCCTCCCCAGGGTCTATTCATGTCTCAGTGGGCTGATGCAGTGCCAGATTTATGTATAAGCTAAACAAGCTATAGCTTAGGGCCCCACTCTCTTGGGGGCCCCCCAAAAAACAAATTAAAGGGGGGAAAGCCTGGATGTACATTTCCAAAATATAAGATGAAAAACTAATAAAATAAAACCTACCTACAGCAACAGTGTTTTGTGTTGTGTAGGCTCCTGTGATGTACATATTTTGTTATGTGCAAATGGCTTTAGATACCTATTAGGTCCATAAATTACCATAGAACATATATTCAACATGAAAAACAGCGACAATTTGTTGTTGACAAAGGACAGCTGGACATATAAAGGGCCCCATTACCTTCAGTAGCTGAGGGCCTCATCAAACCTAAATCCGGCCCTGGGGCTACACCTTTGCAGTTTAAAAGAAACCTGGGTTGCTTAAACTAAGAGGCTCAAACTAGCCTATCCAAGGTCCCTCAGCACCTGAGCCCAAGCACTGTGTCATTTAACCCTTGGTTCACATTACACCAACAAGAAGAACTTGCAGGAGAGCTGGTGTGCAGAACCTCTGGCCCTCTGGCCCTCCAGATGCTGCTTTCATCTTCCCTGAGCATTGGTCGTGCTTGCTGGGCCTGAGGAAGGGGGGTTGTGGGGCAGCAAAATCTGGAAGTCCACAAATTCCCTTCACCTGCCATGGAGGCAGGCTGAGGAACTTGCACCCCACACACCCAGCACTCACTGCCCCATTCTGTAGGGTTGATACTTACGTAGGTGCCTTGCTCTGACTGCCCACCCTAGGGAAACAAAGGAAATTTCAGAGGTAGGTGTTAGACTTGCATTGTTCCCCACAGTGGACCAGAGTCTCCCTTTGTGATGGCCTGGGACTCGGGCTCAGACTCGTAGCCAGAGGAGTCTCAGTCTGCACCGGATCCTTTGCCTCAGGTGGCATCTGAACTGAGTCTGGGGCCTGATTCTGAAGAGCCCCAGTCTGCACAGGTTCCCTTGCAGCAAGCACCAGCTGGGCCGAGTCAGGGGCCTGAGCCTGCCCTGGCTCCAGAAGCGGGGATTACCTCGTTGCCCTCTGCTGGGCAATCACTTACAGCTGCCTCACTACCAGTTGGGTCAGGAGAGGCTGAGGCAGCCTCTGGGTCTAGTAACCCACCAACATCTCCTGAGCTGCAGAGACTCAGGTCTGAGAGAAGGAGAGACCTGAGTACTTGCAGGAGGAGTGCTCGCCTTGGGGCGAGACAGGGAGGTGAGTCACTGGGGGATCAGGACTGGCTGTTACCCAGACAGAGATAAAAGGCTGCTGGACCCCGCCCCAGGTTGCGGGAGCAACATTGCTGCTGTTTGCCAGAACCTGCCTGTGATCCTGTGCCTGACCTTGCCTGGTTTCCTGCCTTGGCCCTGTCAGACTGACTCCTTGTGGAACCCTTGGATTTGGGACCGGACCTGGACCACGTTACTCGGGTTACCCCCGGGCCAAGCACACCCTTCTTTTGAAGGCATCCACCTCATCCTCTCATCCACCCCTGAGACTGGGTTGGTAGAGCAGCCCTGTGGGACTGCCGCAGCCATAGATCTCTCCCAACCTCACTGCTGCCTTGCCCTGATGAGTGCAACCCTAGTGGTACCAGGTACCAGGGGAAAGTGCCACTTTCCCCACCAACAAACTACCCAGGGGTGTGCTTTTTTCAGCATATAAATGTTAAACAGAAATCTACTCAACAGTTACAATAATATCTAAACTATAATCAATAAAACAACGGCAAGCCACAGTACATAAAACAATGCAATACACATTGAGAAGCAGAGGGTAGAGCAAGGCAGGTGGAAGGAGGCCTTGCCTGATGGACACACCCAATCCCTGAGCCAAAAACACACCTATACCTGTAATCAATGAAATTGTGAGCACTTCTAATCCAGATTGTTGTCTTGTCTGCTTGAGTTTATTAATCACATCTTACATTTAGCCTGGGGAGGAGCTGTCTGTACTGCGACTGGGTCCGCAACAAACAAACTAACTAACTAACTTTGTGGTGAGTTCCCCGACTCCCTGCCCCAGAAACTCAGGGGAGTAGCTGAATGACTGATCTAGTGATCTAGGGTCCAAGGCATTGTAGAGCAAAGGTGGAGTCATTTTTATTTTTTTTACTAGGACCCCAGGAATTTGTGATCTGTATCCAGAACCAAGCTCACAAGTCCCTCCACACAAAAGCCTGCTTCCTTCTGCGTGCTAGACCATTGCAAAGTCACAAACCGTTGTTGATCCACTGCAAATCAGCCAAAGATCTATCAGTTCCTCCCGTTCGACCTTCTGCCCTCCTGTTCCAGGGGACCCCAAGAAAGTTCCATTTCCCTGAGGAAGTCTGGCCTGATCCACGACAAACGTCTAAAGCACAGCCAACACACCTTGAAAGCACATGCTTTCCCTCAAAGAATTCCAGGGGCTGTAGTTTTCCAGTCACAAGAGTTGCAGTCCCTGGCACCCTTAGCAAAATACAGTTCCCAGGATCCTCTGGGGGAAGCCACGAGCTTCAAATGTGCATTGGTTGTGCTTTAAATGTGTGGTGTAGCTCTTTCTGTAGTCACAGTGGGTTTCCCCAGCTGTTCCCCAGATTGAAGGTTGTTTAGTTTGTCCCATTGGTTGGATCCAATGAGAACCAACCAGACCCTATTTGAATAGCTCCACCCCCTTTATGTCTGTAGCCCTGCCTTGAACTAGAAACCCACCGACTTCACCATTCTTAAGTGCAGAACTTAGTGCTGGTTCTTACTAGTCTCTAAGGACAGGGGTTAGACATAATTATTTGGTTTACGTCTTCCTTAACAGAGGGTGGAGTCAGAAGTGGAAACTTTTTGAGGCTCTTGGGGCTGGAGCGTCTTCTCAGAATTTAAGCCATAGGTATCTTTCCCCTCCAGAACAGAGTTGTACAAATCCCAGTTCTGCATGTCTGCTGCAGAAATTGACTAAGGATGGATAGCACCAATTGGCTGGTTCCTGTGATGTCAGGAATCTTCAACCTTCCCTGGACACATCATTGGAGAAGTTTTGCAGTTCTTTTAAGTTGTTTGGGGGAGGGGGGAGGTGCACATTCAAATGAACAGGAGTAAATGTACATGCTGTGCTTAAAAATAAAATATAATTCAGACAAGCAGTCTGAAGAAGCACTGTGAGGATGTGAATGTCAGATTGTTGAAGTAGTGTTCAGTTTGCTGACATGCATGCTTGCCATTTCAGGTAGGAAGCCTGGAGAAGCCATACTCCTGCTATGGCTGGGGGACACTCTGTAAGTTCTCTTATTTTTTGTTACCTGAATCCCTGCACTTCTCATAGAACCCCAAATATGGAAATGGAATCTTGGAGCTCTGAGACACTCCTGTAACTCCCAAAAGCTGTTTTGTTTTTTTCCAAGAAGGAGGAGGAGGAGAAAATGAAGTAGAAGAGCATCTAGGATTTGCCTGCTGTTTACCTTGAAGGTCTGTTGCTTGCTATTGCAGGTTCTGGTTCAGCACTCCTAAAATAAGCAAAAGGACAAAGAGTTCAGGAGCAACCGGGTTGTTCTGGTCCCTCTCAACTGCGTCACAGAAGGTCCTGGGATATTTGAGGCCTAAGTGCTTTAAACACTAGTCTGAACATCTTGAATTTCACCCAGAAATGAACCAGCAGCCCAATGGAGCCATTTGTGTGAGGAATAAGGTGAGGAGGCACCTAACTAACAGCCCGGTTTTCCTGACCAAAATTCTGTGCCACCCTAGGCTATTTGAGTTTCCTCTGCATGAGAATGACCAGGACGGTCTAGATAGGGAAAGCACTGCCACATGAACAGGGAACAGCCCTCCCCAATGCCACAACTCATCACCAAAAGCAGGGTTGTGTTATGAAATGCCTCCCCAACAAGACCCGACCAGCACCCACCACACACCATCTTCAGACACCAGGCAGCAGAAACCAGGTTCTTCTAGAAGGCTTTTGGGGTCTCGCTGTTCATTGCTTCCCCTGTTGCTATTGACACGGTTATTGATTTCTGTTTTAAACATTTTGATTTAGCCCTCAGTAGAATTATATATCTTATAGTAATGGAGCTCCGGAGTTGTGGGCAATGCCTAGCAGGTGTCCACACTAAGTTTGGCATAGTTTCTCTCTTAATGAAAAAGATTGCCACAGAGCGTTAGGCCCAGCCCTCCAACATTTCTATGATTTTTTTTTTTTAAAAAAAATATATTTTACCAACAACCAAAACACAAACATTGAAACCCCCTAGGCAGCTGATACATTGGGTATACATATTCAATAACACACATATTCAATAATATTCAATAATATACATAATCAATAATATTCAATAATAACATGTTCACATCAACCATATGTACACTTCTAGATACCTTAACACTCCTCCCTCCACAAGGTTTATTTAACTTTTAACATTTTAATTGCCCCAAATTGTTCAAAAATACCCAAATAATTCAATATCTTCTCAAACCAACCCTCCTCTTTCTCACTGACCTTAAACCTTTTCATTCTATGTATCTTCACAGTTAGGTATTCCAAAATTATAATATCATTCAGTTTTTTCCTCCATTGGTTCACCCCTAGCTCTTCTGCATTTTTCCAATTACTCGCTATAACCTGTCTGGCTGCAATTACCATGAATTTTACCCATTTACATTCCTCTTTTGTTTTTAACTCAGGCTACTCAGAACTGAGTAGCTCCAACACTTCTGTGATGAAGATATGGACATCCCTATCTATACCCTCCAACATTTCTCCGATGAATTTAAGGATGCCCAGTGCTATTTTTCTGGAAAAAGAGGTGCCAGAACTCATAAGGAACACCTCTCTCGTTCTACTAGAATGGCAATGGCACCCACCAGACAGGTGCCGGAACTGAGTTCCGGCGAGTTTCGGCTGACAGAGAGCCCTGAGGACTTCCTTTTCCATACCCTCCAACATTTCTCTGATGAAAATAGGGACATCCTAAGGAAAAGCGGGACATTCTGGGATCAGATCAGAAACCAGGATGGCCTCTGTAAATCTGGGACAGTCCCTGGAAAATAGGGAGACTTGGAGGGTCTGGGTTGGACCCTTTCAGGTTCCTGAAAGATTAAATCAGAATCTATCCTTCTAAGATACAAGGAAAAACAACAAAGTAATAACTGACGAAGAGATATTTGTTACCTTCGAGTTGATTTGGTTTGGTAGCTAATCAGACCCACGGCCAATATGACCCCCAGGAGACACCCAAGAACAATGGCTGTGATGGCTCCTCCTGAGAGGCCTCCGGCTCTTTCTTTCTCTGTCTCATCTCCTGGAGGTAAGGGAAAAGTCATGTGAAAACAGTGATGGAAACCCAAATCTGCCTGTGGCATTGGCACCGTGTGGTTTCCAGAAATGCAAAGAACACTTGCCTCTCTATGGACTCTGACCGTTAGCCTTCTATTTCTGTCTCGGAAATTATGCTTTATTATACTAAACCAGGGTTGTGAGACATGGAAGAAAGTTGTTGAACTTCCTTTTGCAAAATCTCCTCCCCCCCCAAAAAAAAATGAGGGGATTTGGTGATTTTAAAGGAAATTCTTGGACATTTCTATGGATTTTTGTAAATTCCGCCAGGACACTATTTTCGACGGGCAAATCCCAGATATATCCGGGAAATGATGGACATATGGCAGGCCTTGCTTTGGCCGTTTGCCACCTGACACCAGAAACAGCTGATAACTCTTCCTATCACCTGTTTCTGGTGTCGGGTGGCCAAAGGCCGCAGCGACAGTTCAACAACTCTGTCTATGGCTCAGCTGTGTGCAGCTGAGGGCCTTTTTATGCAGGCAGATTTTTATAGATTGGATTGAGGTTTTTGCCTTGATGGAGGTGCTCCTAAACCAAGCATTCCATTTAAGCTTGATCGTCCTTCGCACCTGTTCTATAGGAAAGAAGGGCCCAAATAGGAGTTACCTGTAACCTCCAAATATTTTCGCCCAACAAGAGAGTATTCTGTCCCATTCCTCCACACTTCCATCTCTACCTCATATACAGCAGTGTCCTCAGAGGTGATTTTGGTGATGAGGAGAGAGCAATCCTGATTAAGAATTTCCCGACCGGTATGGCCAAACATGTATTGCAGCGTGACATTGGGCTGCGTATAGTAGAGCACAATGGTCCTCGATACAGGGCCCACCCCTCGCTTCCAAAGGCAGCCCACAAAGCCTTTGATATCTCCATCCAGGGTGAGTAGGATGTCCTCGTCTATGACCGGAATCGATGGGTAAAAACTGATAATGATATCCCCCCTGGGTGGTTCCACGGGTTCCTCGGGCTTAGGACGCTTCGAAGTAGGAACACCAGGACCACCAGGAACAGTTGGTCCTGGACTACTGGGAGCTCCAGGAGAGGCAGGAGAGATTTCGGGAGGAGGAGGACTCTTGGGTGTCCCCTCAACAGGAGGGCTCAGGGAAGGAGGGTGGGGAGGAAGAGAGGCTGGAGAGAGAGGAGGACCCTTAGTTGCCACTGCTGGAGGGAGAGGGGTGGGAGGAGACTTAGTTGTCGCTGAAGGAGGAGGGGGAGGGGGAGGGGGAGGGGGAGGTGGAGGTGGAGGAAGTGGAGGTGGAGGTGGAGACTTAGTTGTCACTGAAGGAGGAAGGGGAGGGGGAGGGGGAGGGGGAGGGGGAGGAGGTGGAGGTGGAGGTGGAGGTGGAGACTTAGTTGTCACTGAAGGAGGAGGGGGAGGGGGAGGGGGAGGGGGAGGAGGTGGAGGTGGAGACTTAGTTGTCACTGAAGGAGGAGGGGGAGGGGGAGGGGGAGGGGGAGGAGGTGGAGGTGGAGGTGGAGACTTAGTTGTCACTGAAGGAGGAGGGGGAGGGGGAGGGGGAGGGGGAGGAGGTGGAGGTGGAGGTGGAGACTTAGTTGTCACTGAAGGAGGAGGGGGAGGGGGAGGGGGAGGGGGAGGGGGAGGAGGTGGAGGTGGAGACTTAGTTGTCACTGAAGGAGGAGGGGGAGGGGGAGGGGGCGGACCGGGAGGTGGTGGAGGGGCAGGAGGACGGGGAGGAGGACGGGGACGAGGAGTCTTAGCTGTCACTGCAGGAGGAATGAAAGGAGCCCCAGATGTTGTTGCAGGGAGAGTCCAGTTTGTCACTGCAGGGAGAGTCCCATTTGTCATTGCAGGAGAAGTCCCATTTGTCGTTGCAGGAGAAGTCCCGTTTGTCGTTGCAGGAGAAGTCCCGTTTGTCATTGCAGGAGGGTTTGTTGTTGCGAGGGGAGTCCCCTTTGTCATTGCAGGGAGAGTCCCTGTGGTTGTTTCAGCAGCTGCAGCTGCTGTTGCGGGGGGAGCCCCGGTTGTTGCTGGAGGAAGAACAGAAGCATTCGTCATGGCAGCCTCCTGAGGCAGACGAGGAGGCTTAGGAGCAGCCATTTTCTTCACATGAGGACGACGAGCTTTAACCCGTCTGGCAGCTTGAGTCAACAGGAAGCAAGAGCTCAAGATGTAGGCTGTGGAATGGGGAGGAGAAAGTCACTCCGTTCAAAAGGCAAGAACAGGCAGGAGTAATGGAGACAGAAACCCTTGTAATTTCATTTATTCTTTCTCCTACATTTAAATCCTGCCTTTCTTCTGTCATGGCACCCAAAGTGCCATACATTCAGCTCTCAGGTGGTCAACAATTCAGTCACAGACCAGACTGAGACCTACTAGGCCTCAGCAAGTTAGTGGTGGCCTCACCTGCCTTCAGACCATACCCTGCAATTTTACAACCAGAAGGGGCTTCCCAGCTTACACCCCTGAGAACAAATAAAGGGGGATTTTCGATCAACTTTATATTTAAAAAATATACGATTGTAATCTCAGAATTTGGGAGGCATGGCTTTTTATACTGAGGTGGCCGTAGAACTTACAAAACAGCTCTCTCAGTATGAGATCTCAGCTGTACTTCACTGTTAGGATATTGGTTGAGATCATTTCTTCTAAATGCACAAATGAAAAATGAAGCTACAAGGAAACTAGCAGAATATGAAAAGAAGCTGACAAGAGATCGTATAATGGCTAAGGGATGAAATTTCCTTTTATACAAAACCCTTTTCATGAACCCATTTTGCTCCTAACAAAATCTAAAAAGCTGGCGCTAATTAAATTGGGATATAAGCATTGAAGAGGATAAATTGAACAATTTATGGACAAAAGCACCATATAAAAATTTGTCAGCAACTACCAGGGAATGTTTATTAAAAATTGTGCATGGATAGTATTTAACACTGAGGCATCTATGGATGCCAAATTATAGGTATACACCAACTTATGTGGTGGAGCTGTCCACAAATGGAACAATTTTGGAATTAAGTTTTAAAAGAGATTGTAGCTCAGACAATCCCAATAACCCCAGTAAAAGCCTTACTTCATTACTACAGATAAGGACCAATTAAGAAGTAAGGAATTAATAACACATTTATTGACAGCAACTAGAATGGCAATAGCCAGAAATGGGGAAACCTTGCAGTTAATGAATATTGAGTACTGGTATAATATAGTCTGGCAGGCAGCCATAATGGAAAAGCTGTTTGGGGAAAAAGGTGCTATGGTGGAGAGAAAGAAAACAGATATTTCTACACGATGTGTTGTGATTTTATTAAATATACAAACAAAGCAACACATGGACGAGAAATACCTGCAACCTATATTGCAATATGGCATAGATAAGCAGGAACTCCTCATTCGCTCCCTCCTATTACTCTGTGTTTTCTAAGTTGAACTGCTGAAGAACTCATTTTACAGGTTTACTGTAATTATCTCATTATTACGTATGTACAGTTGTACCTTGGTTCTCAAACGCCTTATGACTCGAATGTTTTGGCTCCCAAACACCACAAATCCAGAAGTGAGTGTTTCGGTTTGCGAACATTTTTTGGAAGCTGAATGTCTGCAGCCAATCGGAAGCCACGCCTTGGTTTTTGAACGTTTTCGGAAGTCGAATGGACTTCCGGAATGGATTCCTTTCAAGAACCAAGGTATGACTGTACTGTAAAACAAGATAGTTGGTATTTTAGGTCCCCACCCAGTAACCCATATTTTGTTAGTGCTGTTATGTTTAGGGTCTATGTGTGTACAATTTTGTAAAAGAATATTATATAGATATAGATATATGTATTTTTAAAAATAAATAGATCTCAGTCCTTCTGGGTCTCTTCTCCCCAGAGCATCATCAAGCCAGGATCTCTGTTCCCCAGAGACGCCCCCCCCCAAATCTCTTACCTGCTAGAAGCAGAACCATGCAGGATCTTGCAAATCTGGAGGGGCCCCAAGCTATAGAATGGTGTCTGCATGATGTCCGTGTTGTTCTTTCAGGTGGGAGGTTTACGGGCATCCTGGGTGGTTCTCCGTGCCCAGATTGGGGTCTGGGTTCCTCCCAAGTTCTTTGATGGTGGTGACTGGGATCCCCAGCTGAGCCCAGACACCCATCCCTGCTTTTCCTCTCCCCCTCAGCCCAAGATGTTTCACTGCTTGGGAGCCTCTTTACCCCCTAGTGCAAACTCCCAGGTAACAGGAGAAAGAGGTCATAAAGCAGAGATATGAGTCATGAGCTGAGGGATACCCCATGAGTTTTCTCCTGCTTTGAAACAGGCAAACTAGAGACTCATACATCACTCCGATAGTCCCTGGAGACTGTGTGCTATAGAGGTTGGACCCTGTAGATATCCAAAGTGCTGTGTTTGATTTAAAAACAAAAACACATACTGTATTTTTCGCTCTATAGGACGCACCCAACCATAGGACGCACCTTGTTTTAGAGGGGGAGAACAAGAAAAAAAAATCTCCCCCTCTCTGCACAGTGCCCCTTCAGCGAAGCGGCTGGAGAAATGGAGCCCCTTCCATTTCTCCTCCCACTTAGCTGAAGGGGCAGCTACTCTTCAGCGAAAGGAACCCGAAGCCTCCAGAGTGCAGCGGGAACTCCCACTGCGCTCCGGAGGCTTCAGGCGGCTATCTGGAGAGGGAGAGGGGTCGGTGCGCATCGACCCCTCTCGCTCTTCAGATAGCGTTGGGTTCCTTTCGCTGAAGCCTGGAGAGCAAGACTCTCTTGGCTACAGCAAAAGGAAGCCTCTGGAGCACAGCGAGAGCGCTCCCTCTGCACTTAGGAGGCTTCGCGTTGCTATCGCTGAAGCCAAGGAGCCTGCATTCGCTCCATAGGATGCACAAACATTTCCTCTTGATATTTGGAGGGGGGGGGAGTGCGTCCTATAGAGCGAAAAATACGGTATGTTGCATCGTCCTGCAGGCCACACAAAAAGCCCTGTTCCCAATCCCCGGAGCTCTGCCAGCTTAGAGCTAGCATATTGAGGAAACAATCCATCATTCTGCCATCTGTCCTGACTCCTGTCTGATGACCTCCTCAGACTCAGATTATGGCTTTCAGCAGAAACTTCAATGATCAGATCAGTACGACGCATAGGCCAATTGGAGACCTAAAGACACGGCATAGGCTAGAAAGCTGTACACTGTAGCTGGGAGCAGAATAGGAGTCTCCTAAAAACTCTCAGCACCTTTAACAAACTACAGTTCCCAGAATTATTTAAGGGGAGCTATGGCTATTTAAGGGATGCAGGTGGTGCTGTGGGTTAAACCACAGAGCCTACAACTTGCCGATAAGAAGGTCAGCGGTTTGAATCCCCACGACGGGGTGAGCTCCCATTGCTCAGTCCCTGCTCCTGCCAACCTAGCAGTTTGAAAGTACGTAAAAGTGCAAGGAGATAAATAGGTACCACTCCGGCGGTATGGTAAACGGCATTTCCGTGCGCTGCTCTGGTTCGCCAGAAGCGGCTTAGTCATGCTGGACACATGACCCGGAAGCTGTATGCCGGCTCCCTTGGCCAATAAAGCGAGATGAGTGCTGCAACCCCAGAGTCGGTCATGACTGGACCTAATGGTCAGGGGTCCCTTTACCTTTTAGGGCTATTTAAAGTGGTGCAACATTGCTTTAAATGTATAGTGCAGAGGGGACGGACCACGTTACATTCGTTTTACATTGGAGGCCTTGCTTTGAAAATGGATCCCATACCCTCTGATGAAAATAAAGACGTCCCATTCCATAATGATTATATTACCATTTATACTCCACTCATCTTACTGGGTTGCCCCAGCAGCTCTGGGCAGCTTCCAACATATATATATAAAAACATTAAAACATTTTTTTTAAAACTTCCCTATACAGGATAGCCTTCAGGCAGCTCGAGGGTTGGATAACTCCATACCTTCCAACATTTCTCCAGTGATAATAGGGACATCCAGACTTGGATCACTCTGAGAAAATGTACCGTCTCTCCACAAAGGAGAGTTAAAAAATAAAATTAAAAGGAGTTCAACATCCACCTGAAGTCTCTGACCATCAAGTCTCCTTTGGTCGAGTTTGGCAGGTGTGGCATATATTTTTTATTAGTTCTTCCCTTTATGAAAACACAACATATCCAACGTTATAATAACAAACAATATCCGCTCGCCCCCTCCTTTGGTTGGGCGGGGTTTGCGACACCGCGCAGACTCCTGGGACAGGTGAGCCACCCACCTGTGTTCCAGGGAGGCCATTGTCCTACCCCCATCTCAGCAGGCCTATGGGCAGCCGCCTGGGAAGGGCCAGCATAAGGGACCGATGACCCCAGGCTCACTTGTTTTCCTTCCAGGTTCCAGGACCTTTGCTGGTGGGGTAAGTGCTGCCTCCCCCCCGGCCATGTGGGTTTTGGGCTGCTGTGCTCGCTCAGCAGTACTACCCTGCTAGCCTTGTATGTGTGTGTGTGCCTAGCGAATGTTTCCTTTTACAGAGCAGCGCGTGCCTCTCAGCTGGCTTGGAACTCCCGGGACCACAAAAGCAATTTGTTGTTGCGTGTTTGCTACATATCCAACATTATAATAACAAACAAATACAGTGGTACCTCGGGTTAAGTACTTAATTCGTTCCGGAGGTCCATTCTTAACCTGAAACTGTTCTTAACCCGAAGCACCACTTTAGCTAATGGGGCCTCCTGCTGCTGCCACACCGCCGGAGCACGATTTCTGTTCTCATCCTGAAGCAAAGTTCTTAATCCGAGGTACTATTTCTGGGTTAGCAGAGTCTGTAACCTGAAGTGTATGTAACCTGAGATACCACTGTATAATCTTTGCTCTTCCAAGCTTATGATTTCCTCCAGCACTTCAGCTGTTTTTTTTTTTTTTCAAGTCCTTGTATCGCACTTTAAAACATCGATTTCTGACCTTTATACCTTCAAAATCAGTTCTATCTCAATTGGTCTAGAAAATTTTAAAGTTTCTTGTTGCCGGATTTATTCTAATCCCGTTAGTGTTTTCACATTTTTACAATAATTATTCATATGCCAAATAAATTTACTCCAGTCTCTTTGAAATTTTTGGTCGTCTTGGTTCCGGATTCTACTGGTCAGCTTGGCTAGTTCCGCATAGTCTCTCATCTTCGTCTGCCAATCCTCAATTGTTGGTAACGCCTGCAATTTCCATCTTTGGGCTAATAAAGTTCTTGCTGCCGTCGTGGCGTACATAAATAATCTTTGGTCTACCTTTGCAATTTCTTCTCCCATCAAACCCAGCAAAAATGCTTCTGGTCTTTTGGGGAAAGTATATCTAAATATCTTTTTTAACTCATTGTAGATCAATTCCCAAAATGCTTTTACTTTATCTCAAGTCCACCGCATATGATAAAAATCTCCATCTTTCTCTTTGCACTTCCAACATAATTTGTTTCTCATCCTGTACATTTTGGCCAATTTCACCAGTGTCAAATACCACCTATGCATCATTTTCATTAAATTCTCTTTTAAGGACACACATGCGGTAAATTTTAGACTTTGATTCCACTATTTTGACCAAGCTTCAAATTCAATATTATACCCAAAGTCAATAGCCCATTTTATAATAACTTCTTTGGTCTCTTCATCTTTTGTATACCATTCTAACAACAAATTATACATCTTTGTGAACAATTTAACTTTGCCCTCCAACAATTCGGTGGCATCGTAGGCGGTTGTACACATGCCTTAGAAGGGAACCAACATGGCACCCTGCAGGTGTTGTGAGACTCCAACTCCCATCAGCCCCTGCTACCATGGCCAATGGTCAGGGGTGATGGGAACTGTAGTCTAACAACACCTGAAGAGCACTGTGCTGGCTACCCCCACAAGACGTCTCCAACAATCAAAAGGACCCATTTATCCAACCTGTGTGCAATTGGGCAGACAGATTGAATAAATGCCAATTATAGTAGACATGTCGTGTAGCACTCATGCCATGGAAAACAACAAAGTTACAGGCAGCAGATGGGGTGTGTGTCCCCCCCCCTTGAAATCAGTTCAAAAATGGAGGCAAAACTAAAATGATACAAAAGTAAATTGAAAACAAGGTCCAAGGAAATAAACAAAACAAAGGCATCTTTCAAAATGAAAATTAAATGGAAGGCTAAATCTATTCCCGTCCAAGTGCCTACCCTTAATTCAAGGCGATTCACCATGATATTATCAATTTTAATATATACATTATGTAATACCATGGAAGTTAATGGAGTATACAGCCATCCCAACCCAGTCCCGGGCAAAGGATTATGTCAGGGGACTGCCATCGGAACAGGGAAGGGAATCATAGAATCATAGAATCATAGAATCATAGAATCATAGAGTTGGAAGAGACCACAAGGGCCATCAAGTCCAACCCTCTGCCAAGCAGGAAACACCATCAGAGCACTCCTGACATATGGTTGTCAAGCCTCTGCTTAAAGACCTCCAAAGAAGGAGACTCCACCACACTCCTTGGCAGCAAATTCCACTGTCGAACAGGGAAGCTGAGGGGCAGTTGGGTTACAGGGAACCTCTGAAAATCTTGCGAAGCAGTTCCTCTTCCTGTGGTGGGGAAAGCCACACCTCCATTGGGGAAGAGGGGAAGGGACCGGAGGATGCTGCTGGGAGCCTCAGCACCGCTCCTGGTCAAGCCAGCCAGGAGGGAAGCACATCTCTTCCGTCACCCAACCTGCGCAGATGTGTCAAACGCAAAGAAGGAAGGAAAAGCTGGGGGTGACTAAACTACTATGTTGGGGGAGGACCTGGAAATGACCACTCCCGGATTCTGCTAGCGATTGAGGCAGACATGAACTTGTGGTACTGCACTGTAAATAGTTTTGCACCAAAATAAAACCTGTAAAAGACAGGTCAGAGTCCTGACTGGTTACTCACGAGCAACCACCATTCCCATCTGACAGATTACAATGCCGACAGAAGTGGGTTCTGGAGGCTTTTATTTCATCAGGGGCCATGTTGTCTTTCTGCCCCTGAAGGCTTGGGTGGGCGTTGGTGTTTAGGGTGTTGATTATTTCGTCATGATTTCCAAGGATATGGTGCTCCTCTTCTGGAGTGGTGGTGGTTAGGGGTCCACGGGCTTGGCTGATGCTGTCCAAGACTTGAATGCTGACTAAATTCTGGACTAGAACAATCTCTGCTTTCACCTGGAAGAAAACCACCAAAGAGGAATTCAAACATATAGCCAGCACGTGTAGACACAAAGTCAGAAAAGCTAAAGCACAGAATGAACTCAGGCTTGCTAGAGAGGTTAAAAGCAACAAAAAAGGCTTTTATGGGTATGTTCGTAGCAAAAGGAAGAACAAAGAAACAGTGGGGTCACTCAGAGGAGAAGATGGTGTAATGCAAACAGGGGACACAGGAAGGGCTGAACTCCTCAATGCCTTCTTTGCCTCAGTCTTCTCCGATAAAGAAAACAATGCCCGACCTGAAGAATTTGGAGCAAATGATTCAGCAGAGGAAACACAGCCCAGAATAACTAAGGAGATAGTACAAGAATACTTGGCTAGTTTAGATGTATTCAAGTCTCCAGGGCCAGATGAACTGCATCCAAGAGTATTAAAAGAACTGGCAGATGTGATCTCAGAACCACTGGCAGTCATCTTTGAGAATTCCTGGAGAACAGGCGAAGTCCCGGCAGACTGGAGGAGGGCAAATGTTGTCCCTATTTTCAAAAAGGGGAAAAGAGAGGACCCAAATAATTACCGCCCAGTCAGTCTGACATCAATACCAGGGAAGATTCTGGAGCAGATCATTAAGCAAACAGTCTGTGAGCACCTAGAAAGGAATGCTGTGATCACCAATAGTCAGCATGGATTTCTGAAAAATAAGTCATGTCAGACTAACCTGATCTCGTTTTTTGACAGAATTACAAGCCTGGTAGATGAAGGGAACGCAGTGGATGTAGCCTACCTTGATTTCAGCAAGGCATTTGACAAGGTGCCCCATGATATTCTTGTAAAGAAGCTGGTAAAATGCGGTCTTGACTTTGCTACCACTCAGTGGATTTGTAACTGGCTGACTGACCGAACCCAAAGGGTGCTCATCAATGGTTCCTCTTCATCCTGGAGAAGAGTGACTAGTGGGGTGCCACAGGGTTCTGTCTTGGGCCCGGTCTTATTCAACATCTTTATCAACGACTTGGATGATGGACTCAAGGGCATCCTGATCAAATTTGCAGATGACACCAAACTGGGAGGGGTGGCTAACACCCCAGAGGACAGGATCACACTTCAAAACGACCTTGACAGATTAGAGAACTGGGCCAAAACAAACAAGATGAATTTTAATAGGGAGAAATGTAAAGTATTGCACTTGGGCAAAAAAAATGAGAGGCACAAATACAAGATGGGTGACACCTGGCTTGAGAGCAGTACATGTGAAAAGGATCTAGGAGTCTTGGTTGACCACAAACTTGACATGAGCCAACAGTGTGACGCGGCAGCTAAAAAAGCCAATGCAATTCTGGGCTGCATCAATAGGAGTATTGCATCTAGATCAAGGGAAGTAATAGTGCCACTGTATTCTGCTTTGGTCAGACCTCACCTGGAGTACTGTGTCCAGTTCTGGGCACCACAGTTCAAGAAGGACACTGACAAACTGGAACGTGTCCAGAGGAGGGCAACCAAAATGGTCAAAGGCCTGGAAACGATGCCTTATGAAGAACGGCTAAGGGAGCTGGGCATGTTTAGCCTGGAGAAGAGGAGGTTAAGGGGTGATATGATAGCCATGTTCAAATATATAAAAGGATGTCACATAGAGGAGGGAGAAAGGTTGTTTTCTGCTGCTCCAGAGAAGCGGACACGGAGCAATGGTTCCAAACTACAAGAAAAAAGATTCCACCTAAACATTAGGAAGAACTTCCTGACAGTAAGAGCTGTTCGACAGTGGAATTTGCTGCCAAGGAGTGTGGTGGAGTCTCCTTCTTTGGAGGTCTTTAAGCAGAGGCTTGACAACCATATGTCAGGAGTGCTCTGATGGTGTTTCCTGCTTGGCAGGGGGTTGGACTCGATGGCCCTTGTGGTCTCTTCCAACTCTATGATTCTATGATTCTATGATTCTATGATTCTATGATTCTAGAATCAGAGGAAGGAAACCAGAAGTGGAAGCCGCCACGTCCCCCACCAGCTTCCTTTTTGAGGACTTTGAAGGCTACAGGTCTAATCCCATTCCACAATGCGAGTCTGAGCCAAGCTGGACATAGAAATAGAATCTAGGAGCTTTGATCTCTGTCATGATCTCAGGGAGGCAAGCAAGCTCCGATAGAAGAAGAAGAAGAAGAAGAAGAAGAAGAAGAAGAAGAAGAAGAAGAAGAAGAGGAGTTTGGATTTGATACCCCGCCTTTCACTCCCTTTAAGGAGTCTCAAAGCGGCTAACATTCTCCTTTCCCTTCCTCCCCCACAACAAACACTCTGTGAGGTGAGTGGGGCTGAGAGACTTCAAAGAAGTGTGACTGGCCCAGGGTCACCCAGCAGCTGCATGTGGAGGAGCGGAGACGCGAACCCGGTTCCCCAGATTACGAGACTACCGCTCTTAACCACTACACCAAACTGGCTCTCTCGATAAGAATTAATGAGTCTCTGGCAGTTTTATGGCACATTTATTTACAATTAACACCCAGAGAGCGGCTCTGAGCCTGCCATTCTTCGCTATGAGTTGGTCACTCTGAGTCTCTTCCCCTTTCGCAGCACAAAGGGCGCCAAAGTCCAGTCCTTCCTCTCTTGTATTTCCGTTGCATTTTCACCCTTTCAGTTCTTCTGGTTCAGGGAGAAGGTGGGTGGCCTCCCCTCCCCAAACGAAGAGTCCTCTGAATGCTGCCTTCCTCCTGTTTGCTTAGCAACCCCCTCAGTGCCATCTATCTCCTCCCCTCCCTTAGCCTGCAAGCTTTCCGAGTCTGTAGCTCTATCTGAGCCTGGGAACTCTTGATGAAGGGGCCCCGAACTAGCCCACTCCTGCTCTGTCTGTGATTGCATCCCCTCATCTCCAGAGTCAGACTCTGGCTCCCTCTGTACTGGCATTCCATCTCCAGAGTCAGGCTCTTCCCAGGCGTTCAATTCAGCCACGTCCCTGACAATCTCAGACTTCTGTGGTCTCAGACAACACGGGGCAGAATGAGGTGGAAAAGTCCTAAGTCCACGTCCCTTCTAAGTTTATACAGTGGTACCTCGGGTTAAGTACTTAATTCGTTCTGGAGGTCCGTTCTTAACCTGAAACTGTTCTTAACCTGAAGCACCACTTTAGCTAATGGGGCCTCCTGCTGCCGCCGTGCTGTCAGAGCACAATTTCTATTCTCATCCTGAAGCAAAGTTCTTAACCTGAGGTATTATTTCTGGGTTAGCGGAGTCTGTAACCTGAAGCGTATGTAACCCGAGGTACCACTGTACAGCCTTCTCTAAGTTTATACAATAATCTTACAGTGATGCAATAATAATAGTTACAGATAGGTAGCCGTGTTGGTCTGCCATAGTCAAAACAAAATAAAAAAAATTCCTTCCAGTAGCACCTTAAAGACCAACTAAGTTAGTTCTTGGTATGAGCTTTCGTGTGCATGCACACTTCTTCAGATACCTTTGGTATCTTTGGTATCTGAAGAAGTGTGCATTTCTGGACTAGAACAATCTCTGCTTTCACCTGGAAGAAAACCAGCCTAGAATCAGAGGAAGGAAACCAGAAGTGGAAACCAGAACTAGAAGTGGAAACCAGAACTAGAATCAGAGGAAGGAAACCAGAAATGGAAATCAGAAGAAGGAAACCCGAAGTGGAATCAGAGGAAGGAAACCAGAAGTGGAAGCTGGTATCTGAAGAAGTGTGCATGGGACTTCCGGGTTAGCGCCAACGTCTAATGGCGGATTTCCTCCGAGCTCCAGAGGAAATCGGCTCAGTAGGGATCGGGTTCTGCCGCGCCGGCGACGCGGGGACCCTTAAAAACCACAGGCGCGGTGACTGTGGACTTGGTGACTCGGCGGGCACCATTAGCGCCCCCCGACCCGCAAAGGAGCCTTTTTAAAGGCTGCGGAATGGGGGACGGGGAGCGGCGCGGTGCTGAGAGTCTTCTGCTTCCCCTGCTGAGCGAAGCCGCATGCCATGGACGGAGAGCGCTGACTTTTTCGTTTAAACATTCGGACTAAAAGCAACAACCCGTGAGTAATACGGAAATTGGACTTAAAATGGAATTTATTTATTTATTTAAATTCGGTACGATCGGGGGAGGTGTAAAAAGGAAGTCCGCCCCCCCGCCTTGTAGATAATCTAAAGCAAGGACTAGATAACTAAAGTTGAGGGAAACATCTTTGTCTTTTTTTTGAAGAAAAATTATTAATTTTGCGATTGGACAGTATAATTAATTTTGCTGGAGGATAAGAGTCGGATTGGAAAGTTAAAGTGTAACCCCCCAAGACCCAGGAGTGATCCGTGAGAGAGCCTGTCAAAAAGATACAGAAGATTTTGACAGCTGTCAAACTAGCTGTCAAAGTTGGGGAATAAAAGGAAATTTTGTTTCTGGTGACTCTGCTGGTTAGATTTTCGTTAATTTGGATACAAATTGTTGGGAACAAAGGAAAATAAGTTATATTGGACTTTTGGATTGAAACTGGAAAGATACTAAGTAAACATAATCCCCTAGAGGGGATTTTTGAGACACTGCAAGAAATGGCTGCAAGTGGAAAAATACTCACTGAGCTGAATAGGACCTTCTATCTCCTGGGAAAGCTCCAGGACCAGAGCAATATTTTGACTACAAGGGTAATAGCATTGAATGAAACAGTAAATAATCTTGGTGGAACAGGTAGAGACTTGATACAAGTCTTTGTTGTTGAACCAAAAGCCCTTGAAGTTGGAACAGAAGCCGCTGCAGCTGGGGAAAAGAAATCTGATAAATCCGAAGAGATATATGAGGATTTGGTGGAAAATGAAGGTGAAGCCACAATGTTGCGGAAGATCAAGCTAGACCAGAGGCCTGGTAGCACAAATTTGATTAAGATGGAAGTTGGAGCTTCTGGGACATATGGATTTAAAAGATTTAAGAAACAAAATTTGAGCTCCACTCTTAAATATAGAGGCCTGCTTGGAAGAAAAATGGACATTATTGGGACAGAGCTTCTTCGAGAGTTGGTGTTGAATATAAAGGACTGTCAAAAAAACCGGCAGAGAGAATCTGAGAGAGGTCTAAAAGCCTCGGAAGTTTGGGATCCAGGTTGAGAATAGATGGACTGATGGACATTGGTTTGGGGATCAAAACTGGGAAAGGGAGGGAGGGATTTGGGAATCCAAAGGGTGTTAAAACATAATTGTTAAGTTCTTTTTTTCCCTATATATTCTTTGCAATTTTATGGAATGTGGGGAAATCGTGGAAGGGAAATTTGGGTCGACTTTAGGAAAAAGGTTTAAGATTAAGTTAAAATTGGGTTTGTTAAATTAAATAGATATAAGGTTTTTAAAAATAAATTGAGGAACGTTATGCCCCTCCTGGTGCTTCTGTATGCGGACGACGCAGTCCTACTCTCCTTTTCCTGCGTTGGCTTGAGGAAGCTTTTGAGATCACTTGCTGATTATTGTCAAGCGGAACAACTATTAATAAATTACAGCAAATCTAAAATTATGGTGTTTTCAAAAAAAAGAAGGAAACACAAATGGAGAATTAATGGTCAACCTATTGACCAGGTAGCAACTTTCAAATACCTGGGAATAACTTTTCAGGAAAGGGTCTCGTGGCACCAACAGATGAAAAACGCCATTGCCAACGCAGGAAGGGCCAACAAAGCCCTTATAAGATTCTTTCACGGGAAAGGGGGAAAATACGTTCCAGCGGCCTCCCAGGTTTTTGCTGCAAAAATACTCCCACAACTCACTTATGGATCCCAGGTTTGCAGTTTTAAAAATTTTGCGCCTATGGAGGCATTTCAAGCAAAATTCTATCGGTGTTTATTGGGGATCCCTCCCTGTGTATCTAATATAGCTGTCCGCTTAGAAGTTGGACAACTACCCGTTAACGCGCGTTTGTGGATTCTAAAGATACACTACTGGTTAAAACTTATTTTTTTCCCCGCCGGTTTGGCGCCCTTAACACTCTTAGACACCTTTCATTCTACCTGGAAAGCTTCCCTGTTTGAAAAGATAAGAAACTTGGGATTCTCCCCGCAGATCTTGATAGCGGCAGGATATGAGAGAGCCAAAAGTCAAGTGCTCCAGTGCATTAGGGACATAGAGCTGCAATGTCATATGGGCAAAATGGATAAACACGCCACAATTAGAGACTTTGGGAGAGGGTTCTCACCCGCAAACTATCTGGCTGATTTACAAATACCTAAGTACAGACATTCCTTTACCCTGGCCAGATTAAACGTTCTGCCCTCTGCCCTGCTGTTAGGCAGATATGAGGGCAAACCATATGAGTCACGTGTTTGCCCATGTGGCTCATTGGAAGTGGAAACAAGTTTGCATGTATTGCTGCACTGTAGCTATTACAAGGATCTACGCCTGACCTTTATTGCCCCAGTTCTACAAAAGCTTAAAAATGAATCAGAACTTCAATGTATGAGAGCCTTGGTAGAAGATAAGGTTCCTGTAATTACGATCAATGTTGCTAAATTCTGTGCAGCCGCTATCAGGCGCAGAAAACAAGAGCTTTCCAATGTCAACATGCAGGCGAAGGCAAATACTTAATCTTATTCATGCTGTCCAATCTTAAATTGTTGTTATGGCCTAATCTGTATTGAAATTGTCCTTTGTTTTTTCCGGTGTTATGTTTCGCTGACTAGCTGTACGAACCAATCTGGTCTGTGACCGTTTAATAAAATCTGATTCTGAATTGAGGAACGGAAGAAAGAAGAAAAGGAAAATAATAGCATGATTTAAACAAATTATTAAGTTAAGGTTGAGAAATAAGATAAGAACTTGTTGAGCGGATAATAATGAAATTATAATACAGAAGGGGGAGATGTGAGGAGGTCGGGGAAATAAGGTTTTTTTTAAAAAAGGATTGAAATTATACCTGTATTTTGTTTGTGTATGTTTGTGTGTTTATGTGTTTTAATGGAAACTTTAATAAATATCATTTTTTAAAAAAAATGAAGAAGTGTGCATGCACACGAAAGCTCATACCAAGAACTAACTTAGTTGGTCTTTAAGGTGCTACTGGAAGCAATAATAATAGTTAGGGATGAATTGCAATGACCAGTGGAGATCTCCTTGTTTTGTCTTTCTGCTAGATCTACTCATTTCTGCTTCAGTATCTTGTTTCCCAGTTACTTGTGTTTTCCGTGAAGTCCCATTCTACACAACCGTCAGGGACGGTAGTGTGGAGGCACTTTTTCTGCACCTTCGCAAGGGCAGGACAGTATTGATTTAGAACAGTGGTTTTAAGAAGGGCATAGTCCAGAGTGGAAAAGCTGGGAAATACTAGGTAAGGAACAGCTAGAAGAGGAAACGGCAAGAGAGAGACAGCTGGCAGATTCAGGGTCCTTGGACAGTATTCCTGACACACACACACCCTTCACCTAAGACTAGAAGGGCTTGGGAAGTGTTAGAACAGAAAGTGCAATGACAACAAGCTCAGATTACCCGAAGTAGGAGTGACATAAATTAATAGGGATGGAGGGGGTAAACCTTTACTGGGAGCAACGCCGTTTTTTAGAGGGATATGCATTCCTTTGTCTCTCACTGTGATCATTAAAGAACTTATCTAGTAAGAACACTCCTTTTGTTTGATCTACTTATTTACTGCCACCGGGGGAAGGGATCTGATTCCCCGAAATCTGACAGTAACAGAACTTTCATGGCATTCTCTTGAAATGGAAGCACTTTGGGTTTCCAGAGTTCTTAAATGCTTAGCTTCAGAGCACACAGAACAACTCCTCCTTGGGGTTCCTCCCATGCACCTTCTCCAGAATGACCCTAGGAGCCAATCCTCAAAGGCCGACTCGCCCCCCTTTCACTCCGATCGGCTCCAATCAGCACAAAGAAGGCTCCTTCTCAGTGGCTTAAAGCACTCCCCTTTCATGCTGATTGGGCAGCTCCTGGATGTTGGAGACAGAGCTCCTGCTGGGACCCTACTGCAGAAATACTAGCGGGTCTTTGACCCCACCCTGACCCTGGACCACTACACCACTGCAGATGGGGCTTGAGAGAGAACCAAGGGAGAAGCCATAGGTAGGAGCTCAGGAAGAAGGAGGAATCAGAACCATGAGACAGGCCAGGTTGGGGTCTGAAACTGGGGGGGAAAGGATGGCACTATTTTCCGATTCTCTTTTTAATTACCCACATGTGGGCCCCACAAATCTTATTTTCCTCCCACCGGTACTTACCCAGGTCGGACATTGTGGCTGCTTAATATCAGCTGATTCTCCATCCTAAGGAAACAAACAGCATCTCAGAGGTGGGCTTGGGACTCACAGGGTTCCCAACAGAGGGCCAGCATCTCCCCACTTTTCCAGCTCCTCTCCGCAATGCCGCCCCCCAGAATGCAGCTAAGAACCTGATTAAAGGACATGCCAGCATCCTACACATCTGGATAGGCTTGCCTAAACAAAAATGCTTTTAGCAGGTAAAGAGTATACGCCTTAGGCTTAGGGGACAGCAAAAGGCACCTGCCTGGTGTCAAAAGGCAGAGAGTTGCAAAGTTTTGCAATCTTTACCAGAACCAAGAAAAATACAGATTGACAAATTTGCCAATTTTGGTTCTCTAAATTCCTTGTTTTCCCAGCATTTGAGTGCGAATTTCTCATCATGAACTCATTTTTGTACATAGTTTTGTCTAATCAACCCCCCCCCCCTAAAATAAACCAATCATTTTTGGTACGGTTGCTTTCTCGAACATGCATTTATATGCACATTTTAGTATGTGCATTTCTGAACATATATTTTTGCCTGGAGAACTGCATGGCGATGTTTAGGGAAATGTGGATTTTGAAGGGTAACTATGCTTCAGTTCACATTAGGCAAGCTCACTTTTAAACGAGAACAGAATCCTTTCCCATAGGAAAACTGGAAAGGCCAGGTTCGTTCTCTGGCTGAGGGACCCTTCACAAGTCCCCTCAATTTGCATTCACTGAATCATTGGACCCTCATTTAACCCCCAAAGGTGGACATGGAGTCCCGGAACTCTGAGACCAGCCCAGCCCACCAAAGCTGGTCTTCTTCCAAAAACAGCATCTGGGCTGTATCCTGAAGGCCTGTGACTTACCTTGCGTGAGAAGGTCTGTTGCTTCCCACAGAGCTGAGGAAAGAGGAAAAACAGCAAAGAATTCATGTGTGAGAAGTTTATTTCTGGCAGCTCTCAGCTACCTCCCACAAGCACCAGCTTCCCTTCTTTGACATCTATGGAAAAGTTTTGCAACAGTTTTAAACTGTTGAAGGGCATTTTGTGTATTTTGAACATATGGGAGGAATTGTATGTGCAATGGTTTTAAAATAAAATAAAATCTTCAGACAGTGTATATTTTTAGGACCTATCTGATTTCTATAACTGTAAGTTGTTTTAAACCATTTTAAATGTTTTCATGTTCTAACCTGCCCTGGGACCTTAGGGTTAAGGGCAATGAATGAATGAATGATATAAATCACAGTGAGCAAGACCACGACTGACTGTTGAAGTCATGTTCAGTTTTCTGCTCTGCATACCTGCAATTTCAGGGTCATATTATGGCTGAGGGAACGTCCCTCCCCCGATAACAATACAAATTTTGTGCAACATCTGTTTCCATTTGAATAACTGGACCCCCCCATCCCAAACCACTTTATGCCCAAAGGTGGAAATGGAATTCCAGAAGTCTGCCCTCCCTCCCTCCCTGCCTGCCTCCTAGCCAGATGTTGTTTAATCATCAGCACCATCATTTTATTATTTATACCCCGCCGATCTAGCTGGGTTTCCCCAGCCATTCTGGGCAGCTATCAGAATATATAAAACATAATACAGTGGTACCTCAGGTTAAGTACTTAATTCGTTCCGGAGGTCCGTACTTAACCTGAAACTGTTCTTAACCTGAAGCACCACTTTAGCTAATGGGACCTCCCACTGCTGCCGCGTGCTGGAGCCCGATTTCTGTTCTTATCCTGAAGCAAAGTTCTTAACCTGAAGCACTATTTCTGGGTTAGCGGAGTCTTTAACCTGAAGCGTATGTAACCTGAAGCGTATGTAACCTGAGGTACCACTGTAAAGCATCAAACATTTAAAAAAACATCCTCATACAGGGCTGCCTTCAGATGTCTTCTAAAAGTTTTGTCGTTCTTAACTTTTAGAAGACATCTTATGTAGTTTGCAGGTTTTGGAAAGAAAATCTGGTTTTCTCCAAAAAGAGAGATTTCAGGCTCCATCCTGTACTTACCGTGCTGTAGAAGGCATGATGGTTACCACGGTGGGGTCCGAGTCATCGCTAAAGAAACAGGAAAAAGGATCAAAGAGTTTAGGAGGGAGAAGTTTGGTGCCGCTCCGTTGTGTCAAAGATGGTTGCTTCTTTAGAAAACCTGCATGTCCCTTATTTGACTGGGGCTCTGTTTTCTGCTGTTCACTGAGCCTCTCTGGTGCTTAATTTGCCTTCTGGGGACACCTCATTCAATGTTTTGGTGTGAGATGCTACCGTTGTCATTCAACTCCCCTCCCCAGGGTCTATTCAACATTGGTGGGTTGATGAGATACATCTTCAGGACATGGGAACGTCCAAGGAGGCTGCTGGATGAGGCCAATGGCTCATCTAGTCCACCATCCTTTTCTCACACCCAGATGCCTGTGGGAAACCCACGAGCAGGATCCGAGCACAAGAGCAACTCTCCCCTCCTGTGGTTTCTGGAAACTGGTATTCAGAATCATTGCTGCCTCTGACCATGAAGACAGAGGAGAGCCATGATGGCTGGTAGCCATTGATAACCTCCATGAATTTGTCTAAACCTCTTTGAAAGCCAGAAATCTGGTGGTTTCTCATGTGGAGACAACCCATGAGAATGCAAGTGCATGAGCAATTGGGCTTTCTCCCAGTTTCTCACCCCCCCCCCCCCATATTTCCATATCAGTTTGTGATTTGTTTATTTTTAAATCCTCATGAGAATCCATCAGCATTCTTGCGACTTTCTCCTAATACAGACATTTCGTACAGAAATTCACAGAATTTGCAGAGCTGGAAGAGACCAAGGGGGTCAACTAGTCCAACCCCTTGAAATGCAGGAATCTTTCACCCAACCTGGGACTCGAACCCACAACCCTAAGATTAAGAGACACATGCTCTACTGACTGAGCTATGGGATTTTTCCACATTGTGGAAAAGCAATGCCTCTTGTGTAGGCACCAGCTCTTTAGGATGACCCAGTGCCCACATGGGCCATTCGTATGCTGGTCAAAAACTTGGCTCTTCAGGAAGGCTTTTGGGATCAGCTGATCTATTTGATCTCCTACTACTACTACTGCTCAGGCCGTATTCAATATCTGACCCCTCCTATCCCTCTGATTCTCCTTCCATTTCAATTTTTTTACTCATTTTGCATACAACTTTTACATTTTTGGTTAGCCCCCTCAAGACTTATGCAAGATCAAACTTGAAGAGGAGGAGGAGGAGGAGGAGAAGAGGAGGAGGAGAAGATGAGGAGGAGAAGTTGAACAATGAGAAGGAGAAGAAGGAGAAGGGGAGAAGAAGGAGAGAAGAGGAGGAGGAGAAGGAGAAGGGGGAGAGGAGGAGAAGAATGTGAGAAGGAGAGGAGAAGAAGGAGAAGGAGAAGGAGAAGGAGAAGGAGAAGGAGAAGGAGAAGGAGAGGAGGAGAAGAAGGAGAAGGAGAAGGAGAGGAGAAGGAGAAGGAGAAGGAGAAGGAGAAGGAGAAGGAGAAGGAGAAGGAGAGGAGAAGAAGGAGAAGGAGAAGGAGAAGGAGAAGGAGGAGAAGGAGGAGGAGAGGAGGAGAAGGAGAAGAGGAGGAGGAGAAAGAGAAGGAGAAGGAGGAGGAGGAGAAGGAGGAGGAGGAGAAAGAGAAGGAGAAGGAGAAAGAGAAGGAGAGGAGAAGGAGAGGAGAAGGAGAAAGAGAAAAGGAGGAGAAGGAGGAGAAGGAGAAGAGGAGGAGAAAGAGGAGAAGGAGAGAAGGAGAAAGAGAAGGAGAGGAGAAGGAGAGGAGAAGGAGAGGAGAAGGAGAAAGAGAAGGAGAGGAGAAGGAGAGGAGGAGAAAGAGAAGGAGAGGAGAAGGGAAGAGAAGAGAAGGAGGAGGGGGAGGAGGAGGAGGAGAAGGAGAAGGAGAAGGAGAAGGAGGAGGAGGAGGAGAGGAGGAGAAGGAGAAGAGGAGGAGAAGGAGAAAGAGAAGGAGAAGGAGAAGGAGGAGAAGGAGAAGGAGAAGGAGGAGAAGGAGGAGGAGAAGGAGGAGAAGGAGAAAGAGAAAGAGAAGGAGAGGAGAAGGAGAGGAGAAGGAGAAAGAGAAAAGGAGGAGGAGGAGGAGAAGGAGAAGAGGAGGAGAAAGAGGAGAAGGAGAGGAGAAGGAGAAAGAGAAGGAGAGGAGAAGGAGAGGAGAAGGAGAGGAGAAGGAGAGGAGAAGGAGAAAGAGAAGGAGAGGAGAAGGAGAGGAGGAGAAAGAGAAGGAGAGGAGAAGGGAAGAGAAGAGAAGAGAAGGAGGAGGGGGAGGAGGAGGAGGAGGAGGAGGAGGAGGAGAAAGCATCACCTTGTAGAAGTTAACATAGTCAGGAGAGTTATCAGCATAATCCCCAAAAGAATCGCTCCCACAATGCAGCCAAAAGCGAGCCCTGCGATAACTCCAGAAGTTAGACTTCTAGGATTCCTCAGCTCTGGAGTCTTTTCTTCTGTGGAGACAAGGAAAGTCAACCGTGAGAATGAGGAAAAGGAAGGATCACAAACTCCTTGCTCCAAATTGTCAAACTACTTTGCTTTGGCAAGTGAGAATCAGGTTAAGTTTGCATGGAATCGTAGAGTTGGGAGGGACCACCAAGGGTTATCCAGTCCAACCCCCTGCAATGCAGAAATATCAGCTGAAGCATCCATGACAGGTGGACATCCAACCTTTGCTTAAACACCTCCAAGGGAGGAGAGCCCACAACCTCCAGTGGGAGACCATTCCATTGTCAAACAGCTCTTACTGCCAGGAAGTTCTTCCTGATGTTTAGTCGGAATCTTCTTTCTTGTAACTTGAAGCTCTTGGTTTAAGTCCTACCCTCCGGAGCAGGAGAAAACAAGCTCACTCCACCTTCCAGGTTAAACACAGAGCCTAGGACTTGCCGATCAGAAGGTTGGTGGTTCGAATCCCCGCAACGGGGTGAGCTCCCGTTGCTCGGTCCCTGCTCCTGCCAACCTAGCAGTTCGAAAGCACGTCAAAGTGCAAGTAGATAAATAGGTACCACTCCAGTGGGAAGGTAAACAGCATTTCCGTGCGCTGCTCTGGTTTGCCGGAAGCGGCTTAGTCATGCTGGCCACATGACCCAGAAGCTGTACGCCGGCTCCCTCGGCCAATAAAGGGAGATGAGCGCCACAACCCCAGAGTCGGTCACGACTGGACCTAATGGTCAGGGGTCCCTTTACCTTTATTTTATCAAAAATGTGAGCTGAGTCAGATTTCCTCCCCCGGTTCCCAGTCCGTACCTGTGACCAGTAAGAAGGCCTCACCCACTTCGTTGGCAATCTTTCTAGTCTTGAATATTTCGTAGAGACCAATGTCGTCAAATGTTACATTCCGGATGTGCATGGAGCAATCGAAGCTTGGTGTCTGGCGTCCGTCATAGGCTGCTTTCGGGTAGAATGCAGCTTTTGGGGGTGGGTGATAGAGGAAGATGGGGAAAGATTCGTCCTTTTCCCCTTTTGTCCACAGGCAGGAGATGACGTCTATCATAAGCCCTTTGGGGACAAAGGTGACATCCTGCCCTACCAGGGGGAATTCTGGGTCCAGGCTGACATCAATGGTAATGTTCTGAACAGCTTGCGTCAACAGGAAACATGAACTCAAGATATGACCTAGAGGTGAAGGGGCAGAGAAGAGACAGGGCACAGCTACACTTGACAATTATATCGTTATAACTGCAAAAAAATACCCTCTGGGCAATCTCCCCCCATTTTCTTAAATTGGAGTCCCCAAAATAGGGGTTGTGTTATACACGGGGGCGTGTTATATACGGAAAAATACGGTAAGTCCTGCCCCACATAGTCAATCACATGACGCAGCACACACAAAGCTTTTGAATGGCAGTACCCATCAGTTTTTTGGGGGGAAGCCCCCTCAAATATTTTATGGCAAAGCTCCCATATCTGCTATGACTAGCCCACAATGGCAGGTTCATCTGCTCTACGAGGGGCTGTATCATCGAGAACATGCCTCCCATGGGGGGTCTGATGAGACTGTAGCCCCTTCTTTGGTGGGTTTGAGAAGGACGTTCCCCGACTCCCCCACTCCCAGCACCAATATGGTCAGCATTGGCTATGGTACAGTCACTTCCGAGAAAATGGTTGGTTGGGAACTAACCAAGCATTTAACTCAGGATCAGCACCGGAGTTTGTTCTTTTCCTCCACCCTCCCAATGGCCTTTCCTTTCATGCCATGTATTTTGGATTGTAACATTTAAGGGCAGGGACTACAGAGGCTGTACTGGGAGCACTTTTCCACCAAAGTGCAGGGTGTAATGAGGAGGAGGAGGAGGGAAAGGTAAACACCAGGGGAAGAACAAGAACCAGGTGGGGTTGGACTAGATGATCCTCAGGTCCCGTTCCAACTATGAGTTCTATGAGGAAGGTCTGACAAAGTTGCACCCCTGGGAAAAGGGGTTAGTAAGGGGAACATGTCAGAGACATCACCTTGCCAACAAAGGTCCGTATAGTTAAAGCTATGGTTTTCCAGTGGTGATGTGTGGAAGTGAGAGCTGGACCATAAAGAAGGCTGATCGCCAAAGAACTGATGCTTTTGAATTATGGTGCTGGAGGAGACTCTGGAGAGTCCCATGGACTGCAAGAAGATCAAACCTCTCCATTCTGAAGGAAATCAGCCCTGAGTGCTCACTGGAAGGACAGATCCTGAAGCTGAGGCTCCAATACTTTGGCCACCTCATGAGAAGAGAAGACTCCCTGGAAAAGACCCTGATGTTGGGAAAGATGGAGGGCACAAGGAGAAGGGGACAACAGAGGACGAGATGGTTGGACAGTGTTCTCAAAGCTACCAGCATGAGTTTGACCAAACTGCAGGAGGAAGTGGAAGACAGGAGTGCCTGGCGTGCTCTGGTCCATGGGGTCACGAAGAGTCCGACACGACTAAACGACTCAACAACAACAAAGGGGGACATTATATCCTCTTTACATATTTCAAAGAACAGTTGTATTGTTGCACCGTGATGTCAGGATTTTGGAGTTGGGTGGGGCATGGCTTGTACTAAGACAGCCAAAGAGTTACATCACCTTGAAAGGGCAATTTTAGATCTTAGTGCCTCCCCATAGAGTCCCAAATAAACTCTCACCTGCTAGAAGCACCAGGGCCCAGGATCTCCCATGGCCACAGGAGGCTCCACCTTTTGGGCACTGTCCACATGATGTTCCCGCCCCTCTTGGAGATAGGAGGGGCTTGGACATCCTGGGAGGACAGCCTTTGTGCCCAGCTGGTTGCCTAGGTTCCTCCTGTGCTCCTTGCCACCAGCGGCTGGGACCCCCAGCTGAGCCCACCCACTCCCCACCCACCCCAGGCTGTCCTCCTAGGCCCAGGGTGCTTCATCCATAGCTCCCCTCTTCTCCCTCCACCCCACCCCACCCTGCAGCAGTGTGAAGCTCCCTGGTAACCGGAAGAGGTCACAAAGCAAAGGACTGAGCCACAGGGAGCAGTGTGTGACTGGGGGTAGAGTGGTCCTGTCTGGGGAGGTTCTTCTGAAAGGCAGGCTATACATTTCTACACCAAGCCAGAACTTTTTGCCATTTTGGAGGTGGGGGCAGTTGGTTTTGGTCAGCGACAAGGAGATTCCTCCCCCCCCCAATAATTTTTATTAAATTTTATACAATTATAACACACTCTACAACAAAAAAGAAAAGACAAAAAAGAAGAGAAAGATAAAAGATACATCTATAACAGATAACAACCAACACATAAACCACAAAAACAATCTTAGTTATTTAAAAATCCAATCTTATAAACATATTAATTGACTTCCTCAAATCCCTCCCTTCTGAATTTCCTTGTGTCCGAATGTAACAGTTTTCCAATATCATTATTAACACACAATATTCCAGTTATAATCAAATTTCTTCACTTTTCTTAATGTTCTAAATGCCATTTATTTAAATAAACCATAGGCCTATTTGGTACTTTCACGTAACTTCTAATTTTTAATATTACAATATTTATTCAAATAGTCTTTAAATTTCCTCCAATCACCTTGGTATTCCTCTTCTTTCTGGTCACGGATTCTTCCAGTAAGGTCCGCTAGCTCCATGAAGTCCATCATCTTCATCTGCCATTCTTCCACAGTTGGTAGTTCTTGTGTTTTCCACTTCTTGCCTAGTAAAATTATTGTGATTCGGGATCGAAATGTCTGTCATTGATCCTACAGACCACAAGGAATGTCTTGGTGGCTTGCATCCAGAACTTTGGGGGGTAATATCACAAATTATATTTAAAAATTGGATTTAAATGCTGGAGGCGGGGCAAGGCAAGTTGGCATTTTGATGCCACTGGCATTGGGCAGAAGTTGTCAAAGATTTGCATGCATGAGCAGCGCCCAGCCGATGGGAACTTAAAGTTTGCAAGACACTCCAGGGACAGCAGGTCCAAGGGAGGTTTAAAGGAGGGGGGGGTCCCAATGTCCCAGGGACATTATTTACAATGAATTAAAAAAAATATTAAAATATAACTTTAGCAAAAAACCAGAGGCATTCTTATTAGGGCTAATTGATGAAGAAATTAATAAAAATGATGTAAAAAAATTTCTCACTGCCACAATGGCAGTGAGAATCCTCTTGGATCAAAGGTGGAAGTAGCAGGAACTCCCTACATTGGAAGACTGGAGAATAAAAATGGTAGAATTTGTGGAGTCGGCGAAGCTGACGGGGAGAATCAGGAATCAGCCAGAAGAAAAATATCAAAAGGACTGGAGCAAATTTATTTATTATTTGAAAGAAAACTGTACTCATTTAAAAACGTTTGTAGCATTAACGTGAAATGTTTTGTAACGTGAAATTATGATGCCGATTTATAAATCAGAATGTGATTTCTTAAGGTGATTATAAGATAAAGAAGTGCTTATGGGAATGCGAAAGATATGTTATAGGCTATAGGGGTGTCAGAAAGAGAGGTAGAAGGAAGTCAAAGCTCACTATGAGCAAATAAGATGTTGTGAATATGTGTATTGAATTAAAATGAAATATGGAAAAATCCAAAAAAATTATGTTAGAGAGAGGAGAGAGAGAGAGAGAGAGAGAGAGAGAGAGAGAGAGAGAGAGAGATGTGAATTTCAGGACATTGGACAGCTCTGGGAAGGGGAGAAGCCTAAGACAGCTAAGGCATTTGCAATTTCTCCCCATCTGTACATTATCTCAGTGCATTTTAAATTGACTTCCTTTTTGGTGTGATTCTTTGGCCAATAGCCGTATGCTCACCGGAACAAATTAATATGCAGTCCATCAGGCAAGGCTTTTTCTATCTGCCTTGCCCTTCAGTCTCTGCTTCTCAATTGTATTATTTTATGCACTGTGACTTGCCGTTGTTTTTACTGATGATGGTTTTGTTGTTGTTGAGTCGTTTAGTCGTGTCCGACTCTTCGTGACCCCATGGACCAGAGCATGCCAGGCACTCCTGTTTTCCACGGCCTCCCACAGTTTGGTCAAACTCATGCTGGTAGCTTCGAGAACACTGTCCAACCATCTCGTCCTCTGTCGTCCCCTTCTCCTTGTGCCCTCCATCTTTCGCAACATCAGGGTCTTTTCCAGGGAGTCTTCTCTTCTCATGAGGTGGCCAAAGTATTGGAGCCTCAGCTTCAGGATCTGTCCTTCCAGTCAGCACTCAGGGCTGATTTCCTTCAGAATGGATAGGTTTGATCTTCTTGCAGTCCATGGGCCTCTCAAGAGTCTCCTCCAGCACCATAATTCAAAAGCATCAATTCTTCGATGATGGTTTAGAAATTATTTATTGTAATTGTCAAGAGTGGGTTTCTGTTTAATTTTTATATGCTGATATTTAATAGTCCACACTGTTCTAATGGATTGTTGAATATGACTTTATTTGATATTGGTTGCTTATTTCAAAGTTATGTTTTATTATCACATTTTTGTATTGGATTAGATTTTTGCAATATCTTTATTGTCATTGTCCCATACAGAACAATGAAATTGAAAAATCTGCATAAGACATTCAAAATCCCCTAAAAACTCTGAAACCCCGTTTTAAAATGCAATATATTACAGAGACTTCTTATACTGCATTTAGAACCAGAATCGCATTTGGGTAGAAACTGTTTCTCAGACGGCTAGTCCTAGTCTTTATAACCCTATACCTTCTTCCAGAAGGCAGAAGCTGAAAGAGATCATTTCTGGGGTGCACACTATCCTGCGCTATCTCTGCAGCTTTCTTATGGCACCTAAAAGCATATATTTAATCCAAGGTGGGAAGAGTGCACCCAATTATTCTCTCTGCAGTCTTTACAACCCTGGACAGCATTGTTTTTTCCCTGGCCGTGCAGCTCCCAAACCACACACAGAGACCATAAGTTAATACACTCTCCACAGTACAATGGTAAAATGCCATCAACAGGTCCTTTGAGAGATTGTTTTTCCGGAGGATTCTCAGAAAATATAACCTCTGCTGTGCTCTCTTCATCAGGTCTTTGCTGTTTTCTCCCCAGGTTAGGTCATCTCTCAACTCCATTCCCAGAAATCGAAACACCGAGACCTGTTCCACGCACTTCCCTTCAATAATAAGTGGCTGAATATTCAATTTACATTTCCTAAAGTCCACAATAATGTCTTTTGTTTTATTTAAGGAGTAAGTTGTTTTTCCTGCACCACTCCCCCAACTGCTCAACTTCCTTCCTATAGGCCGCCTCCCCCTCTCCAGCCGTAATTAAACCAACCACCGTTGTATCATCTGTGTTATAAGGTTGTTATGTACTGAGTTGAATAGGATCCAAAATGCAGCAGTCTGATTGGTCCTAGAAGACTGCAGCAGTATGATTGGTCCGCAGGAGCCACCCAATCCAGCTCCAGGTGGAAGTGAATCCACAACCTGATTGGCCTACAGGAGAATCCCGGAATTAGCCAATCACGTGCAGCCCATTGTGTAAATAATGTATATAAAGCAGATTCTGTGGGGGAGCTTCCATTCTTCCTCACCACTATGAGCTGGATAAAGAGCATGAAATCCACTCTAGACTCCGAGTATATTTCAAAGGTGTACATTCCTTGAAAACCGCCTTGGGTATAGTAAAATAGAAAGGTGGTATAAACATTAAATGTGAAATGAAAATGAAATATTATCTATTTGGAGCGTCAGCCAAAAAGGCTCCCAGGGGAGGGTCGTCCAGACCAACATCCCGCCTGCAGCATTGAGAAACCCTGTGATGTGGCCTTAGCTGAGATATATTGACTGACTGACTCAACAAGATGCAACCAATAAATGTTCTGGCTAAGTACACCCAGAACTTTCTGGTCAAAGTACATCAGGTTTACAAGTGTGGAGGAAGTAATGAAAGGCAAGAATAAGTCTTCCCTGGGTGAGGGGAATGGGGCTCTCTGCTAGCCAACAGGCAAGGGCTTTCCGCATCTGTCTTGCCACATCTTCCAGCCCTCAGAGCCCTAGGAGCTTTCAGAAGGAAGTTGCCTGGCAATGGGGCGCCACTGGGGGCTTTTCCTTGGGTGGAAAAGGAGCTGGGAGGCAGCACTTCTAGCAGGTGAGAGGGATCGGGACCCGGGGGGGGGGGAGGAAGACCCAAAGTGGGTTGTGGAACAGGTTACCCTTGATAGTCTTCGGTGGTGTGTAAGTGGGTCTCCACACTGTAACTTGTCTACTTTCGGGGTTCATTCCCCAAATGGATTCATCCTGCTGTTGCTGTAGCTACTGTTTTTTTTACTACAAATGATTCCACCACCCCACCAGGGCCGGATTTAGGTTTGATGAGGCCCTCAGCTACTGAAGGTAACGGGGCCCTTTATATGTCCAGCTGTCCTTTGTCAACAACAAATTGTCGCTGTTTTTTGTGTTGAATATATGCTATATGGTAATTGATGGACCCAACAGGCATCTAAAGCCATTTGCACATAACAAAGTACAGTGGTACCTCGGGTTAAGTACTTAATTCGTTCCAGAGGTCCGTTCTTAACCTGAAACTGTTCTTAACCTGAAGCACCACTTTAGCTAATGGGGTCTCCTGCTGCCGCCGCACTGCCGAAGCCCAATTTCTGTTCTTATCCTGAAGCAAAGTTCTTAACCTGAAGCACTATTTCTGGGTTAGTAGAGTCTGTAACCTGAAGCGTATATAACCCAAGGTACCACTGTATGTATTTTATCAAAGTAATTGTTGAACTGGAATACAATTAAGAAGAAGTATATTAATAGTGAAATACAATTAAGAAGAAGTACATGGGGGGGGCAAGAGGGAGGGGCCCTAAGCTATAGCTTGTTTAGCTTATGCGTAAATCTGGCGCGCACACCCACCCACGCAACAGCCAGTTCTGTTCCTATTTCTGATTCTCTCCGGGACAGAGGACCCCTGCCCACTTTTGATAAGATTTGCACAAAATCAGAAAACGGCAGCGGTAAACCACATCGTAAAAATTTCTGCGCCCTATATATTGTGTAGCAATTTTGTGTACGCAAAGAGTTTACGGCTCCTTTCCTTACTTTGCCAGTGGGTGTATCAGGAACTTAGCCTTTTATATGTATAGATGGAGGAGCAGCACCGTTGCCAGGAAAGATTTCAGAGTTTGGGCCGGTTTAGCTCAAGGAAAAGGCAAGTCGGAGGCAACACAATAGAAGTTTATAGAATTCAGCCTAGTGGGCAGAGAAATGTTTTCCTCCCTCTCTCACGACACCAGAAATCTAAAGGAGCTAAGCGTTGGAAGATTCAGCAAAGATAAAGTCCTGCTGCACACATAGTTAACTATGGAACTCACTGCCACAAGAGGGCAAATTCATGGATCGCAAGACTACCAAGGGCTACTAGCCACAATGGTTGTGCTCTGCCTTCAAGGTCATAGGCAGTACAGTGGTACCTCGGGTTAAGTACTTAATTCGTTCCGGAGGTCCGTTCTTAACCTGAAACTGTTCTTAACCTGAAGCACCACTTTAGCTAATGGGGCCTCCTGCTGCTGCCGCGCCGCCGGAGCACGATTTCTGTTCTCATCCTGAAGCAAAGTTCTTAACCTGAAGCACTATTTCTGGGTTAACGGAGTCTGTAACCTGAAGAATATGTAACCTGAAGCGTATGTAACCTGAAGCGTATGTAACCTGAGGTACCACTCTAATACGTCTGAAGACCAGTTGCTTGAGATGGCAGGGGTGCCAACTTGAATAAAATATGGGGGGGGGGGGTCCTAGGCAAGCCCTGTCCGGCATAACCAATCACATGATGCAGTGCACACACAACATGTGAATGACAATGTCCGCCAACTTGGGGGTAATATTTTAGCCCCCTAAAATATTTTATTGTGAGAGCCGAAGCCCCCCATAGCCCCTAGGAGTTCGCTCCTATGGCAGGAGGGAAGAGTCAGGTCCTTCTTGCCAGTTTTGCCAAAGACATCTAGTTGGCCACTGTGAGAGCAGGATCCTAACTAGATGAGCCTTTGGCCTGATCCTGCAAGGGACTCTTCTTATATTTCCCTTTGATCCCTCACTAGCTATATCTATTTATTTTGATTATCCCAAATTTGCACACACACACACACAAGAACCGATTGCACAATCAAGTTGACAATTGCCTGTGGACTTTTGCACATTTCTCGGGTGGGGGTTGTTTTAAAAGGAAGGCGCACCCACGGCCTTCTGTGCACATGCCCTGCCTGCACTTTACTGGCACAACAGATTTGACAAATTAAAAGGTGGGAACAAACAACCCAGGGGAACGCTTCCTGGTATGAACAGGTGAAGCCGAAGTTGCAAATACATGCAGGTGTAGACTGCTTTAGTCTATCGCAATTGGGGATTAACAGCAAAGTAGTGATATAATGTGGACGAGTCACATGTTTCCTAGAGGAAATGGGGGCAGGTCGCTGAGAAGGTACAGGAACGAATGCTCAAAACAGCTTTCAAAAACAGTTCTTCTCGCTACCATCATATATATATGGCCTATATAATAGTGTTGACACAGTGGGTGCGAGGCGGGCAGGGTGTACCCTGGGCAAGAGCGATTATTTCCTTTTTTCTACAGCATCACCAGGAGGAAGGGGTGGGTACAGTAGAATCAAATAATGGTCAAAGCAACTCTTATAGAATCATAGAATTGTAGGGTTGGAAGGGACCTGAGGGTCATCTAGTCCAACCCCCTGCAATGCAGGAATCTCAACTCAAGTAGCCATGACAGAGGGCCATCTAACCTCTGCTTGAAAACCTCCAAGGTGAGCTGGGCCTGGGGGTTAACCAGAGCAACGCAGTCCAGGTCCGGTCCCAAACCCAAGGATTCCATGAGGAGTCAACCCAACAGGGCCAAGGCAGGAAACCAGGCTAGGTTAGGCACAAGGTCTCAGGCAGGTTCCAGCAGCAATGTTGCTCCCGCAACCTGGGGCGGGGTCCGACAGCCTTTTATCTCTGTCGGGGTAACGGCCGGTCCTGATCTCCCAGTGACTCACCTCCCTGTCTCACCCGAAGGCGAGCACTCCTCCTGCGAGTACTCAGGTCTCTCCTTCTCTTAGACCTGAGTCTCTGCAGCTCAGGAGATGTTGGTGGGTTACTAGACCCAGAGGCTGCCTCAGCCTCCCTTGACCCAACTGGTAGTGGGGCAACTGTAAGTGATGGCCCAGCAAAGGGCAACAAGTTAATCTCTGCATCTGGAGCCAGGGCAGGCTCAGGCCCCTGACTCGGCCCAGCTGGTGCTTGTTGCAGGGGAACCTGTGCAGACTGGGGCTCTTCAGGATCAGGCCCCAGACTCAGTTCAGATGCTGCCTGAGGCAGACGTGTGGACTGAGACTCCTCCAGTTCCAAGTCCGAGCCCGAGGCCCAGGCCATCACACAAGGAAGGAGAGTCCATACTACTGTCGAACAGCTCTTACTGTCAGAAAGTTCTTCCTGATGTTTAGTTGAAATCTCATTTCTTGTAACTTGAATTGGTTTGAGTCCTACCTTCTAGAGCAGGAGGGAGGCAAAGCTTGCTCCATCTTCCCTGTGACAGCCCTTGAGGTATTTGAAGACAGCTATCAAATCATCTCTCAGTTTCCTCTTCTCCAGGCTAAGCATACCCAACTCCCTCAACCATTCCTCATAAGGCTTGGTTTCCAGACCCTTTGTTGCAGGAAAACCTGCTCCCTTTCTCATGAGTAAACCAAAAAGTTCATGAGGCAGAGTTTGTGAAAAAGGAGTCCAAATGTTTGCTTCTGCGCAGAAGTTTTGATCTAGTGGGATTGCTTCGCAGACACTGGACAACAAACAAAGAATCCAACAGTTTTTCTATTCATTTACAAAAACTACAAATTCAGTCACCCAATCAGATCATTTTGTTTCTCTCTTACAAAACTCATTGGTATGAGCATGCTGTCTCCTCCTAATTGGTCTGAATTGCAAACAGTGAGAGCAGGCGTACTAGTTAGCTTTAGACAAAGGAAATTCCTCGTGGTCTGTCAGATTTTTATTTCAGGATTAAGTTTCACCTCAATTGTCAAGCATGCTCAGATCATACCAGAAGCTCAGTTCAGTATGCTTTCCTGTTCTTCATTACCTTACCTTGATCCTCTTGGTCACTGTCCTCTGCACACGTTTCAGCTTGTCAGTACAGTGGTAGCTCAGGTTACAGACACTTCAGGTCACAGACGCTTCAGGTTACAGACTCCCCTAACCCAGAAATAGTACCTTGGGTTAAGAACTTTGCTTCAGGATGAGAACAGAAATTGCATGGCAGCACGGTGGCAGCAGGAAGCCCTATTAGCTAAAGTGGTACCTCAGGTTAAGAACAGTTTCAGGTTAAGAACGGACCTCCAGAACGAATTAAGTTCTTAACCCGAGGTACCACTGTATCCTTCTCAAATTGTGGTGCCTGATGAAATTGTGGCACAAATTTGGGGCCTGGGAGTCTGCAGCGAAAGGCCGTTAAGGAGGAGTGTAGGAGGCATTCGACCTCCTGCCTTCTGTTCCTCTGCCAAAGTCAACACCCTTCTTTTTCCTTCTTCCCAATCTTAAGAACATGAACAGGTCAGAGGCCCATCTAGTCCAGCACCCTCACATAGGCTAGCCAGATGTCAACAAGAAGGCCACCATCACGACCGAAGTGCAACAACACCCTCCCTACTTGTGACTTCCAACAACTGGTATTCAGAAGGATAACACCTCAGACAGTGGAGGTGGAACGTTTTGTTGTTTAAAGCCCTACATGGCTCAGGTGCCAAATATCTGAAAGGCCACCTCCTTCCCCACAGACCTTCCTGGGTGTTAAGATCAGCTGAGAGGGTCCTCTTGGTTTTTCCACCATCTGCAGAAGCTCAGCGGGCAGCAGCCCAGAAAAGGGCATTATAAATCATGGATCTCTCTCTCCACTATAAGTTTTCAGCAAATGCTGAAGATGCACTGGCCTTTGAGAGCCAGTGTGGTGTAGTGGTTAAGAGCAGTGGACTCGTAATCTGGTGAACCGGGTTTGCGTCTTCGCTCCTCCACATGCAGCTGCTGGGTGACCTTGGGCCAGTCACACTTCTCTGAAGTCTCTCAGCCCCACTCACCTCACAGAGTGTTTGTTGTGGGGCAGGAAGGGAAAGGAGATTGTTATCCGCTTTGAGACTCCTTCGGGTAGTGATAAAGCGGGATACCAAATCCAAACTCTTCTTTGACACCTGAGACACAGAGTTTTTTAGGACCCACCTTGCCATTGGTTTTAAACAGCTTTTCATGCTGCATTGTACATTGGGAACCACAATCCCAAAAGTTGGAATGGGTCCTGAGTATGCCTCTTGCTCAGCCAGAATCTTACATGTGCAGAAATGGGAAGAGGAAGAGACCCCAACCAAAGAAGGACGGCTTATAACGTTAATGGAGGATGCTGAAATGGCTGAAATTGGCTGTAAAACTCAGAGATCAAAATTATGAACTGTTTATCTTGGAAAACTGGAGAGCTTTTTGGGGGCTATCTGGGAGCCAATATAGGTCTTTCAGGACTGGTGTTATATGGTCTCAGTGACCACTCCCAGTCAGCAGTCTAGCTGTCGCATTCTGGATTAGTTGTAGTTTCCGGGTCACCTTCAAAGGTAGCCCCACACAGAGCACATTGCAGTAGTCCAAGTGAGAGATAACCAGAGTATGCACCACTCTGGCGAGGCAGTCTGCGGGCAGGTAGGGTCTCAGCCTGTGTACCAGATGGAGCTGGTAGACAGCTGCCCTGGACACAGAATTGACCTGCGCCTTCATGGACAGCTGTGAGTCCAAAATGACTCCCAGGCTTCACACCTGGTTTTTCAGAGGCACAGTTACCCCATTCAGGACCAGGGAATCCCTCACACCTGCCCGCCCCCGTCCCCCCAAAACAGTACTTCTGTCTTGTCAAGATTCAACCTCAGTCTGTTAGGCACTATCCATTCTCATAATAATAATAATAATAATAATAATAATAATAATAATAATAATGTGTCTTTCTCTCCTCGTCATAGGATAGAGGGTTGTGTAGTAGTTGTGTAGAGACTAGTCCACTGTACAAAGGTATGTGTCCCTCAGGCTGGAAAAGATTGCCACCTGTGGCTGGATGAGAAAAATCTCTCTTATTTCCCACACTGCAGCCTCCATCGTGAGTTCTTGCTTGCTGCTGACTCAAGGCCAGGACACCATCGCCACCAAAATCTCCATCGCTGTGGAACCACTGAATCCAGTAGCAGGGCATAGCGTCACCCTTACACCAGGAGTTTTCTTAGAAGATTTTAAAAGGTGCCGTTGGTACCGTGGGGTGACAGGTGAATCGGAGGAACTGATCTTCATCTACGTACCTCCATTTTATGTGATGGGAGCGGCCTACACTAGGCGAGAGACAGTAGTGGGTCCTGGCTGCTCCCTTCACATCAGGAATTTAGTACCAGAGGACTCTGGGATTTATACAGTAACACTGAATGAAGGTGGGATGCTTTCCACCACAGGTCATGTGGACATGGAGGTTTCAGGTATGATGTTCTCCAGCCCTTCTAATGCCTTTATGTCAGGGATGAGGAAATCTGAGGGCCTCCAGATCAGCCCTCAGCCAGCATGGCCAGTGATCAGGAATGAAGGAAGTGGGAGTTGGACAACATCTGGCATCATCCTCATATATCTTTAGGCGTTGGGGGGGGGGACATTCTTCTGTAAATGGGTACTTGGCCTTCAACCATCTGTATGTAGCCTTTTAGATATAGGTGTAATATTTTTAATGTATTTCTTCCCCCTCTTTCCCCGCTTGGTTTTAATGTATCTACCATATTGGCCTGAATATAAGCTGCACCTGCATATAAGCCACACCTTTAAAATTTGGGAGCTTCAGGGAGGCTTGGGAGTCTCAGATGGGACAGGCGCCGTTGCCCCACACTCCCGGGCTGCTTCCTGGCATGGGGGGGGGGAGCCATGCAGCTTTGCCAGTGGCGTAAGGTTGTGAATATAAGCTGCACTTTCGGACATGATTAGCTGCACCATCAGAATTGGGGGGGGGGGGAGTGTGGCTTATATTTGGGCCAATACGGTATGGGAGGTTGTTTGCTTGAAAGTCACTTTGTTTTGCCCTGGGCAAGATAAAGGAACTAACCAAATTTTATAATTAACAATAACAATAATAACATCTGGGGACCCGCAGGTTCCTTCATGCCTGGTTTTAATGTGCCCTCAGTTGTCTCTCCTGCTGTGTCATTAAATGTCAGGCTTCAGAGGAGCCAACCCCACATGGTAGGTTGCCAGGAGTGGATAAGACAAGGAAAGTTCTTACCAATGCTTTTTTTATTCAATATTCACAGAGAGAGGCTTAGAAATGCAATCTCTTGGAGTAATGGTGTTGCTCTGATTGAAATGCTACCCCCCTCTGTCTCTCCCATTATACATCATCACTATGGTGGGCTGAGCTGTGCCTTTGGCCTCTGAGCTCTCTGCTCTCCTACTTTCAATGTCCGCTGGGTCCTGGGAAAGGAGGGGTCTGGAATGCTTTCTAAAGACACTAGATCTGTCAGCTGTCTCTCCCCTGGTTCCAGTGTGGTGTAGTGGTTAAGAGCGGTGGACTTGTAATCTGGGGAACCGGGTTCGCGTCTCCGTTCCTCCACATGCAGCTGCTGAGTGACCTTGGGCCAGTCACACTTCTCTGAAGTCTCTCAGCCTCACTCACCTCACAGAGTGTTTGTTGTGGGGGAGGAAGGGAAAGGAGAATGCTAGCCGCTTTGAGACTCCTTCAGGTAGTGATAAAGCAGGATATCAAATCCAAACTCTTCTTCTTCTTCTTCTTCCTCCTCCTCCCCCTCTCCCACTATTTCCCAGCTTTCCTCCTCATCTGCCTCTGAGTAGTTGTAATTCTGAACTGTCTTCTTCTTCTGATCTGGAAGGGTCAGGCTGGAGAGGCAGTCTCCACCATTTTTCCTCTGCCAAGTCCCTGGCATTAAGTAAAGCATCCCATGTGTTTCACCTGAGAGCCTAGTCAACCTCACCCCCTCCCCAAGTGAGCCTCTCCTGTTTTGGGAAATGGTCTAAAGGTGGGGTTCCTTAATGGTCATATGGGATGGAAGAGCTGGAACACACAAGGACTCACCAAGGATAAGCCTCTTTCTATTCTTTGTACAGAAATCCTTTCCAGACCAGTTCTGTTGCCTGTAGAATCGGTGCTGGCAGAGAACAGGAGCGTCACCTTGCGCTGTAGCACCTCGGACAGCTCCAATGTCAAAGTCTTCTGGTTCAAGGATGGGGAGCTCCTCCAAGCTCAACCAGGACTCTCTGAGCAGAACAGAACCCTCACTCTAGCTGGAGCCTCCAAAGATGAATTGGGGACCTATACCTGCGAGGCCAGAAACCCCATTAGCAACGCCATAAGCAATCCCAGCGTAATAAGTGAGTAATCCAAGCCTGACCATGCTGACAATTCCTATTCTCCTCTCTTGGGGTGGGTGGGTTGTGTGCGTCCAAGAGATGTCAAAAAAAAAAGGTAAAGGACCCCTGACAGTTAAGTCCCATAGCGAACGACTTTGGGGCTGCGGCGCTCATCTCGCTTTCCTGGCCGAGGGAGCCAGCGTTTGTCCGCAGACAGTTCTTCCGGGTCATGTGGCCAGCATGACTAAACCGCTTCTGGCGAACCAGAGCAGCACACGGAAACGCCATTTACTTTCCCACCAGAGTGGTACCTATTTATCTACTTGCACTTTGACGTGCTTTCAAACTGCTAGGTTGGCAGGAGCAGGGACCGAGCAATGGGAGCTCACCCTGCCGCGGGGATTCAAACTGCCGACCTTCTTATCGGCAAGTCCTAGGCTCTGTGGTTTAACCCGCAGTTAGTGATTGCCTATTTTGCAAAATGAGAGGCGCTGAGGGCAAACATGCCTGGCAGCTGCAATTTTCCACCTTCAGAGATAGGGTTGGTCCTAAAACACATACACGCCATGTAAAAATGTGCGCCTTCAGCATTCACCAAAAGCTGTATAGAGAAGGTGCTAGGAATATATCTGTGGGGAAGATATTCTACAATTTGAGGGTGCCACAGAGAATGCCGAGTCCTGGGTGACTCCCTTGACAACTAAGGGTAGAGGAACTACAAAGAAGGACCCCTCTGCCAATCGTAACACTAAGGGTGGTCTGTAGGGAAGGAGGCAGCTTTCCAGATCTTGGGGACCTACCGTATTTTTCACTCTATAAGATGCACCAGACCACAAGACGCACCTAGTTTTTGGAGGAGGAAAACAAGAAAAAAAATATTCTGAATCTCAGAAGCCAGAACAGCGAGAGGGATCGCTGCGCAGTGAAAGCAGCAATCCCTCTTGCTGTTCTGGCTTCTGGGATAGCTGTGCAGCCTGCTTTCGCTCCATAAGACGCACACACATTTCCCCTTACTTTTTAGAAGGTAAAAAGTGAGTCTTATAGAGCAAAAAATATGGTATGTTGTTTGGGGCTTTAAACACTAGCATGAGCACCTCGAATTGGTGCTGGATACAAACCGGCAGTCGGCACAGCGGTTTTAGAATACTGGTTAATTGAGTTCTAAAGGTAACCACGACCATTAATCTGGCCACTGCAGCCCTCAAAAGGACCTTTTTCGATTCCAGGTTCTCGTTCAAGTCAAGCTGCTTGGAAGGCAGAGGACATTGCTAAGATCACTGCTGGGATCTTGATTCTGATACTGTCATTGATTGGGCTGGGGGTCTCGCTCTACAGATGCCGTGAGTATGACAATGAAAGCTGCAAGCTAGAACTAATTGCTAAAAAGTTAAACCTAGGACTGTTGCTTACAAATCCATGTTGGGGGCAGTGGGGGGGAATAAGCAGTGTGGGAACATAGGAACAGAATAGGGAGTTAGAATGTTGCCATACAGCCCAAATAATGGGAAATTGCTTTAGAATCTGTATGGAACATTTCGTTAGCCTTAAAATGGAGACTGATTCAGCCAAAATTAATGTTTCAGGTATACTCGACTTCACAAGGTCTCTCTCTTCTCTTTGGCAATCACTCATAGCCGAGTAAGATTGTCTCCCATAAACACGGTTTTAACACTGAGTCTGTAAGTGACTGTGGAGGCCAGTTCTGGATCCACACGTCCTTCCACAGTGGGGACATTGGTTTTCAGGTGGGAGTTGATCACAGTGTGGATTTGCCAAGCGTGCCTTCCTCTTAGCATGTTTCTCCCTTGCGTCCTGAGTTCGAGTGTCAAAGCCCATGACACTTTTGGTAAAGGCTGTTCTCCAATTCGAGCGCTCGCAGGCCAGTGTTTCCCAAATGTTGGTGTTTATACTACATTTTTTTTAGATTTGCCTTGATATAGTCTTTAAACTCCTTTTGTTGACCACCAGCATTAAGCTTTCCATTTTTAAGTTCGAAATAGAGTAGTTGCTTTGGAAGATGATAATCTGGCATCTGCACAACATGACCAGTCCAACCAAGTTGATGTTGAAGAATCATTGCTTCAAAACTGGTGATACATAGTCTAATGCAGAGGAGTAATCCTGAAAAGGCCTCATTGAGGCAGCTGATGTGGCATGTGACCCAAAATTCTTTTTGGTCTGAAGGTTTTGTCTGCGTTAATTTTGTACTGGAGAACTCCTTTGCAGATGTCTATTTGTTTATTGCATTTTTGAAGGCAGTCCTGTCCAGGGAAGTTTTTAGTGTTCTATGGTGCCTTTCCTGTTTTCTGTTGGCAACACCCAGAATGGCTGGAGCTACCCAGTCAGATGGGCAGCACATTTATTATTATTATTATTATTATTATTATTATTATTATTATTATTATTATTTCTGCCCCACTTTTCCTACAATGAGCTCAAGGTGGCATATGTTGGTTCTTCCCCGTTGCATTTTATCCTCACAACAACTTTTGCGAGGGAGGTTAAGCTCAGAGGTAGCGACTGGCCCGAGGTCACTCAGTGGACTTCAGGTGGCCAAGTGAGGATTTGAACCCTCATCTCCCAGCTCCTGGTCCAGTACTCTAAGCAACACATATCGTATATTCTTAAAAAGTAACAACTAATGGAGAGCTTGAATGTTAAGATTTGGTTTCCAGTAGCCTCTCTCCCTCAGGTGGCCGATGTCGGACTGAAAATGCTTCCACTGTTGAGGCACCTGAACCGCCAACATGTGACCCTCCTGCCTATGAAAATGTTGCCATTCCAGACAGGTAAGGCCTTAGATGAGCTTTGTAAGGCACCCCTGCAACGAAGCAGTCTTTCCTTTCAGTGCTGTCATTAAGCTTGGTGTTCTAATTAAAGAGAATATAAAGGAACCTGCCCTGGGTAATTTATAGGCTAGATTAAATGAGTTAAACTGAGGGTCACCAAAAGGCAATGGCAACCCTGAGGTTCCCTGAGGTGGTGAGAATGGTTACCCATTTTTCTCTTGAAAAGCAAACAATGCTGAAGAATGAAAGCTGGAAGAGAGACGCTCTTTCCCACTTCCTCCTTCAGCTCTATGACCTTTCCAAGGTTCATATTCATTGTATTTGGGTTCAGCTTTTACTGAGATCCCTTGGAAAAGGGAAACGCTTGTGTACACGTTTTCTTTCTTTCAGTTTTTCTGCGGGAGCAGAGGTGGGAGAGAAGTGACCTGAGGTCAGGCACGCCGACTCGAGAAAGAGATTGTGGGGGTTTGCTTTGCATCCAGGCATCACGTGCGACGTCACAACGTTGTGTGTGATGCCTGGATGTCAGACACGAAAAACACCCACTGAAAATATAGGGCATGGCTCACTTAGATTAATCCATTCAAATGGGCCTCTCTGTAAGTAGACGTATTTGGTACAGCCCCGAGGATGGCATCCCTGGTACTCGTTCCGTTAGCATAAGGATTTACACTTGTGCAATGGACTTCTCCCCTCCTTCCCTCAAATCTGCTCTGGAGGGTCAGGGAAAGCCCAGAACAGATTTAGGGGGCACATGGGGGTACAGGAGAAAGTTCCATTGCACAAGCATAAATCCTTGCACTAACGGAAAAAGTTACTCAGTGTTGCACTGGATGCACGTCCTAAACTCCATGTAAAGGATGCCTGGATTCTCCAGCCAGTATAAACCAACCAAAAAGAGAGCACTTTCATTTATTGGCTCCTCTTTCAAAAGTGCATTCTGCTTCTAAGAGGGGAAAAAAACCCATGCCATCAACTGTTCTCTGATGCTGCCCAGGAAAGCAAATAAAAGCAACACTAAAACAGGGTTGACTTTGAAGTTTCCAACCTGATGAATCCCCGTTTTCTCTCCAGACCCTGCAGTGAAGAGACAAAATCTGCGTAGAGAAGATGTCACATGGTGACAGAGGAGCCCACCGATGTCCCGATGTCCCTCATTCCACTGCTGAGTCTTTTCCTGCACCCCTCTTCCATTGACTTTGTAGTTGTTTAGTTGTTTAGTCGTGCCCGACTCTTCGTGACCCCATGGACCAGAGCACGCCAGGCACTCCTGTCTTTCACTGCCTCCCGCAGTTTGGTCAAACTCATGCTGGTAGCTTCGAGAACACTGTCCAACCATCTCGTCCTTTGTCACCCCCTTCTCCTTGTGTCTTCCATCTTTCCCAACATCAGGGTCTTTTCCAGGGAGTCTTCTCTTCTCATGAGGTGGTCAAAGTATTGGAGCCTCAGCTTCAGGATCTGTCCTTCCAGTGAGCACTCAGGGCTGATTTCCTTCAGAATGGATCGGTTTGATCTTCTTGCAGTCCATGGGACTCTCAAGAGTCTCCTCCAGCACCATAATTCAAAAGCATCAATTCTTTGGTGATCAGCCTTCTTTATGGTCCAGCTCTCACTTCCATACATCACTACTGGGAAAACCATAGCTTTAACTATACGGACTTTTGTTGGCAAGGTGATGTCTCTGCTTTTTAAGATGCTGTCTAGGACAAAGACAACAGGCCATTGACTTGCTCAACCCTTTTTCGAGGAGTCCCATTGCTTAGTGATTGTGAGGACCAGCACAGCCTCTCTCAGGGATTCAGGAAAGAGAGACACTACATATTCCAATGAGGCCTTCAGCTGAACTTCCTGTTACACCTGGTCTGGAGCATCCTCCCCTTGCATGTGACCAGGCAGGTGGGTGTGACCCTTGCAGACCCCACAAAAGGTCCAGTCATGCAGCCACCTTCATCTTTTAATGCCGTTTCTTCTCTTGGACTGCACTGCTGGCTCTCTGCCAGCAGCACATGAGCACATCCTTACAAGGCTGTAAGCCATACTGTAACTGTAACTACAAGCTAAACCCTGCCTTCAGGGACCACACTGTGAGCTGAATGTAAGTACAGTGGACGCTCGGGTTGCGAATGTGATCCGTGCGGGATTCATAGCTGTCAACTTTCTGATTTGAAAATAAGGGATCAGCAGCCTCGAAAGTAAGGGATCAGCAGCCTCACCTGTCCTGGGAACAGTCTACAGGATATTTAGCAATCCGGGATAGCAGTGGGAAGCAGCGAGAAATGGCGCTGGAATAAGGGAATTTCCCACCAAAAAAAGGGAAGGTTGACAGCTATGGCGGGGTGCATGTTCGCAACCCACAGCGGCACGTCTGCGCAAGCGCGGGTTGCAATTTGGCAGTCTGCGCATGCGCGACCGCCGAAACCCGGAAGTAACCCATTCCAGTACTTCTGGGTTTTGGCAGGTCTGTAACCTGAAAATACACAACCTGAAGCGTCTGTAACCCGAGGTATGACTGTAAACTTTTCATTACTTATAAGGAAGACTGCTGTGTATTTATTTCTTTTTAAGAGGGAATAAAAAGGGGAGTTACCAGGATCAATCCAGTCTGGGCAAGCCAGATTAGACAGCTTAACTAAAGAGATTCAAATGAATGTGCAAACCAGCTTCTTGCTGTGTAAAGGGGAATGAGCTCTGCTATATGTAACTCACAAGACTGAGTGAGGAAGGATAATATTTAATCAATATATCCTCTCCTACTATCCTCAGCATTCACACACATAATGGCAAGTGTGGTTGGAAGATTCAAGGGAAATCAAAGAAACATTTGAACATTTCAGTGTAGTATAGTATCACGATCAGATGCTTTGTGTTGACGAGGAGATGTGAGTTTGTTTGTCTCAGATTTGACCTGATATAAATGAGATTACCCAGCAGAAGCAAGCTCACACCTCTCACTGAATTGGTATACATACTTAAGGTACAAGAGGCTTGTTTATCCTTAAATTTGGGGAGTGGTTCATGGTCTTATGTTGCTGCATTTTCCAATACTTTCTGGGTATCCCATGATCATATCATAAAGTACGATAGCTTTTTTTCTACGATATAAATCAAGCTGTGGCGTTTGCCTCCTAGGTGGGTCATAAGGAAAGGGTTAAAATGGGTGTGGTGTGATTGGCCAGTGAGAATGCAAGGGGGGAGTAAAAGTTAGAGTGGGAGCTGTTTGAGAGTCGAGGTTTGGGAGTTGGAGAAGGAAGAGGGAGGAATAGGCAGTGGGTTGGTCGAGTTGTATTTTGAGAGAGTGAGAGGAATTGTTAGGTTGAGTCGGATAGATAGTTGGGATAATCAGTTTGGAGTTGTTAGGAACTAAGATTAAGAAACTGACAAGAGAAAAATAAACTGAAACCATATGCTTGCTCCTGCATTTAAAAATAAACTTGTTATTTGTTAATGTTAACAACTGTCTGGACTCCGTGTGTCCCCGTGAGAAGCGGGGTGGTGGCAGTGAAGAAAGCAATCACAGTGGTGGCCCAGGGTCAATAGACCGACAAATGTCCGGGGGCCCCTGTGTGATCGCCACACAAGCACTGCTAGGCGTTGCTTCTTTTCTTTTCCCAATGTAGAGTCATACCTCATGTTACGTCCGCTTCATGGTACGTTCTTTCAGGTTACGTCCCGCGGCAACCCGGAAGTACCAGAAAGGTTTCGCCGCTTGCACATGCGCAGACACGAAAAATGATGTCACACACATGCGCAGAAGCGGTGAATTGCAACCCGTGCATGCGCAGACGCACCACTGTGGGTTGCGCTCTTTTCATGTTGTGAACGGATCCTGTTCGCAACCAGAGGTACCACTGTATTTCTTATCCATTAAAAAATTGGTGGGGCACACTTCTGAAAGTGTGGGCACACTTCTGAAAGTGTGGCCCAGAGAAAACTTTTGAGAAACACTTCTGTAAGACAACAAATGCAGACTTGCAGAAACTGAGACAGCTGCATGAGGGGTTATTTCTGCTTTAAGGTTCTGAAGAAACCCAGGAAACTGCAACAACCACAAACAACAAACTTGGTCTGCGGCAAAGCCTTAAATTTCCTGGCAGGGAGGGAAGGATCTGCTGTGTCCAGATCATCTTTGGCCATGTCATCTGTGAGGTGCCCATGTCCCCTCTGTGGGACCAACTGAAGTTTGATGCATGATGCTAGATCGTAGGGTCGTCAGGAGGCTGCCTGTGTCAGCTAGAGACAGACGGTGGAGGCTAAATGGTCTGTGGAGGACCTTAAGGTCCACAAATGACAACATTTTGGAGGCCCCAAGTTGCAAGGTGGTTAGATTGGTCTCAACTAGGGCCAGGGCCTTTTCAGTACTGGCCCTAACTTGGTGGAATGCTCTGTCACAAGTGACCAGGGCCCTGCGGGACTAGACATCTTTCCGCAGGGCCTGCAAGACAGAGCTGTTCCACGTGGCCTTTGGTTTGGACTCAGCCTGACCCTTATGTTCCCACCCCCTTATGGTTTTGATCTATGGGCTACTTTTAAAATGAGGATGCATTTTAAATTGCATTTTAACCTGTATTTTAAATTGTCCCCCCCCCCCTATTATGTTTTTACTGTAATTTTACTGGTGTTAGAAGCCCTGAGCCCAGCTCTGGCTGTGGAGGGCAAGGTATAAATTATTATTATTATTATTATTATTATTATTATTATTATTATTATTATATCATGGTGGTCCAACACAAGGCCCAAGGGCCTACAAAAGAAGAATGGCAGATAAAGATGATGGACTATGCCAAATTGGCCAAAATGACGGGAAAATCAGAGATCAAGAAGACAATAAATTTAACAAAGAATGGGTTGTTGTTGTTTTTTTAAAAAAAGAAGTTACTTGAAAGAACACTGTAAACAATTGAAAGTATTAGCAGGATTTTGAAAACACTTGCAATGAAGAGAAAACTATGATAAAAATTTGAGTTTTAGGTAAATATGGAGAATATGATACGAAGCAGTTTGAAAAGAATATCTGGGAAAACCATGGAGGGAAGTTTGGGGATTCTGAGAATCCTATTTGTAAAATTATTGTGATTTATGTATGTTGATGAATGTTAAAAGTGAAAATGAATAAAAAAAATGTTTGAGAGAGAGAGGGGGGGGGAAGGATGCCAGGACCCTGCCAGAGCCTCGTGCCTCCTTCCCAATGTGGGAATGTTCAGAGTAGCAGGAGAGGATATATTGTTTATTAATATCCTTCCTTACTTGCGCTAGCAAGCTCCTTTACGTAGCAGAGTTACATTCCCCTTTTCATGCACAGCAGATAGCTGGTTGCAGGCTCGTGTGAGCCTCTCACTACTATACAATTCAGTCTGTCTCAGATTGAATTGTACGTTTCTGGTAAGTTCCCTTAAATCCCTCTTAAAAGAATAAAGACACCACAATCTTATTTAATATCAATAAAAGAAGTTTACTCACATCAGCTCACAGTTTGATTCCTGAAGGCAGACTTAGTTACAAATACAGTGGTACCTCTGATTGAGAACTGGATCCATTCCGGAGCCCCGTTAGCAACCTGAGCATAATGCAACTCACGTCTGCGTATGTGCGGGTCACAATTCGCCGCTTCTGCGCATTCGTGTGACATCATTTTGAGCGTCTGCGCATGCGCGAACGGTGAAACCCAGAAGTAACCCGTTACTTCCGGGTCACCACGGTACGTATCCTGAAACATAAACTTTTTTTAAAAAAAAATAAATATTTATTAGAATTTTTAAATATAACTGCACAAATAATAAACAATCTTATTTCCGTCACAAGCATAATTTCATCACTTCTTTGGACTCCCTCGCATCTCCCGCTCCCATTTACATCGTTAAAAGTTTTTTCCAAACAAATTATCAACTTGTTTACAATCTCATGTCCACTCATTCAAATATAATCTAACACTTTTTCCAAAAAATTTTATATTTTCTTTAATCTCACTTATCATCAAATTTAAGTCTAATTTAGTGGTGGCCAATTTTTTATAATCTAGCATCCTTCTTAAGATTCAACCAAATTACAATGTTTTTGTAGATACATCTTGAATTTCTCCCAGTCTTCCTCCATCTTCTCTTCTCCCAGATCACGGATTCTGCCAGTCATCTCGGCCAGTTGCATATAGTCCATCAGCTGCATCTGCCACTCTTCCAGTGTGGGTAGATCTTGAGTTTTCCAGTTTTTTGCGATGAGTATCCTTGCTGCCGTTGTTGCATACATAAAGAATGTTCGGTCCTTCTTTAACACCTTCTGGCCGACAATACCCAGAAGGAAGGCCTCTGGTTTCTTAGTGAAGGTATACTTAAATACCTTTTTCAGCTCATTATATATCATTTCCCAGAAGACCTTCACCTTAGGGCATGTCCAGCAGAGGTGAAAGAATGTTCCTTCATTTTCTTTACATTTCCAACATTTATTATCAGACGAATGGTATATTTTGGCAAGTTTAACTGGGGTCATGTACCATCTATATATCATTTTCATTACATTTTCCTTCAGAGCATTACATGCGGTGAAGTTCAGCCCAGTGGTCCACAACCTTTCCCAGTCCTCAAACATAATGTTATGCCCAATATCCTGTGCCCATTTTATCATAGCCGATTTAACCATTTCGTCTTGTGTATTCCATTTTAACAGCAAGTTATACATTCTAGATAGTACCTTAGTCTTTGGTTCTAACAATTCTGTTTCTAACTTCGATTTCTCCACCTGGAACCCTAACTTTTTGTCATTTTTAAAAACTTCTTTAATCTGAGCATAATGTAACCAGTCTCGCACCTTATCCTTCATTTTCTCCAAACTCTGCAATTTCCAATTGTCTCCATCTTTTTCTAATATTTCCCAATATTTTGGCCATTTGGCCTCCATATTGGGTCTTTTTCGGGCCTTAGCCTCCAGAGGTGAAAGCCACCTCGGAGTTTTATTTTCCAATAAGTCTTTATATTTTGTCCAGACATTAAACACTGCTTTCCTGACAATATGGTTCTTAAAGGCCTTATTGATCTTAACTTTGTCATACCATAAGTATGCATGCCAACCAAAAGCATTGTTAAAACCTTCCAGGTCCAGTACGTCAGTGTCTTCGAGAAGTAGCCAGTCTTTTAGCCAGCAGAAAGCTGCGGCTTCATAGTACAACTTTAAGTCTGGCAGGGCAAAGCCCCCTCTTTCTTTCGCATCTGTTAATATCTTAAACTTAATTCTGGGCTTTTTGCCCTGCCAGACAAATTTAGATATATCTTTCTGCCACTTCCGGAAGCACTCCGTTTTGTCCACAATCTGTAGTGTTTGAAACAAAAATAACATTTTTGGCAATACATTCATCTTAATAGCAGCAATTCGGCCTAACAAAGAAAGCTTCAATTTTGTCCAACTATCCAAGTCTCTCTTAATTTCAGACCAACATTTTTCATAGTTATCCTTGAATAGACTCAGATTTTTTGCTGTTATGTTTACCCCTAGGTACTTTACCTTTTTAACCATAGTTAGTTCTGTTTCTCTCTGAAACCGTTCTGACTCTGTATCTGTCAAATTTTTTCCCAGCACCTTGGTTTTCTGTTTGTTTAATTTAAATCCCGCCACCCGACCAAAGTCCTGAATCAATTGTAATACTCTTTTCGTACTAGATTCTGGCTCCTGCAGGGTCAAAACTAGGTCATCTGCAAAAGCTTTAAGTTTGTATTGTTTCGCTCCGACCTGTATCCTGAAACATAAACTGAACCTAACATAACAAGAGGAATGCCTGTATGTACATGTGGATCTACCCCATATGGGGGAATCATCCCAGTGCTTCTGCTAGCTGAGAGCTAGCAGAGCAGTCCTAGCCAAAAGCTGGTCCAAAAGAGAGAGGTGTGCTGCGTGACTCGTCCTTTTGTTACCTGGACAGGTTAGGTCACACCCACCGTCTATCACATGCAAAAGGAAGGATGCTCCACCCAAGAGGAACAGGAAGTTTCGACTGGCGTGACCAAACATCCCCTCGCATGTCTTCTCTAGCATTACACAGAAAGTTGTACTTGACTGCCTCTCATGGATCACATCCCACACCCAAAGCCCGGCACCTCACTTGGGGGGCTTTAGGAAGGCAGTGTGAGGGCTGGGCAGGGCCATCAAATGTTAGTGTCACTTTGCTCCAACCCCCTTCCCCGTGTGACAAGGCAGTGTGCACACTGTGGGTTCCTTGCCAATGTCTTCTTGCGGGCCACTTGCTGTGAAAAGTTGGACCGGCCTGGTCTAGAGGATCTCTACATCACACATGTGTGGAAATCGGGAAGAAAGAGTAGCTGGTGCATTTTAGTCATTTGAGAGGATATCCAAATCGTACCCAAGGGGTGTGCACATGCAAGAGACACAGGAACTCTATAAGGAGGAGTGACATAGAGAAGGGAGGTGGTGAAAGGGATAGAAAGGCCTTATTTTGGTACCAAAACACAAGTCTAAAGCGTGGTAGTGTCCTCCTCTCTCGCTCCACATCAACCACAAGTCTTCGCCGACGAGGAAAAATCCTGGAAAACAAAGAGAGAATTTTGTCGCTATAGGTGCTCAAAGGTTGCAGCAAGAACATGTGGCTCACTTCCACTGGAAAATAATAGTACGCCAGCATCTCAGCATGTGATTTATGGTGAAATCCTAGCACTAGTAATCACAAATCTAAATTGAAAAAGCAGAAGCAGGTGGGAAGTTCCTGGCTGGGAGTCTACAGCAGATCACTATTCTGGACTGGTGGGAGACTTCCGCTTCAGACCTTTTTTGTAATGAACCCTAAACGTCCCAGCTCTCGGTTCCCGTCTCCCTCTGTGCACTCTTGCAACCCGGACTGCATCTTTGCTGTCATTTTTTGAGGCAGGTGCTGCTGAGTTGTATTTGAGCAAATAGTTCAGGGACTGGCTTGGCTAGTAAGGGGATAGGAGGAAGTTAATGAAAGAGCTTTGTTTGGATGATTTCCAACCCTTGGGGGGAAACCCAGTGCTGAAAATTCAGCAGCCAAGTTCCTGTTTCTCTGATCAGAGACTCACTCGGAGCCAGCAGTGGTGCTGGAACCAGATACTAGGCAAGGAGCAAGGAGCAGAGAAAGACCCCAGATCACGAGCTGTCAAGGGACAGAGAGGCAGATCGATTCTCCAGGAAGTGCACCCACAAGATGGACAGGCCACGCAGAATCCATGTCTGGAAGGTCTCCTGGAAGATGCTGCCCTTAGCAGGTGAGAGGTCAGCACCCTGCAATGGGGAGGACTTACTTGGGGGGAGTTGAGGATGCTGGAGGAATTTGGTCTTTGAGTACAGCTAGGGACCACTCTGTTGCACCCTCAGTTTCCTACCTACTAGGATGCAGAATCCGGACCCCATTCCCAAAGGGGTTGCTGGTAAGAGCCCTGGAAGAGGGCACAAAAACTCCTTTTGGAATGAAAGAAGCTTACATGGAAGGAAGCAGGTGGAGTTACATGCAGCTGAGCTTGGGGGAAGGATGAGGATGCTGGAGGAATTTGGTCTTTTAGTTCTAATATAGATCTGCACCTCTCAGACTTATGCAGAGGTCTAAACCTCACTCACTGCCAGATTTCATGCTCCTCCGAATGTTGTTGTGGTGTCCTCAGGAATTCAAACTAGACCATTGTCTTAATTTGCCATAAATGCATTTTAAATATGTACTTAAACTTGCATTGAAATGCAAAATTGGCAAGTCCCACTAAGGGCCGCACCGCTTCACCCTCTCTTTCCTACCTGCTTGGACGCAGAATCAGGGCCCCATTTCCACAGGGGTTTCTGCTAAGAGTTCTGAAAGACTGCAGATGGAGTTACATACAGACCCTCCATGTGTCCCTGTTTTCCAGATACAGTCTCCGATTTACAGAAGCCAGTTTCTGATTTGAGTCTAGAATATCCTGCTTTTCCTTAGGATGTCCCCATATTCATTGGAGAAACGTTGGAGGGTATGGTTACATGATGACTTTGACAATGCCTCAGAGCCTTCTAGACAAGCAGCTCTGGAGGAAGGTAGAGAGGTAGTACTTAAGGGGCAGGCTGGAGCCCTGGGGGAAAAATTTTATTTAAAAAAATTGGTAGAAGGATTCTTAGTGCCCAGTGAGCACTTTGTGTGAAGAAAGGATTTTAAATCAGATTATTATGTTCATTTGTTAAAAATGAAAAATTATAAAGAAAGAAAGGAATCATCCTGAGTCCGTGAAGGAAGTAATAAACACAGACAGATGCCCGGACCTCATTCAATGGACCCCTTTATGTTAATGTTTGCTTAGCTAGAAACATAGGAAGGTCCTGGAAGGGGAAATGCAAGAGTGCTTCCCCTTTTTTTCATGCCAGGAAAGGAACTGCCTTCTCGCTTGCTCAATAAGTAAGGCCTACAGTGTTTGTAGGAAGCTCTTGAGGGAAATCACTGTTACAAACTGGGATATTTAGAGTGTGCTGTGACATTTCAGCAGAGATTGGATGACTCCAGGAAATGCCTTTTTTCTTCTTCTTTAGCAGAACATGTCTTTCGTTTTCTTCTCCACACTGCAGCCTCCGTCCTGAGTTCCTGCTTCCTGTTGACTCGAGCCCAGGAGACAACTGGAATAAGTATCAGAGTTGTTCCAGAAGTGCTGAAAGAAGGAGAGAGTGTCACCTTAACACCAGAAGGTCTTGATCTGAAGAAGCTTGGTAACTGCAAATGGTACCGAGGGATAATTGAAGAAAAAAACATTATTACTACACTTTTCCTAAGTCCTAGTGGTGAGACCAAGGGACCTGCCCACACTGGCAGGGAAACTGTGAAGCCAGATTGCTCCCTTTACATCACAAATTTAAAGCCAGATGACTCTGGAACCTATTCATTTAAACCAGAAGGTCTTGGGGTTACCAACACAGGGGCTACAAACATCACCGTTTCAGGTATGTTAACTTGCTCTCCAGTCATTCTTACTTCTTATGCACCCAAATCTATCTCCCCTGCTGCGCTCTGAGGTGGAGAGTTCTGTGCCTTCCTCCTGGGGCGGGGGATGCGGCTCATGAATTTGTCCTAAACACAATTCCTCTGCCCCAAGAATGAGACCCTACAAAATTATTCATTTTTTCATCAGAAAACTATACCAGAATATGCTAGTCTTGCAAACTGCCTTTTTTAGCTGTTCAAACGGGGAAATGTTTGAGGGGGGTTTTGGGGGGAGGGGGAATATATTCATTTAAAAGCATTTTTAAACCAATTAATATGCACTAACATATGGTGTTGGAGGAGACTGTTGAGAGTCCCATGGACTGCAAGAAGATCAAACCTCTCCATTCTGAAGGAAATCAGCCCTGAGTGCTCACTGGAAGGGCGGATCCTGAAGCTGAGGCTCCAGTATTTTGGCCACCTCATGAGAAGAGAAGACTCCCTGGAAATGATCCTGATGTTGGGAAAGATGGAGGGCACAAGGAGAAGGGGACGACAGAGGACAAGATGGTTGGACAGTGTTCTCGAAGCTACCAGCATGAGTTTGACCAAACTGCGGGAGGCAGTGGAAGACAGGAGTGCCTGGCGTGCTCTGGTCCATGGGGTCACGAAGAGTCGGAACAACTAAACAACTAAACAACAACAACAACACCACATGTCAGTGGCTCAAAGTGGCTTTATTTGATGGCTTCTCTTAAAGAGACCATAACCAGATTCAATGACCATGAGGACCCGCAAATGATGACTGCCTTTCTGTTTCATCTACAGAAATCCTCTCCAACCCAGTCCTGCAGCCGACAGAATCCCTAGTGGCAGAGAACACAACTGTCACCTTACACTGCAATACCTCTGACCGCCTTGACGTCTCCATCCTTTGGTTCAAGGATGGTAATCCTGTCCCATCTAATACTGGGCTTTCTGACCAGAACCAAACCCTCATGCTAACTGGCATCACCAAAGAGGACGAAGGGATCTATACGTGTCAGGCAGTCAACCCTGTCAGTAATGCTATAAGCAACCCCAGTAAGATAAATATGGCATGTGAGTAATCCACTAATAAACCAGGAACACCTTTCCTCCTGACTCTGCTCTCCATGCTAGTGGTTTCTAACTCCCTATCGCTTTGTGTGGAGGTAGATTATGGTGTTTCATCAGAGAAATGTTGGCGCATATGGGACAACTGTTTTCAATGCTCAAAGGGCCTCAACTGCTGCTTTCAATGCTCAAAGGGCCTATAGCTCGTTATGCGGCCCACATAGCTGAGTGTGGGAGAAGAGCTTGGGGGAGCTGGAAGGATCAAAGAATATCGCTAGACTGGGGTAAAAGGAGGTGGGGAGAGGGGGCTGGGTGGTAATACTTAGGGTGTGTGTTGGGTTTTATGCAGCACCAATGTCTCACATCAGGTGATAAAAAATACTCTACAACATGAAAAAAGAGACAATGCATGTTCTTTCATAAACCAAGAGAATATTTAATAAACATTCAGAGAGAGAAAGAAAATCACTAGACTGGGCACTGATTTTGAGAAAGAACTATTTCTCACCTTTTGGAGGGCAACACCTTGGCTTATTTTCTAGCCAATCTTATGTGAGCCAGGAAGAGTTGCATTCATTTCTGGACATTATATGCTTCTGCCTCTCTGCCCCCAAAGCCGGGTAATTCTAAAATATTGACTTTCCTTCCTTTAGTGCTTTTAGAGGGAGAGATGAGAGGCTAGATTATTGTCTACCCTTAATGCAAAATCATGAAAAAAGTCCTTTGTTCTCCAGATTCTTCAGATGGTTCTTCTTCTTCCTCTTCTGGTTCTGCTGGAGCCCTCGCTGGGACTGTTATCGGGTCCCTGGCTGTGATATTGGTGCTAGTGGGAACACTGACTTACGTCTTCCTCCGTGAGTAAAACCAGAGCTGGCCCTGGACTGCAGGGTGCTCTCAACATGCTGCTCTCAACTGTGGGATGAGTTTTACTAGTTAGGAGGGGATATATTAATTGCAATTTATACCTCCAGGCAGGGATGCGGGTGGTGCTGTGGGAAAACCACAGAGCCTAGGGCTTGCCGATCAGAAGGGTGGCAGTTTGAATCCCCACAAGGAGGTGAGCTTCTGTTGCTCGGTCCCTGCTCCTGCCAACCTAGCAGTTTGAAAGCACATCAAAGTGCAAGTAGATAAATAGGTACCACTACAGCGGGAAGGTAAACGGCATTTCCGTGTGCTGCTCTGGTTTGCCAGAAGCGGCTTAGTCATGCTGGACCCATGACCCAGAAGATGTACGCCGGCTCCCTCGGCCAATAAAGGGAGATGAGCGCCGCAACCCCAGAGTCGTCCGCGACTGGACCTAACGGTCAGGGGTCCCTTTACCTTTACCTTACCTCCAGGCACCCACTTGCACAAGCTGAACAGAGTTTAAGATCCCATCCTTAGCAGAAAATTAAAGCATAGGGATTGTGAAGCCTTCTTTGGGTAAAGCCCAGCTACAACGTAAGCTGTGTCCCCCTTTCTTACCTTTCTTGACAAAGAATCAGGCAACAGACTGGGAAGTAAGTTTAAAATATGATTTACTTACCTATAGTCATGCATTGGTTCTCTGCAACAGCAGCAGTAAACAAACTATGTGGGTAAAATACTTCTATTCACAGTAAAAACAGCCTCAGACATGTGTACGAGCTGGAGCAAGTGGAGCCCTCATTGCTGGTTGAAGGAAGACGGGTGGAGAGGTGGAGAAATGAAATCACACAGAGCCCTCTCTCCCAAGTACATCTCTATGGTCTGCCTATCAGCAATACAGCTCTGTGGTCTTAACCCCTTCCCATGCTAACTAGCAAAAATATGCATTAAGTTGGGCTGCTAATCTCCTACTACACCAATGGTCCCAACTCACACACTCTAGTGAATAAGAGAGAGGAGGAATGATTCACTGTATATAGTTTTACTTTATTTTCCTTAGACGAATCGTTGTATAAGTTGCAATTTTAATTCTGCAATAAATACTTTAAGCTGAAGTGACATGGGTGAGGTGTTTATTCCCACGTGGGAATTCACCAACACATAAGCTGAACTGACAAGACTTTCTGGGTGACTCTGCTGACTGGAAAAGGAACCCCGAATGATTGGCATAGTGCACTGACATTTAAATGAGTCACCTCCTTTAGGCTGCAAGCTGTTGGGGGACTAGCATGTGTGCCTGTGTAAGAAGAGTTTGGATTTGATATCCCGCTTTATCACTACCCAAAGGAGTCTCAAAGCGGCTAGCAATCTCCTTTTCCCTTCCTCCCCAACAACAAACACTCTGTGAGGTGAGTGGGGCTGAGAGACTTCAGAGAAGTGTGACTGGCCCAAGGTCACCCAGCAGCTGCATGTGGAGGAGCGGGGAAGCAAACCTTGGAGGATGCAATCAATCAATATCAATAAATTGCATTTCTCCTTCTTGTTAAGGACAAGATTCAAACAAATGCTTCTTAAAAAGCATAAAGAAATGGTCTTGCAGCAGTTTGCTTGATGTTACCCTGCTCTCGGGGGTAGATCTGTAAGGTCTGTTGTAGGATATGAGGTCCACATTACGAGTTTATTCCCCAACTTCTCCCTCCTCCAGGTGTCTGTCGTCGAAATGGCAAAACTTCCACCCAGGTTGTATCCACCCCTCAAATATATGAGAACGTTCTTCCAGCTGGACAGGTGAGTGACTCAGGGGGCCTCCAGATGGTCGTTTGGGGTGAGATGGGGCCACCTCAAGCATGGCACCCACCACCCACCAACAGCATGTAAATGCCATGCCATCTCCACCCCCCACCCCTTTGACCTGGGTTTCCTCTTTTCAGGGGAAATTCAGTAAGTTTTTTTAAAAAAAACACCCTCTTGCCCACAATCAACCTGTTTATGTACCTGTCTAACCTCCAACACATTTGGGGATGGTATGATTGGAAATTTGTATGTGATGTAGAAATATTTCATCTTGCTTTCTCCTCCTGAACTGTGAAGAACTTTCAAACTCGGGCAGACTTCAGTTCTCTGCCAGTAGCTTTAACGGAGGGTCGATTATTTTATTTTATTTTATTTTTTATTTTTTATTAATATTTTTTTACCAACAACCAAAACACAAACAGTGAAAACAAACAGTGAAAACCCCCAGGTGGCTGATGCATTGGGTATACATAATCAATAATAACATATTCAAATCAGCCATATGTACAATTCTATATAGCTTAACACTCCTCCCTCCACAAGATTTATTTAACTTTTGACATTTTAATTGCCCCAAATTGTTCAAACCTACCCAAATAATTCAATATCTTCTCAAACCAATCCTCTTCCTTCTAACAGAGGGTCGATTATAAGCAGGAAGAAGAAAGATGATAACCTTGCGAGGAAGGCTGCCATCAAACTACTTTTCTTATGCTGTTGTTTATTGCCAATATTATGATGGGTTTAGAATGCAGCCGATCCTCTCAATTTTAAATCATTTACCTGGTAGACAAGGAGTAGGAAAACTGAGTTCTGGGGGTTAAATATCCACTACCAACCTGGCTTCACACCTTGCCTGAGTGTTTTTGCCTGGCTGGAATATGTCTTTGAAAGTCTCAGCCTTGCCTGGATGAAAGTGTAGAGAGGGATGTGTGTAGAAACTAGCCTATTGCACAAAGGTGAAATTTACATTTCTCGCTCCACCCATTTTTAGATGCGGCTCCACCCACTACTGATCTGCGGCCACTTAAAATTTTCCTTTCCAATCAAGCTGGGAAAATTTTCCTTTCTCTTGTAGCAAACCATGTGAATGGAAAGGGCAGGAATGTTATTGGAAGGGAAACCCTTTTTGGTAATTGAGACAGGAGCTCAGATGATCTTAGAATTGGGTTTTGGGTAGAGGTAGAGTTGAGCATGTTTTCTCTGTATCACGTTGGCATTCTATGTTATCTGGAGTTGGTGACTGCAGTTGAATGTTGCACCAGGTCTCTGGCCATGTGAATAAACATGATTTGACCTATTTAGAGTATTAAGTATTGTGGGTTAAGAGGCACCCTCAAGCTTTTCCTGCTATTGCATGCAGTTTGACATTTATTTTTTGCATCAGTGCTAACTTAGCGGACCTTGAGAGCAGATGAGGGGTGCCATTTCCATGATCCAGAGGATTTATTGTCTAGATTTAAAAGTGGAGCACAGAAAGGAATGACAAATTAAGTCACAAAGATGCGAAAGAAAAGTGGGTTTAAAAAACAAAACAAAAAACAGAACTTTCTGTTTTCAGAAAACACTCCCTTTTTCTGCATCTGCCAAGATGCCCCTAAATGTGGGTCTTAAGAAAATGGAACTGGCCCAGTTCAGCTGGCCACACATTTGAAACTGGCCGTAATAGTAGAAATTGAATTGTCAGAATTCTGCACTGACACACTGCAAGAAATGGGCATCAGTGCTACAGTGAGGTGCTACCTTCAACATATTTTTGTCGTTGACCCAGGTTCATCCTGAAAATTCCTCCAGCGCTGCCAACACATATGAGGTGAGTCCTTAGTGCTTCAAAATGTTTGGAAATGCCAAATATGACCAAATATCTGTTACAATGGTCCCTTGGTTCTCAAACGTCTTGGTACTCAAGCAACTTGGAACCCAAACACTGCAAACCCAGAAGTAAGTGTTCTGGTTAGCGAACATTTTTTGGAAGCCGAACATGCTCCGTTTTGAGTGTTACGCTTCTGATTTGAGTGCCACACTTCCATTTTGAGTGTTACGCAAGTTTTTGCTATTTATTTTGTGTTTTTGTTTTTCTGGCTCTTTTGTTTTGTTTTTGTGACTGTGGAATGGAGTTCAGCTACTGATTGATTGATGATGTGACTGCAGTACATTGTTTACTGCTTTCATTTTATGGATCAATGGTTTCGTTAGAGAGTAAAATTCATGTCAAAATACTGTTTAAGGGGGTTGTATTTAAAAGTCTGGAACGTCTTAATCCATTTTGCATTACTTTCTATGGGAAACTGCACCTTGGTTTTGGAACACTTTGGTTTGGGAACAGACTTCCGGAACGGATTAAGTTTGAGAACCAAGGTACTGCTGTATTAAGAAGAGCCGACCAGCGGCTCTCACAATTAACCCAAGATTACAGACACAACTCAGAAAGCTGGCCTTAAAATGGCCTCGTACATTTTAGGGCCTGATGGGCAATTGTCTTCCTCATGTACCTACCCAACAGAACATAGAAAGTGGCCGAATACCAAGGTACCTCTTTAGTCTATCAAGCCCAGTAAAGCCTACATTGAATGGCAGCTGCTCTCCCAGATTTCAAGCAGGGATCTCTCCCTCCAGAACAGAAATGTATACAGCTAGAGGGCCAGCTGCAAAGGTGTGCAAGTCTCCTGAAGGCTTGTAGAATCAGGTGGAAATGGGTGTTTCAGCAAGTGAAGCTTTTTCTCTGCTCACACTGCAAAAGAAGCCCTGTGGGAACTGGACCTGAAATTCCACCTTCACATTGAATTCACAGTGGCATGCCCTGTATTCCGTATTATCCAAATTCCAGGCAGAGGATGCCCAAGTGCCCTGAAAGTATAGATCTTAAGGCTTAAAGACACTTGCTCTTATTTCCGTCTCTTCTTACAAGCCATGCTGCTTCCAAGAATAAAAAGGGACCCCTGACCATTAGGTCCAGTTGTGACCGACTCTGGGGTTGTGGCGCTCATCTCGCTTTAGTGGCCGAGGGAGCCGGCGTACAGCTTCCGGGTCATGTGGCCAGCATGACTAAGCCGCTTCTGGCGAACCAGAGCAGTGCACAGAAACACCGTTTACCTTCCTGCCGGAGCGGTACCTATTTATCTACTTGCACTTTGATGTGCCTTCGAACTGCTAGGTTGGCAGGAGCAGGGACCGAGCAACGGGAGCTCACCCCGTTGCAGGGATTCGAACCACCGACCTTCTGATCGGCAAGTCCTAGGCTCTGTGGTTTAAACCACAGCGCCACCCGTGTCCCATTCCAAGAATATAAATATGTAAATAAATGTATTCTTACGCTGGCCAGGAAAACAAATGAAAGCAAAGGTGGATTTGACTCTGTGGCTTCCACCTGACCATCTCCATTTTCTCTTTAGACCTTGCAGCCCACAACCCCTTCCGTCTACGAAGAGATAAAGAGATAAGACATGGACCAGCAACTTCCTCTCCGCTGCTGAGGCCTCTCTTGGGCCCTCAAGCCTCTTCCCTGATCCGATCTCTTCCTTTCAGATGGTGCTGAGTAAATGCAGGGCAGGTCCTTCTGGAAATCCTAGTCCTTGTTCTGAACAAAGGAAGCAGCCTTGGTCCCCAAGAGACTCTCACACTGAGAAAGACTTGCGGATACTGAGACAGAGACACAAAGGAAACTCCTCCTGGAACCGCCAGGCAGAAATCCTGGGAATTGCATCTTGTATGACTAAAGGATTAATGCTGAGGGGGGAAGAAAGAAAAGGGAAATTCCTCATGAAAATTCGCCTGCATTTTAATGTAAATATAATAAATTTAATGTGATAGACACATTTTTCCAAATAGTTTTGACAAATGTTCACATAAAAAAACCGGAAGCTTTCTTACTAGGAATTTTAGGTCCAGAAATACCTAAGGATCAGAAGAGACTGTTTATGTATACTATAATAGCTGCACGGATGCTGCTTGTCCTAAGATGGAAGGAGGACAATCTACCTACAAAAGAAGAATGGCAGATAAGGGTGATGGACTATCCCAAATTGGCCAAAATGACGGGAAAATCAGAGATCAAGAAGACAATAAATTTAACAAAGAATGGGGATTTTTTAAGAAAGTTACTTGAAAAGAACACTGTAAACAATTGAAAGTATTAGCAGGATTTTGAAAACACTAAAGAGAAAACCATGATAAAAATTTGAATTTTAGGTAAATATGAAGAATATGATACAAAGCAGTTTGAAAAGAATATCGGGGAAACCATGGAGGGAAGTTTGGGGATTCTGAGATTTCTATTTGTAAAATGATTGTGATTTATGTATGATGATGAATGTTAAAAGTGAAAATGAATTTTAAAAAATGTTTGAGAGAGAGAGAGAGAGAGAGAGAGAGAGGTGGAAGGATGCCAGGACCCTGCCAGAGCCTCGTGTCTCCTTCCCAATGTGGGAATTTTCAGAGTGGCAGGAGAGGATATATTGTTTACTAATATCCTTCCTAACGTGCGCTAGCAAGTTCCTTTATGTAACGGAGTTACATTCCCCTTTTCATGCACAGCAGATAGCTGGTTGCAGGCTCGTGTGAGCCTCTCACTACTATACAATTCAATCTGTCTCAGACTGAATTGTACACTCCTGATAAGTTCCCTTAAATCCCTCTTAAAAGAATAAAGACACCACAATCTTATTTAAAATCAATAAAAGAAGTTTACTCACATCAGTTCACAGTTTGATTCCTGAAGGCAGACTTAGTTACAAATACAGTGGTACCTCTGATTGAGAACTCGATCCATTCCGGAGACTCGCTTGGAGCCAGCAGTGGTGCTGGAAGCAGATACTAGGCAAGGAGCAGAGAAAGACCCCAGTGCACGAGCTGTGAAGGGACAGAGAGCACCCACAGACGTGCACCCACAAGATGGACACACCACGCAGAACCCATGGCTCCTGGAAGATGCTGCCCTTAGCAGGTGAGAGGTCAGCATCCTGCAATGGGGAGAATTTGGGGGGGGGAGTTGAGGTTGCTGGAGGAATTTGGTTGCACAGTGTTCTCGAAGCTACCAGCATGAGTTTGACCAAACTGCGGGAGGCAGTGAAAGACAGGAGTGCCTGGCGTGCTCTGGTCCAGGGGGTCACGAAGAGTTGGACATGACTGAATGACTAAACAACAGTATCTCTCCCACTAATGCAGATGTTGAAACCTAACGCTGCACCTGATTTCATAGAGGAAGGTGTTGTTTTGAGTGAAAAATCACTTTTTGAACATGTATTTATATGCAAAAGGCCTGCTAGGGACCACCCTGTTGCACCCTCGGTTTCCTACCTACTAGGATGCAGAATCCGGACCCCATTCCCAAAGGGGTTGCTGGTAAGAGCCCTGGAAGAGGGCACAAAAACTCCTTTTGGAATGAAAGAAGCTTACATGGAAGGAAGCAGGTGGAGTTACATGCAGCTGAGCTTGGGGGAAGCATGAGGATGCTGGAGGAATTTGGTCTTTTAGTTCTAATACAGATCTGCATCTCTCAGACTAATGCAGAGGTCTAGATCTCACTCACTGCCAGATTTCATGCTCCTCTGAATGTTGTTGTGGTGTCCTTCTCAGGAATTCAAACTAGACCATTGTGTTAATTTGCAATTAAATGCATTTTAAATATGTACTAAAACTTGCAATGAAATGCAAAATTGGCAAGTCCCACTAAGGGCCGCACCCCTTCACCCTCTGTTTCCTACCTACTTGGACGCAGAATCAGGGCCCCATTTCCACAGGGGTTTCTGGTAAGAGTTCTGAAAGACTGCAGATGGATTTACATACAGACCCTCCAGGTGTCCCTGTTTTCCAGATACAGTCTCCGATTTACAGAAGCCAGTTTCTGATTTGAGCCTGGAATATCCTGCTTTTCCTTAGGATGTCCCCATATTCATTGGAGAAACGTTGGAGGGTATGGTTACATGATGACTTTGACAATGCCTCAGAGCCTTCTAGACAAGCAGCTCTGGAGGAAGGTAGAGAAGCAGTACTTAAGGGGCAGGTTGGAGCCCTGGGGGAAAATTAAAAAAAAATTCTTAGTGCCTAGTGAGCACTTTGTGTGAAGAAAGGAATCATTTATTAAAATGAATGTTATTTTTGTTTCAATCAATACCGGTGATCGGCAAGACAGATTGAAATTATTGAAATAAATGGCAAAAAGATATCTGGCAAGGGAAAAAACCAAGAATAAAATACAAAATATTGATAGATGAGAAAGAGAGAAGAGGTTTTTCCCTGTCGGATATGAGATTATATTATGAAACTTCCTGTCTGTGTTGGTTGAAGGAATGGTTGTCACTGTAGAATCTGCATATTAAAGACTTGGAATGTCATGATAATATATTTGGCTGGCATGTGTATTTGTGGTATGGTGAAAGTACATAAAGGATTTATAAAACAGATTATTATGTTTATTTGTTAAAAATGAAAAATTATAAAGAAAAGAAAGAAAAGAAAGGAATCATCCTGAGTCCCTGAAGGAGGTAAACACAGACAGATGCCCAGACCTCCTTCACTGGACCCCTTTATGTTAATGTTTGCTTAGCTAGAAACATGGGAGGGTCCTGGAAGGGGAAATGCAAGAGCGCTTCCCCTTTCTTCATGTCTGCCCCAGAAGAAGGCTGAGGCTGAGCTGCTAGGAAAGGAACTGCCTTCTTGCTTGCTCAATAAAGTAAGGGCTACACTTAGTGTTTGTAGGACAGCTCTTGAGGGGAATCACTGTTACGAACTGATCCCAGAGTGTACCGAACTGATTCAGTGTATGCCGTGACATTTCAGCAGAGGTTGGATTGCTCCAGGAAATGCCTTTTTTCTTCTTCTTTAGCAGAACATGTCTTTCTTTTTCTTCTCCACCCTCTAGCCTCCGTCCTGAGTTCCTGCTTCTTGTTGACTCGGGCCCAGGAGACAACTGGAATAAGTATCAGAGTGCTGAAAGAAGGAGAGAGTGTCACCTTAACACCAGAAGGTCTTGATGTGAAGAATCTTCGTAACTGCAAATGGTACCGAGGGGCAGTTGAAGAAAGAAACATTATTATTATTATTATTATTATTAGATTTTTCCAATCAAAAGTTAGTCCTCAGAAAGATGGACCTGCCTACACTGGCAGGGAGACTGCGAAACCAGATTGCTCCCTTTACATCACAGATTTAAAGCCAGATGACTCTGGAACCTATTCATTTAAAACAGGTCTTGGGGTTACCAGCACAGGGGCTACAAACATCACCGTTTCAGGTATGATTAACTTTTCATCAGAAAACTATACCAGAATATGCTAGTCTTGCAACTGCCTTTTTAGCTGCTCAAATGGGGAAATGTTTGAGGGGGTTTTTTTGGGGGGAGGGGAGTTATATTCATTTAAAAGCATTTTTAAACCAATTAATACGCACTAACACATCCTAGTGGCTCAAAGTAGCTTTCTTTTATGGCCTTTTTGAAAGAGGTTAAAATTATGTGTCGAAAATAACAGGATGCTACTTTAGAAGCTGCAGAATCCCTTTAAGATATTCATCAATGGGAATGTACTGCACACAGGGGGGGCCGGCCGCACTGGGCGCAACATCTGGGGGTTAGGGTTAGGGGGCGCAAATCCACGGGTTAGGGGGTGCAAATTACTTGCCTTGCCCCAGGTGCTGACAACCCACGCTACGCCACTGCACACCCCACAAAAGTCCCAGTAAAACTGGGACATCCTGGTTTTTTCCCCAACCAGAGAACGGCTGCCATTTTGAATGCTGTGATCTTGCATGATTTCGCATTGCAAACTCGCCCTGTAAAAAGCACTTTTTCAGGGCTGTGATCACGTGACTCATGCGGAAGTATGGCCCTGGAAGGCAGCATCCCGGTTTTTAATTGAGACATGTTGGAGGCTAGGCTACTGTCATGATCCCCTGCTATACTGAGTAGCAGCCTCAAAGTGGCCTTCTTTAGTAGCTACAATTGAAGAGACCTTAACCAGATTCAGTGACCATGAGGACCCACAAATGACAACTGTATTTCTGTTTCATCTACAGAAATCCTCTCCCACCCAGTCCTGCGGCCGACAGAATCCTTAGCGGCAGAGAACACAATTGTCTCCTTACACTGCAACACCTCTGACCGCCTTGACGTCTCCATCCTTTGGTTCAAGGATGGTAATCCTATCCCATCTAATACTGGGCTTTCTGACCGGAACCGAACCCTCATGCTAACTGGCATCACCAAAGAGGACGAAGGGAACTATACGTGTCAGGCAGTGAACCCTGTCAGTAATGCTATAAGCAACCCCAGTAGGATAACTTTGGCATGTGAGTAATCCACTAATAAACCAGGAACACCTTTCCTCCTGACTCTGCTCTCCACGCTAGTGGTTTCTAACTCGCTAGTGCTTTTTGTGTGGAGGTAGATTATGGTGTTTCATCAGAGAAATGTTGGTGCAAATGGGACAGCTGCTTTCAGTGCTCAAAGGGCCTATAGCTTGTTATACGGCCCACATAGCTGAGTGTGGGAGAAGAGCTTGGGGGAGCTGGAAGAATCAAAGAATATTGCTTGACTGGGGTAGAAGGAGGTTGGGGAGAGGGGGTTGGGTGGTAATATTTAGGGTGTATGTTGGGTTTTATGCAGCACCAATGTCTCACCAGGTGATAAAAAAGGCTCTACAACTTGAAAAAAGAGACAACGCATGTTCTTTCATAAACCAAGAGAATATTTAATAAAAAAACATTCCGAAAGAAAGAAAGAAAGAAAGAAAGAAAGAAAGAAAGAAAGAAAGAGAAAATCGCTAGACTGGGCACTGAGTTTGAGGAAGAACTAGTTCTCACCTTGCTCCCTTTACATCACAGATTTAAAGCCAGATGACTCTGGAATCTATTCATTTAAACCAGAAGGTCCTGGGGTTACCAGCACAGGGGCTACAAACATCACCGTTTCAGGTATGATTAACTTGCTCTCCAGTCATTCTTACTTCTTATGCACCCAAATCTATCTCCTCTGCTGTGCTCTGAGGTGGAGAGTTCTGTGCCTTCCCCCTTAGGGAGGGTGGGATGTGGCTCGTGAATTTGTCCTAAACACAATTCCTCTGTCCCGAGAATGAGGCCCTACAAAATTATTCATTTTTTCATCAGAAAACTATACCAGAATATGCTAGTCTTGCAACTGCCTTTTTAGCTGCTCAAATGGGGAAATGTTTGAGGGGTTGTTTTTTTTTGGGGGGGGGTTATATTCATTTAAATGCATTTTTAAACCAACTAATATGCACTAACACATGTCAGTGGCTCAAAGTGGTTTTCTTTGATGGCTTCTCTTAAAGAGACCATAAACAGATTCAGCAACCAAGAGAACCCACAAAAGATGACTGTATTTCTGTTTTGTTATGTAGTGAAGTTTCACCCTGGGCCAGCAGGGGGATACTGTATATAGTTTTCACTCAGGTCTGTAGATAAGTTTTCACTCAGGTCCACGTCAGTTATTTTAGGCGGGAAACTCTGGGCTGTTGTTGCTACAATGTTGACAGCCGGCTGCCTATAAAAGCAGGCCGGCTGAGCTGTTTACAGTCAGTTCTATTCCAGCTTACAAAATAAAGAGCTACTTGGAGAAATCGCTGTGTCGTCTGCTATGTCAACCCACAACTTAACTCTGGCGACGAAGGTGGGATCGATGGCCATCAGAGCACAGCCAGATGCGGCCAGCCTCTGAACTGAGCTGAATCACTGAGCTGAATCACAGAGCGAAATCACTGAGCGAAATCACTGGACAGAACCAATTCAGAGCTGACTGTTGTGGCTAAGAGCACTGTGTTCCATCCATCGCCCTTCACGCCGTCATCGGAATCATGGCTTCACTTGTGCCTCTACCGCCGTTTGCGCCAGCCTCTGAATCATGGGACTCCTACCTCGCTCGGTTCGACTGCTACCTCCAAGCCAACAAGCTGACAGCAGTATCAAAGGATCGGAAGCGGGGCCTATTCCTCAGCCTCTGTGGGCCTGAGGTGTTTGAGACGGCCCGAGCATTGGTTGCGCCTGAAGCAGTCCAGGCAACACCATGGGACACGATCCAAGAGAAGCTCCGCAACCACTACGCACCAAAGCCGTCCAAGATTGCTGCCCGCCATGCGTTCTACCACCGGAACCAGGCAGAGGGGGAGTCAATCAACAACTACACCACCGCCCTGCGACAGACTGCAATGCACTGAGAGTTCCGAGACTTAGACGATGCCCTGATGGATCGAATCGTCTGCGGGGTCCGGGACATCCAGCTGCAACGGCGTCTCCTCGCCAAGCCAGACCTCACGCTACAGAAAGCCATTGAGGAGGCTGTGGCCTCAGAAGCTGCTGAACGCTCCGCCCAGGAGATCCGCAAGTGCAGCAGCCCGCGTCTTGCTAGGGAGCCAGTTCCGGTGCATCATGAAGAGGCCAGCAGTGATGAGGCATCTTCCAGTGAAGACGATGATGTGCACCAGACAAAGCGGGAGCGCAGGAAGTTCCAACAGAAGTCCAAGGGCCAACCGGAATGTGCCGGCTGAGGTGGCAACCATTCCCGTGCCAAGTGTCGATTCAGAGACGCCATCTGTAGGAAGTGTTCCAGAAGGGGCCACATCGCTAAGGTCTGCCGATCGGCTCCGTCTGACATCCCCCCTTCATCGACTCGCAAGTCCAAGTCTTCACTCCAGTCTGCCAAGGAAAGTTGTTTCGCTCTCACCAACTGCCGCTGCCCATCTGGAACCACGATTGGCCAAACCGACTCGCCTACGCGACGCAAGCTGAACGTCACGGTGCTCATTGAAGGAGCTCCATGTGACATGGAGATCGACACTGGGTCTGCCCTGTCCATCGTGTCATGGAGCACCAGTTGGTGGTGGTCGAAGGTCAGCGGCCAAGCCTCCTAGGGCTAGACTGGTTTGATGCCCTCGGCCTGGAAGTCACCGGCATCAACTGCATCTCTAACGCAGAGACTGAGGGTGTGCTGGACCCGGGGGAAAGGTACCTTGAGCGTAGTCTGAGTCCACACGAAGAGGGGCGAGGTCCGAGGCGGAGAGCCGGGCGGGGAACAGGAACGCTGGAACAGGAGGCCGAGCAGGGAACAGGAGCACCGGATGGTCAGGAACAGGAGGCCGAGCAGGGAACAGGAGCACCGGATGGTCAGGAACAGGAGGCCAAGCAGGGATCAAGAACACAGGAAGGTCCAAAGCCAACAACGACGTTGCTCCCGCAACCTGGGACCGGGCTGACTGGGCTTTTATCCTCTTCTAAGGCCAGGGGCGGTCCCGGCCCCCAGGAGCCCCGCCTCCTCTGGCCTTAAGGCGAGCACTCCTCCTGGGAGCAACCAGTTCCCTTCGCCTCTCTGCCCTAAGCCTCTGCAGATCAGGAGAGGCCGAAGGGTTACTGGGCCCTGGAGGAGGCTCACCTGTAGCCACTGAGTCCTCAAGCCCCTCTGGGGCCTGAAGGGTTTCACCTGGGGCCAGCTCCTGGTGCTCTGCCACAGGTGCAGGCTCTTCAGCATCTAGGTCTTGCCCCAGTTCAGCCGGCCCTGGAGGCGGGGACTCCTGTGCAGGCTGGGATTCTTCTGGTTCATCCTCTGAATCGGAATCCCAGGCCATCACACCATCCCCCCTCCCAGACCCCCCCCTCAACCGAGGGTCCGGACCCGGCTTGCCGGGGTACGTCGCATGGAACTCTCGGAGGCAGGCAGGTGCGTGGACGTTGGCCGCTGGTTCCCAGGAACGGTCCTCCGGTCCGTACCCCTTCCAGTCAATGAGATACTGCAGCTTTCCCCTGCGGTATCGGGAGTCCAGGATGCGTTCCACCTCGTACTCAGGCTCTCCCTGAACCAACACTGGCTGCGGTCGGGGACGGTTCGGGTGGAACTCGTCGGGTGGGGCCACTGGACTCAGAAGGGACCTGTGGAAGACCGGGTGAACCTTCAGGGTTGCGGGTAACCGGAGACGGAATGCTACAGGAGAGACTTGGTCCACGATAGGGAACGGGCCGGTGAATCGGGCGTCCAACTTCCGCGAAGGTCGAGAAGGGTGGAGGTGGCGAGTGGAGAGCCAAACCAGGTCACCGACGCGAAGTTCCGGCCCCACCTGGCGGTGGCGGTCGGCCTGGGCTTTGTACGCTTCCTTGGCCTGGTGCAGTTGCTCCACCAAAAGCTGTTGCTGGGACTGGAGCTCTTGAAGCCACTCCGTCACCGCCGGGACCGCGGATGCCGGCAGCACATCTGGAAACAGCCGTGGATGATAACCGTAACTGGCCTGGAACGGGGTCTGCTGGGTGGACGCATTCACCGCGTTGTTGTAGGCGAACTCCGCCAATGCCAGGTGGTCGACCCAGTCATCCTGCTGGTAGCTGCAGTAACACCGGAGGTACTGCTCCAGCACCGCGTTCGCCCGTTCCGTCTGGCCATCGGTCTGTGGGTGGTAGGCTGACGAGAGGCAGACCTCTGTCCCGAGGGTCTGGTGTAATGCTCGCCAGAACCGGGATGTGAACTGAACGCCCCGGTCGGACACCACGCGCTCAGGTAGGCCATGCAGGCGGAAGACATGCTGAAGGTACAGCTGAGCGGTTTCCTTGGCTGTGGGTACAGATGGGCAGGGGGCGCAGTGCACCATCTTGGTGAAATGGTCGGAGAAAACTAGGAGGCAGGTACAACCACGAGACGGGGGTAAGTCCACTACAAAGTCCAACGAAACCGTGTGCCAAGGGCGCGGTGGAACTGGCAATGGCTGAAGTAGGCCGGGGGGTCGCCCGGTAGGGCCCTTGGCGTGCCGGCAGACATCACAACCAGCAACGTATCGAGCCACGTCAGCCTTCAGGCGGGGCCACCAAAACTCACGACTGACCAGATGGGTGGTCCGATACCGTCCAAAGTGCCCCGCTGCTGGGGCATCATGGGCCATCCGGAGAACCTCCAGCCGCAGTGGCCCTGGCGGGATGTACAGACGACCGTGGTGCAGCAGAAGGCCCTGATGCAGGACCAGCCCCGGATACTGTGGGCTGGACCCTTCAGCCAGCTCCTGGAGTCGTTCCTGGGCCCAAGCGTCGACCCGCTGCTGTTTCCGCACCCGAGCCTGCAGTGGCTCCGCCTCCTGGGTGGCCAGGAATGCAGCTGGAGGTAGGATCGTGGTGGGTTCTGCTTGCTGTACCGTGTCTGAGTTGTCTTCAGGTTTCCGGGACAGGGCATCCGCCTTCTGGTTCTGAGAGCTAGGGATGTAGCGGATCCGGAACTGGAACCGGGAAAAGAACAACGCCCACCGGATCTGTCTTTGGTTCAGCTTGCGGGTGGTCTGGAGGTACTCCAGGTTCCGGTGGTCGGTTCTCACCTCCACCGGATGTCGTGCCCCCTCAAGATGGTGGCGCCAGACCTCAAAGGCCACCTTGATGGCCAGTAGTTCCCGCTCCCACACAGTATAGTTACGCTCCGCTGGTAGGAGCTGGCGGGAATAGAAGGCACAGGGTAAGAGTGGCGCTTCAGGTCCATTCTGTTGAGACAAGACGGCACCGAGAGCCGTACTGGAGGCGTCGGTCTCCACCACAAAGGGTCGAGAGGGGTCAGGATGTTGTAAGATTGGCGCCCTCTGGAAACAGGCCTTCAACCCCTGAAACGCCTCCTCTGCCTCCTTGTCCCAGGAAAACGGCGTCTTTGGGCGCAGTAGCCGGGTCAACGGGGTGGTGCGATGAGCATAATCTGCGATGAAGGTCCGGTAGTAGTTGGCGAACCCCAGGAAACGCTGTAGGTCCTTGCGGTTCCGGGGTGCCGCCCATTCTCGAACCGCTGCCACCTTCCCAGGGTCCATCTGCACCCCATCTGGAGAGAGCCGGTGTCCAAGGAAGTCCACAGTCCGCTGATGGAACTCGCACTTGCTGAGCTTTGCGTACAAACGGTGCTCACGCAAGCGCTGCAGCACGGTCCGGACATGTCCCTCATGGCGAGCCGGGTCACGGGAGTAAACCAGTATGTCATCCAAGTACACCACCACGTACTTGTCTAACAAGTCCTGGAACACGTGGTTGATGTAGCGTTGGAACACAGCAGGCGCGTTGCACAAACCGAAAGGCATAACCAAGTATTCGAACTGCCCGTACCGGGTCCCAAATGCTGTCTTCCACTCATCCCCGGCTCGGATCCGAATCAAGTTGTAGGCCCCCCGGAGGTCCAGCTTGGTGAACACCTGTGCCCCTTGCACCCGCTCCAGCAACTCCGAGATAAGGGGCAAGGGGTACCGGTCTGGGATGGTAATTTTGTTCAGGGCTCGGTAATCATGGCAAGGGCGAAGTTCCCCACATTTCTTCTTAACAAAGAGCACTGGTGCCGCGGTAGGCGAGGTGGAAGGCCTAATGAACCCACGCTCCAGGTTCTTGCGCAAGAAGTCCTGCAAAGCCTCGCGCTCTGGCTCTGTTAGAGAATATAAGCGACTCACTGGTAAGGGCGCTCCGGGCTGGAGGTCTATGCCGCAGTCAAAAGGCCGATGCGGCGGCAGCTGGTCTGCCCCCCGTTCCTCGAACACGTCCTGGTAGTCCTGGTACACGGCTGGGAGCGTGGGTGCTGCCTCCTCCGTGGGCGCGGCCGCCAGCGTCTCGGATTGAGCATGGGAACATGGGTCTGGGAAGTGCACAGTCCGTTTGACCCAGTCAATCTGAACGTTGTGAGCTTCCAGCCAGTCCATCCCGAGCACGAGGGGGAACCGGGGCATAGAGGCAATGTCCAAAGTTTGCAACTCCCGGTGCTGCTGGAGACACAGGACCAGGGGCTGGGTCTCCTGAGTAACGGCTCCTGAACGTAGAAGCCGTCCGTCAATTGCTTCCACCTGGACCGGTTCTGGCTTGTTCCGAAGTGGCACCTGATGATGGGCAGCAAAAGCAGCGTCCATATAAGAACGGGTTGCTCCTGAATCCACCAAAGCATGGGTAAGAATCCAGGGCCCACCTGGAGGGTATAAACGTACCGGAACCATAAGATGTTGCAAGTCCATTGGTGCGGGCCCATTCTGCGCTGTTTGGGACCCCCGGTAGCTAGGGCCATCAGCTACTGGGGGTTGGCGGTTTCCCTGCGGCTGGCGTTTCTCAGGGCAGGACCGAGCGTAGTGTCCACTTCCGCCACAGTAGAGACATAGATTCCCCTCCCGACGCCGCACCTTCTCTGCGGGGGAAAGGCGTGGCCGCACTGCCCCGAGCTGCATAGGCTCCTCCGATAACTCAGTTGTGACCGTGGGGCTGCCGGAAGAAACTGGTGCCGAGAACTGGAGGTGTCGTCGGCCCCGGGCCTGGCGACGATCCTCCAGCCGGTCGTCTATCTGTAGACTCCGTTGAATGAGAGTGTCTAGCGTGGTGGGGCGTTCCATTGTGGCCAGCTGGTCCAGTATCTCGTCCGAAAGCCCTTCGAGATACTGGTCCCGCAATGCCGAGTCGTTCCAGGTCAAGTCCTGTGCCAACAGCCGAAACTCCGTGGTATATGCGGCCACCGTGGACTCGCCCTGTTTCAACTGCCGAATCGCCCGGTTGGCTTGACTCCCTTTCTGGGGGTTGCCGAACGCGGCCTCCAAAAGATTGCAAAACCCCGTATAGTCTGCCAGCAAGGGGGAGTCTTGCCTGAGTAGCGGCAACGCCCACTTGGCCGCCTGGTCCTTTAACAAACTAATCAAAAAGTGCACCTTGGTGCGGTCGTCAGGGAAGTTCCGGGCTCGCCCCTGAATATACAGCTTGGCTTGGGCGAGGAACATGGGAAAGCTGGCCGGGGCTCCATCAAATTTCTCGGGCAAAGCCACTGGGTACTTGCCAGGAGCCGGGGCGTCGGCCCCAGGAGCCGGTAGGGCTTCCAAGCGCTGCTGAAGTGCCGTAACCGCGTCGCTGAGCTGCTGCACGGTGTGAGTCAAGGCCTGGTTCTTCTGGGCCAAAGCCACCAGCGCAGCCACCTGGTCAGCCATGGCCTCTGGCTCTTCCCGAACGCACCCCAACGAAGGGGGAGTGCGGGTGTGGCGGGAGCAAACTGTGCTGGACCCGGGGGAAAGGTACCTTGAGCGTAGTCTGAGTCCACACGAAGAGGGGCGAGGTCCGAGGCGGAGAGCCGGGCGGGGAACAGGAACGCTGGAACAGGAGGCCGAGCAGGGAACAGGAGCACCGGATGGTCAGGAACAGGAGGCCGAGCAGGGAACAGGAGCACCGGATGGTCAGGAACAGGAGGCCAAGCAGGGATCAAGAACACAGGAAGGTCCAAAGCCAACAACGACGTTGCTCCCGCAACCTGGGACCGGGCTGACTGGGCTTTTATCCTCTTCTAAGGCCAGGGGCGGTCCCGGCCCCCAGGAGCCCCGCCTCCTCTGGCCTTAAGGCGAGCACTCCTCCTGGGAGCAACCAGTTCCCTTCGCCTCTCTGCCCTAAGCCTCTGCAGATCAGGAGAGGCCGAAGGGTTACTGGGCCCTGGAGGAGGCTCACCTGTAGCCACTGAGTCCTCAAGCCCCTCTGGGGCCTGAAGGGTTTCACCTGGGGCCAGCTCCTGGTGCTCTGCCACAGGTGCAGGCTCTTCAGCATCTAGGCCTTGCCCCAGTTCAGCCGGCCTTGGAGGCGGGGACTCCTGTGCAGGCTGGGATTCCTCTGGTTCATCCTCTGAATCGGAATCCCAGGCCATCACAGAGGGTCTGGTCAAAGACTTTGCCGAGGTTTTTGACGGCACCTTGGGGCAATATACAGGTACGCCCATCTCCTGTAGCCTTGATCCACAAGTCGCCCCCATCAAGCTAAAGCCACGCCGGGTTCCCTTTGCCCTCAAGGCTAAGGTGGACGAACAACTGGACAAACTGATCGCCCAAGGAGTTTTGGAGCCGGTTGACCACGCCAAGTGGGAAACCCCCATCGTCACGCCTGTCAAGCCAGATGGGTCAGTGAGAATCTGCGCTGACTACAAGTGCACGATCAACAAGGCACTTCAGCAGCACGCTTATCCGGTTCCTGTTGTCCAACACCTGCTGCATTCCCTGGGTGAGGGTAAGGTCTTCGCTAAGCTGGACCTTGCCCAAGCCTATCAACAACTGCCCGTCGATGATGCCACTGCTGAAGCCCAGACGATCGTCACCCACCGGGGGGCATTCCGTTGCCGCCGGTTGCAGTTCGGGGTGAGTGTGGCTCCTGGCATCTTCCAAAGCCTTATGGAGCGTCTCCTGCAAGGGCTTCCGGGCGTGGTACCATATTTTGATGACGTCTTGGTGTCTGCAGACTCACACCAGCAGCTGTTCGAGCGCCTCCGTGCCGTGCTGACCAGGTTCCAAGAGGCTGGGCTCAAGGTAAAGAGGGAAAAGTGCCAGATTGCCGTTCCACAGGTAGAGTTCCTGGGCTATCTTATCGATGCCTCCGGCCTTCACCCGACCACATCCAAGATCCGCGCTATCCAGCAGGCCCCCACCCCAAAGAACAAGACGGAGTTGCAGGCATTCCTGGGGCTGCTGAACTTTTATAACATGTTCCTGCCCCACAAAGCCACAGTGGCTGAGCCTCTTCACCGACTCCTTAGCACAAAGACGCCTTGGGCCTGGGGTCATCGGGAGACGGCGGCCTTCAACGCGGTCAAGGCTCTCCTTTCATCAGACAGTGTGCTGGTACAGTACAGTGAATCCAGGCCGCTGGTCCTTGCCTGCGACGCCTCACCTTTTGGCATTGGTGCTGTCCTTAGTCACCGTTTTCCAGATGGAAGAGAAGCACCGCTCGCCTACTTTTCCAGGACGCTATCTCCGACGGAACGGAATTACAGCCAGCTCGACAAGGAGGCACTGGCACTTGTGGCTGGAGTGAAGAGGTTCCATGAATACCTCTATGGCAGGACTTTTGACCTCATCACTGACCACAAGCCACTCCTGGGCCTCCTCGCTGGTGATCGTCCAACTCCACCGGTCCTCTCGCCACGCATGCTGCGATGGACTGTTTTCCTGGCTGCCTACCACTACCGGCTCATCCATCGCCCGGGAAAATCGATGGGCCATGCCGACGCCCTCAGCCGTTGCCCTCTTCCAGCATTTGTGGAAGACCCGGCTCCAGCTTCATCGCTCCTTCTGATTGAGGATCTTCCGGCAGCTCCTGTATCGGCTGCCACTGTGGCCTCCGCGTCTGCCCAGGATCGCACCATCAGCCGGGTGCTCAACTGGGTGTGGAGGGGGTGGCCACAAGGGCCTTTTGCATCGGAGTTCCAGCCCTTCGCAACCAGACAACATGAACTCTCAGCTCATCGCGGCTGTCTGCTGTGGGGAGACCGCGTCGTGATTCCCCAGGGACTCTGTCAGCGCGTCCTGGAGGCTCTGCACGTTGGCCACCCGGGAATTGTCAAAATGAAGGCGTTGGCTCGGTGTTACGTCTGGTGGCCTAATATGGACGATGCCATCACTGCCTGGGTGTCCGCCTGTCAAGCGTGCCAAAAGTCGAGGCCTGCACCACCGGCAGCTAAGGGACACACCTGGGAGACGCCAAAGACACCCTGGTCGAGGGTGCACATCGATCTGGCTGGCCCCTTTCACGGCCGGACCTTTATGGTAGTGGTGGACGCCTATTCCAAATGGCTGGAGGTCGGCCTGATGCCCTCCACCACTACCGAAGCCGTCATCCGGGTGCTGCGAGGCCTGTTTGCAACGCATGGGTGTCCTGATGTCCTTGTCTCTGACAACAGACCGCAGTTCACGTCAGGCACGTTTGAGCGGTATCTTTTGGGACTGGGCATCCGCCATGCCCTAACGGCACCCTTTCATCCATCCAGCAACGGGCAAGCGGAAAGAATGGTGCGCTCGGCAAAAGAGGCACTGGCGCGCCTGGACCGGGGAGACTGGCATGAGCGGGTCACCGAATACTTGTTCGTGCAACACATCATCCCTCATGCGGCCACAGGGCGGAGTCCTGATGAACTGCTTATGGGCCGCCGCCTCAGGTCACCGCTCGACCGGCTACACCCGGACTTTGCCGTGGCTGAACCCCCAGGCTGTGCCAACGCGCCACGGTCATTTGTCCCAGGAAACCAGGTCTTTGCCCGGAACTATGTGGGGGACATTCCTTGGGTGCCAGCCACAGTAGTGGGAGTCACTGGACCTCGCTCGTACCAGGTGGCACTCGAAGACGGACGCTTGTGGCGACGGCACATAGACCAGCTTAGGCGCAGGGTTGTGGACTTGGACACTACCGTGGTGCCCCCAACTGCGCTTGCGGCTCAAGAAGAGGCACGTACAGATGGCGAGGCCCCACCTACACCTCCCTCGCAAACTGCCAGCGTGGAGCCGAACCAAGCCGCTTCAGAGGGTCTGCCAGACTTACCACAGACTCAGACCACTCCACTTGCGGAGGCTCCACCCACAGCAGCGGATCCAGGGGAGTTGGTTCCAACGCCACCTAGGGTCGCACCACAGCCTCAGCAAGAACTGTGTGGCCCTCCGGACTTGGCTACCAGTCCCCGGCGGTCTGGCAGAGTTTCCAAGCACCCAACTTATTTTAAGGACTATGTTGTTGGACATGTATCGCTGTTGGTCTAAGTATGGGAAATGTAACCGATATGCTTTTGTGCCTAATTGAACCATTACGCGTAGTGCTGTATATAAGGAAACCATTACGATTGTAACTAACGCCTTATCTCGGTGGGGAGGGGTGTTATGTAGTGAAGTTTCTTTTTTTAAAAAAAATAATTTTTATTGGGTTTTTACATTTTATAACAACAGACACACACACAAAGACAAAGACAAACAAACACACAAATACAATTACATACCCTAAGTTTCTTTACCCACTTTCATTGACTTCCCCCCACCCCCTCCTCTTACATCCCAATTCCAAAATTAATTCAGCAAGTTCTTACCTAACCTCTTAAAGATATTCACATTGCTTTTAAAAATTAAAATCTTTTGTTTATCTGTATTCAACTATCCAATTCTCTTATAATCATTAACTTCTTTTTTTTTTTAAGGTCGATCTAACTTCCCCTTCACAAATTTTCCCTTTATTATATTAGTTATAGGTCACATTGACCAAGTAAAACAAAACATAACATTTTATAATTCTATTCTCTCCCCCCCCTGCCCCGGTTTCTGTCCCTTCCTAGACAAATGTCCAGAAGACAAACAAAAAATATTTCTAGCCCGGATTCCTCACGTCCGAGGCGTCTGATTCTCTGTCAGTCCCTCTCTGCCAGCTATATTGGTAGTCCTCTTTGATGGTCCTGAGACCCCGAAGGAGTTCAGTCAGAGTCAGATCATATTTTCTTTCATTCAGAATGTTGAAGAGTGTTTGCTGCGAAAGACCATCTAGTTTTCCATACTCAAGAGAAAAGTCCCAATCATATTGCTTTGTTCTCTCTAGTTTTAATATTCCAAGTACTCCAGGGGCTTCTCTCTTCTTCTTTCTCATCTTTCGCAGGTCTGTAATCCAGAGGTCTTCTTGCTCATACTCTAACGCTGCAGATTTCTGGTTGATATTTTCCACTTGTAGTGTCTGAACTCCTTCTTTTTTCTCTGTCAATTCCAAAGGCATCTCTTCCTGCTCAGCTGCAGAATTTTTATCGTACATCTCCTTTGTGCATTCAGCAGAGTTGTTTGTTTCCGAATTCAAGGTCATAAAAACTTTACTCAGAGCCTTACTCTGCTCCTGCAGGATTCCCACGAGAAAAAACATTTTTTCTATCTCCGCCAGTAATTTTCCCTCTGCAGCCATTGTAATGTCACTAATTCCCCCTAGGGGGCTTTCAGTTATTTAGTAGTCCTTTTCCAATAATCTGTTACTTTGTTATTATCAATACTTTGTTTCCAATCGCCTCAGTCCAAATGTATCAGCTTTAATTCCAAGAGTTATTAAATAGCAAAATTCTTTACTTTGTCCGCCCGTTTGACAGCTTCTTTGACAGCTGTCAAACTCCTTTCACTTCTTCCTCCGGGACCCAAATAGGACACTCCCGGGTTTTTTGGGGGGGATACACACAAAGTTCCAAATTCCCTTTCTCTCCAGCACAAAAATCTTGTTCTATCAAATTTGTGAGAAACTTTTAAATCATCAAAACAGTATTCATTCCGCCTTAATTCTCCGTTCCTTGCTTTGAAACGTCTATAAGTAGAGGGGGTGCGGACTTCCCTTTAACACATCCCCCGATCGTGCCGAATTCACAGGATAAAATTTTTAAAGTCCAAATTCCACTACTCACGGGTCCTTTGTTATCCAGTCCAAATTTTGGGAAGAAAGTCAGCGCTCTCCGGCCATGGCTTGCGGCTTCGCTCTACTGAGGTAGCGGTCTACTCTCAGCACCACGCCACTCTCCGTACCCTCTCCGCAGCCTTTAAAAAGGCTCTTCGTGGGTCGGGGAGGGCGCTTAAGGTGCCCACCGAGTCACCAAGTCCGCAGGCTTCCGCGCCTGCGGTTTCTGAGGGTCCCCGTGTCGCCGGCACGGCAAGACCTCAGCAGAGCCGATTCCCTCCGGAGCTCGGAGGGAATCCGCCATTAGCCGTTCGCGCTAACCCGGAAGTTCCCAAAGGGGTTGCTGGTAAGAGCCCTGGAAGAGGGCACAAAAACTCCTTTTGGAATGAAAGAAGCTTACATGGAAGGAAGCAGGTGGAGTTACATGCAGCTGAGCTTGGGGGAAGCATGAGGATGCTGGAGGAATTTGGTCTTTTAGTTCTAATACAGATCTGCATCTCTCAGACTAATGCAGAGGTCTAGATCTCACTCACTGCCAGATTTCATGCTCCTCTGAATGTTGTTGTGGTGTCCTTCTCAGGAATTCAAACTAGACCATTGTGTTAATTTGCAATTAAATGCATTTTAAATATGTACTAAAACTTGCAATGAAATGCAAAATTGGCAAGTCCCACTAAGGGCCGCACGCCTTCACCCTCTGTTTCCTACCTACTTGGACGCAGAATCAGGGCCCCATTTCCACAGGGGTTTCTGGTAAGAGTTCTGAAAGACTGCAGATGGATTTACATACAGACCCTCCAGGTGTCCCTGTTTTCCAGATACAGTCTCCGATTTACAGAAGCCAGTTTCTGATTTGAGCCTGGAATATCCTGCTTTTCCTTAGGATGTCCCCATATTCATTGGAGAAACGTTGGAGGGTATGGTTACATGATGACTTTGACAATGCCTCAGAGCCTTCTAGACAAGCAGCTCTGGAGGAAGGTAGAGAAGCAGTACTTAAGGGGCAGGTTGGAGCCCTGGGGGAAAATTAAAAAAAAATTCTTAGTGCCTAGTGAGCACTTTGTGTGAAGAAAGGAATCATTTATTAAAATGAATGTTATTTTTGTTTCAATCAATACCGGTGATCGGCAAGACAGATTGAAATTATTGAAATAAATGGCAAAAAGATATCTGGCAAGGGAAAAAACCAAGAATAAAATACAAAATATTGATAGATGAGAAAGAGAGAAGAGGTTTTTCCCTGTCGGATATGAGATTATATTATGAAACTTCCTGTCTGTGTTGGTTGAAGGAATGGTTGTCACTGTAGAATCTGCATATTAAAGACTTGGAATGTCATGATAATATATTTGGCTGGCATGTGTATTTGTGGTATGGTGAAAGTACATAAAGGATTTATAAAACAGATTATTATGTTTATTTGTTAAAAATGAAAAATTATAAAGAAAAGAAAGAAAAGAAAGGAATCATCCTGAGTCCCTGAAGGAGGTAAACACAGACAGATGCCCAGACCTCCTTCACTGGACCCCTTTATGTTAATGTTTGCTTAGCTAGAAACATGGGAGGGTCCTGGAAGGGGAAATGCAAGAGCGCTTCCCCTTTCTTCATGTCTGCCCCAGAAGAAGGCTGAGGCTGAGCTGCTAGGAAAGGAACTGCCTTCTTGCTTGCTCAATAAAGTAAGGGCTACACTTAGTGTTTGTAGGACAGCTCTTGAGGGGAATCACTGTTACGAACTGATCCCAGAGTGTACCGAACTGATTCAGTGTATGCCGTGACATTTCAGCAGAGGTTGGATTGCTCCAGGAAATGCCTTTTTTCTTCTTCTTTAGCAGAACATGTCTTTCTTTTTCTTCTCCACCCTCTAGCCTCCGTCCTGAGTTCCTGCTTCTTGTTGACTCGGGCCCAGGAGACAACTGGAATAAGTATCAGAGTGCTGAAAGAAGGAGAGAGTGTCACCTTAACACCAGAAGGTCTTGATGTGAAGAATCTTCGTAACTGCAAATGGTACCGAGGGGCAGTTGAAGAAAGAAACATTATTATTATTATTATTATTATTAGATTTTTCCAATCAAAAGTTAGTCCTCAGAAAGATGGACCTGCCTACACTGGCAGGGAGACTGCGAAACCAGATTGCTCCCTTTACATCACAGATTTAAAGCCAGATGACTCTGGAACCTATTCATTTAAAACAGGTCTTGGGGTTACCAGCACAGGGGCTACAAACATCACCGTTTCAGGTATGATTAACTTTTCATCAGAAAACTATACCAGAATATGCTAGTCTTGCAACTGCCTTTTTAGCTGCTCAAATGGGGAAATGTTTGAGGGGGTTTTTTTGGGGGGAGGGGAGTTATATTCATTTAAAAGCATTTTTAAACCAATTAATACGCACTAACACATCCTAGTGGCTCAAAGTAGCTTTCTTTTATGGCCTTTTTGAAAGAGGTTAAAATTATGTGTCGAAAATAACAGGATGCTACTTTAGAAGCTGCAGAATCCCTTTAAGATATTCATCAATGGGAATGTACTGCACACAGGGGGGGCCGGCCGCACTGGGCGCAACATCTGGGGGTTAGGGTTAGGGGGCGCAAATCCACGGGTTAGGGGGTGCAAATTACTTGCCTTGCCCCAGGTGCTGACAACCCACGCTACGCCACTGCACACCCCACAAAAGTCCCAGTAAAACTGGGACATCCTGGTTTTTTCCCCAACCAGAGAACGGCTGCCATTTTGAATGCTGTGATCTTGCATGATTTCGCATTGCAAACTCGCCCTGTAAAAAGCACTTTTTCAGGGCTGTGATCACGTGACTCATGCGGAAGTATGGCCCTGGAAGGCAGCATCCCGGTTTTTAATTGAGACATGTTGGAGGCTAGGCTACTGTCATGATCCCCTGCTATACTGAGTAGCAGCCTCAAAGTGGCCTTCTTTAGTAGCTACAATTGAAGAGACCTTAACCAGATTCAGTGACCATGAGGACCCACAAATGACAACTGTATTTCTGTTTCATCTACAGAAATCCTCTCCCACCCAGTCCTGCGGCCGACAGAATCCTTAGCGGCAGAGAACACAATTGTCTCCTTACACTGCAACACCTCTGACCGCCTTGACGTCTCCATCCTTTGGTTCAAGGATGGTAATCCTATCCCATCTAATACTGGGCTTTCTGACCGGAACCGAACCCTCATGCTAACTGGCATCACCAAAGAGGACGAAGGGAACTATACGTGTCAGGCAGTGAACCCTGTCAGTAATGCTATAAGCAACCCCAGTAGGATAACTTTGGCATGTGAGTAATCCACTAATAAACCAGGAACACCTTTCCTCCTGACTCTGCTCTCCACGCTAGTGGTTTCTAACTCGCTAGTGCTTTTTGTGTGGAGGTAGATTATGGTGTTTCATCAGAGAAATGTTGGTGCAAATGGGACAGCTGCTTTCAGTGCTCAAAGGGCCTATAGCTTGTTATACGGCCCACATAGCTGAGTGTGGGAGAAGAGCTTGGGGGAGCTGGAAGAATCAAAGAATATTGCTTGACTGGGGTAGAAGGAGGTTGGGGAGAGGGGGTTGGGTGGTAATATTTAGGGTGTATGTTGGGTTTTATGCAGCACCAATGTCTCACCAGGTGATAAAAAAGGCTCTACAACTTGAAAAAAGAGACAACGCATGTTCTTTCATAAACCAAGAGAATATTTAATAAAAAAAATTCCGAAAGAAAGAAAGAAAGAAAGAAAGAAAGAAAGAAAGAAAGAGAAAATCGCTAGACTGGGCACTGAGTTTGAGGAAGAACTAGTTCTCACCTTGCTCCCTTTACATCACAGATTTAAAGCCAGATGACTCTGGAATCTATTCATTTAAACCAGAAGGTCCTGGGGTTACCAGCACAGGGGCTACAAACATCACCGTTTCAGGTATGATTAACTTGCTCTCCAGTCATTCTTACTTCTTATGCACCCAAATCTATCTCCTCTGCTGTGCTCTGAGGTGGAGAGTTCTGTGCCTTCCCCCTTAGGGAGGGTGGGATGTGGCTCGTGAATTTGTCCTAAACACAATTCCTCTGTCCCGAGAATGAGGCCCTACAAAATTATTCATTTTTTCATCAGAAAACTATACCAGAATATGCTAGTCTTGCAACTGCCTTTTTAGCTGCTCAAATGGGGAAATGTTTGAGGGGTTGTTTTTTTTGGGGGGGGGTTATATTCATTTAAATGCATTTTTAAACCAACTAATATGCACTAACACATGTCAGTGGCTCAAAGTGGTTTTCTTTGATGGCTTCTCTTAAAGAGACCATAAACAGATTCAGCAACCAAGAGAACCCACAAAAGATGACTGTATTTCTGTTTTGTTATGTAGTGAAGTTTCACCCTGGGCCAGCAGGGGGATACTGTATATAGTTTTCACTCAGGTCTGTAGATAAGTTTTCACTCAGGTCCACGTCAGTTATTTTAGGCGGGAAACTCTGGGCTGTTGTTGCTACAATGTTGACAGCCGGCTGCCTATAAAAGCAGGCCGGCTGAGCTGTTTACAGTCAGTTCTATTCCAGCTTACAAAATAAAGAGCTACTTGGAGAAATCGCTGTGTCGTCTGCTATGTCAACCCACAACTTAACATGTTTCATCTACAGAAATCCTCTCCCATCCAGTCCTGCGGCCGACAGAATCCCTAGTGGCAGAGAACACAACTGTCACCTTACACTGCAACACCTCTGACTGCCTTGACGTCTCCATCCTTTGGTTCAAGGATGGTAATCCTGTCCCATCTAAGACTGGGCTTTCTGACCGGAACCGAACCCTCATGCTAACTGGCATCACCAAAGAGGACGAAGGGATCTATACGTGTCAGGCAGTCAACCCTGTCAGTAATGCTATAAGCAACCCCAGTAAGATAAATATGGCATGTGAGTAATCCACTAATAAACCAGGAACACCTTTCCTCCTGACTCTGCTCTCCACGCTAGTGGCTTCTAACTCCCAATCGCTTTTTGTGTGGAGGTAAATTATGGTGTTTCATCAAAGAAATGTTGGCGCGAATGGGAGAGCTGTTTTCAATGCTCAAAGGGCCTATAGCTTGTTATGTGGCCGACATAGCTGAGTGTGGGATAAGAGCTTGGGGGAGCTGGAAGGATCAAGGAATATCGCTTGACTGGGGTAGAAGGAGGTGGGGAGAGGGGGTTGGGTGGTAATACGAAGTGTGTATGTTGGGTTTTATGCAGCACCAGTGTCTCACATCGTGATAAAAAAGGCTCTACAACTTGAAAAAAGAGACAATGCATGTTCTTTCATAAACCAAGAGAATATTTAATAAAAAACATTCAGAAAGAAAGAAAGAGAAAATCTCTAGACTGGGCACTGAGTTTGAGGAAGAACTATTTCTCACCTTTTGGAGGGCAACACCTTGGCTTATTTTCTAGCCAATCTTATGTGAGCCAGGAAGAGCTGCCTCATTTCTGGACATTATATGCTGCTGCCCCTCTGCCCCCAAAGCTGGGTAATTCTAACATATTGACTTTCCTTCCTTTAGTGCTTTTAGAGGGAGAGATGAGAGGCTAGATTATTGTCAACCCTTAATGCAAAATCATGAAAAAAAGTCCTTTGCTCTTCAGATTCTTCAGATGATTCTTCTTCTTCCTCTTCTGGTTCTGCTGGAGCCCTCGCTGGGACTGTTATCGGGTCCCTGGCTGTGATATTGGTGCTAGTGGGAGCACTGACTTACGTCTTCCTCCGTGAGTAAAACCAGAGCTGGCCCTGGACTGCAGGATGCTCTCAACATGGAACCCCGAATGGGTGGCATAGTGTACTGACATTTAAATGAGTCACCTCCTTTAGGCTGTAAGCTTTAGGCTGTAAGCTGCATGTGGAGGAGCGGGGAATCGAACCCAGTTCACCAGATTAAGAGTCCACCGCTCTTAACCACTACACCACACTGGTGTAAGAAACGGCGTCATGGTTAGAGTGTCATCCTGGGAACCTGGAGACCAGGGTTTGAATCCCCACTTGGCCACAAAGGACCTTTGGCCAGTTGTTGCTTCTCAGCCTAACCTACAGGGTTGTTGTGAGGATGAAATGCAGAGCAGCAGAACTGTGTGGACCACCCTGAGTTCCTTGGAGAACAGGGTGGGATAGGATGCAATCAATCAATATCAATAAACTGCAGTTCTCCTTCTTGCTAACGACAAGATTCAAACAAATGCTTCTTAAAAAGAATAAAGAAATGGTCTTGCTGCAGTTTGCTTGATGTTACCCTGCTCTCGGGGGTAGATCTGTAAGGTCTGTTGTAGGATATGAAGTCCACATTACGAGTTTATTCCCCAACTTCTCCCTCCTCCAGGTGTCTGTCGTCGAAATGGCAGAACTTCCACCCAGGTTGTATCCACCCCTCAAATATATGAGAACGTTCCTCCATCTGGACAGGTGAGTGACTCAGGGGGCCTCCAGATGGTCGTTTGGGGTGAGATGGGACCACCTCAAGCATGGCACCCACCACCCACCAACAGCATCTAAATGCCATGCCATCTCCACCCCCCACCTCTTTGATCGGGGTTCCCTCTTTTCAGTGGAAATTCAATTAAAAAAAAAAAAAAAACCCCTCTTGCCCACAATCAACCTGTTTATGTACCTGTTTAACTTCCAAAACATTTGGGGATGGTATGATTGGAAATTTGTATCTGATGTAGAAATATTTCATCTTTCTTTCTCCTCCTGAACTGTGAAGAACTTTCAAACTCTGGCAGACTTCAGTTCTCTGCCAGGAGAATTAATGGAGGGTTGATTATTTTATTTTATTTTTTAAAATAATTATTTATTTTTTTACCAACAACCGAAACACAAACAGTGAAAACCCTCAGGCGGCTGATACATTGGGTATACATAATCAATAATAACATATTCAAATCAGCCATATGTACAATTCTATATACCTTAACACGCCTCCCTCCACAAGGTTTATTTAACTTTTAACATTTTAATTGCCCTAACTTGTTCAAACCTACCCAAATAATTCAATATCTTCTCAAACCAATCCTCTTCCTTCTAACAGAGGGTGGATTATAACCAGGAAGAAGAAAGATTATAACTTTGAAAGCAGGGCTGCCATGGGTTTAGAATGGAGCCGATCCTCTCAATTTTAAAGCATTTAGCTGGTAGACAAGGAGCAGGAAAACTGAGTTCTGGGGGTTAAATATCACTTTTTCTGTCGCTCAGTGTTTCCACACCACAAACTCCTTCTCAGGTCATGTCCACCACCAACCTGGCTTCACACCTTGCTGAGTGTTTTGCCTGGCTGGAATATGTCTTTGAAAGTCTCAGCCTTGCCTGGATGAAAGTGTAGAGAGGGATGTGTGTAGAAACTAGCCTATTGCACAAAGGTGAAATTTACATTTCTCGCTCCACCCATTTTTACATGCGGCTCCACCCACTACTGATCTGCAGCCACTTAAAATCTTCTTTTCCAATCAAGCTGGGGAAATTTTCCTTTCTCTTGTAACAAACCATGTGAATGGAAAGGGCAGGAATGTTATTGGAAGGGAAACCCTTTTTGGTAATTGAGACAGAAGCTCAGATTGTCTTAGAATTGGGTTTTGGGTAGATGTAGAGTTGAGCATGTTTTCTCTGTATCATGTTGGCATTCTATGTTATCTGGAGTTGGGGACTGCAGTTGAATTTGCACCAGGTCTCTAGCCATGCGAATAAACATGATTTGACCTACTTAGAGTACTAAGTATTGTGGGTTAAGAGGCACCCTCAAGCTTTTCCTGCTATTGCATGCAGTTTGACATTTATTTTTGCATCAGTGCTAACTTAGCTGACCTTGAGAGCAGATGAGGGGTGCCATTTCTACGATCCAGAGGATTTATTGTCTAGATTAAAAAGTGGAGCACAGAAAGGAATAACAAATTAAGTCACAAAGATGCAAAAGGAAAGTAGGTTTAAAAAACAAAAGAAAAAACATAACTTTTTGTTTTCAGAAAAACACTCCGTTTCAGCATCTGCTAAGGTGCCCCTAAATGTGGGTCTTAAGAAAATGGAACTGGCCAGGTTCAGCTGGCCACACATTTGAAACTGGCCATAATAATATAAATTGAATTCTCAGAATTCTGCACTGACACACTACAAGAACTGGGCATCAGTGCTACATTGAGGTGCTCCCTTCAACATATTTTTGTCGTTGACCCAGGTTCATCCTGAAAATTCCTCCAGCGCTGCCAACACATATGAGGTGAGTCCTTTGTGCTTCAAAATGTTTGGAAATGCCAAATATGACAAAATATCTGTTACAGTGGTCCCTTGGTTCTCAAACGCCTTGGTACTCAAGCAACTTGGAACCCAAACACTGCAAACCCAGAAGTAAGTGTTCTGGTTTGTGAACATTTTTCATAAGCCCAGTATGCTCCGTTTCGAATGTTATGCTTCTGATTTGAGTGCCACGCTTCCATTTTGAATGTTATGCTGAGGTCTGTCAGTTTTTGCTATATATTTTGCGTTTTTGATTTTGCAGCTCTTTTGTTTTCTTTTTGTGACTGTGGAACACAGTTCAGGTATGGATTGATTGATTATGGATTGATTGATTATGTGACTGCAGTACATTGTTCATTGCTTTCATTTTATGGATCAATGGTCGCATTAGATAATAAAATTCCTGTTAAATTGCTGTTTAAGGGAGTTGTTTCTAAAAGTCTGGAACGTCTTAATCCATTTTGCATTACTTACTATGGGAAAGCATGCCTTGGTTTTGGAACACTTTGGTTTGGGAACAGACTTCTGGAACGGATTAAGTTTGAGAACCAAGGCACCACTGTATTAACAAGAGCCGACCAGCGGCTCTCACAATTAACCCAGGGTTACAGACACAACTCAGAAAGCTGGCCTTAAGATGGCCTCGAACATTTTAGGGCCTTATGGGCAATTGTCTTCCTCGTGTACCTACCCAACAGAACATAGAAAGTGGCCGAATACCAAGTCACCTCTTTAGTCTATCTAGCCCAGTAAAGCCTACATTGAATGGCAGCTGCTCTCCCAGATTTCAAGCAGGGATTTCTCCCTCCAGAACAGAAATGTATGTACACCTAGATGGCCAGCTGCAAAGGTGTGCAAGTCTCCTGAAGGGTTGTAGAGTCAGGTGGAAATGGGTGTTTCAGCAAGTGAAGCTTTTCTCTGCTCACACTGCAAAAGAAGCCCTGCGGGAACTGGACCTGAAATCCTTCCTTCGCGTTGAATTCACAGTGGCATGCCCTGTATTCCGAATTATCCAAATTCCAGGCAGAGGACGCCCAAGTTCCCTGAAAGTATAGACCTTAAGCCTTCAAGATACTTGCTCTGATTTCCTTCTCTTCTTACAAGTTGTGCTGCTTCCAAGAATAAAAAGGGACCCCTGACCATTAAGTCCAGTCGCGGCCAACTCTGGGGTTGTGGCGCTCATCTCACTTTATTGGCTGAGGGAGCCGGCATACAGCATCCGGGTCATGTGGCCAGCATGACTAAGCCGCTTCTGGTGAACCAGAGCAGCACACAGAAATGGTGTTTACCTTCCCGCCGGAGCGGTACCTATTTATCTACTTGCACTTTGACGTGCTTTCGAACTGCTAGGTTGGCAGGAGCAGGGACTGAGCAACGGGAGCTCACCCTGTTGCGGGGATTCAAACTTCCGACTTTCTGATTGGCAAGTCCTAGGGTCTGTGGTTTAACCCACAGCGCCACCCGCGTCCCATTCCAAGAATATAAATATGTAAATAAATGTATTCTTAGCTGGCCAGGAAAACAAATGAAAGCAAAGGTGGATTTGACTCTGTGGCTTCCACCTGACCATCTCCATTTTCTCTTTAGACCTTGCAGCCCAGAAGCCCTTCTGTCTACGAAGAGATAAAGAGATAAGACATGGACCAGCAACTTCCTCTCTGCTGCTGAGACCTTTCCTGGGCCCTCAAGCCTCTCCTGATCTGATCCCTTCCTTTCAGATGGTGCTGAGTAACTGCAGGGCAGGTCCTTCTGGAAATCCTAGTCCTTGTTCTGAACAAAGGAACCGGCCTTGGTCCCCAAGGGACTCTCACACTGGGAAAGACTTGCAGATACTGAGACAGAGACACAAAGGAAACTCCTCCTGGAACGGCCAGGCAGGAATCCTTGGAATTGCATCTTGTGTGACTGAAGGATTAATGCTGAGGGAGAAGAAAGAAAAGAAAAGGGAAATTCCTCATGAAAATCCGCCTGCATTTTAATGTAGTTATACTATATTTACATATATATGTAAATATAATAAATTTAATGTGATATACACATTTTTCCAAATAGTTTTGACAAATGTTCACATTTTCAGGTATTCCCCCTCCCCCAAATAAAATCCATGTTTCCATGTTATTTTCACACTATATGCACACACACACACCACCCCTGAATGCTACTGCTGGAATGAGAAAGTCTTTGTCATACACCTGCAGTTGAGTAATAATAATAAATAATAATATTTATACCCCACCCATCTGGCTGGGTTTCCCCAGGCACTCTGGGTGGCTCCCAACAGAATATTAAAAACATGATATAACATCAAACATTAAAAACTTCCCTAAACAGGGCTGCCTTCGGATGTCTTCTAAAAGTCAGATAGTTGTTTATTTCCTTGACACCTGATGAGAGGGCATTCTACGGGGCAGGCGCCGCTACCGAGAAGGTCCTCTGCCTGGTCACCTGTAAAAAGAATGTCTGTCTGCTCTCATGTGGGAGGGAGTTCCACAGGCTTGGGCCTAGGTCACCAAAGGTATGGCTTCTAGTAGTTGTGTTGGACATTTTCCATACCTGCTATTGGGTCCCCTGAGCACAGATTCACAGGAAGTGGCAACCAACCTTGCAGGATTCAACAGGATTTATTTGAAATGCATATGCAGAACAAAGGCACAGCGCGAAAAGCTCGCAATCTGCACACCCCCAGTCAGGGTGCACCCACTTTTTATACATTTGCAGAATACAATACCACCTGATTTCTTGTAAAACCACCTGATTTCTGGGAAATCGAAAGTTATAGCAACTTCCTATGTCCTTACACGGGCTCCCCCCCTCCTTCCTGCAATGGCCCCACCAGCCCCACCACGCCATGGCAGTATGCATTCCTGAGTCTGCTTATCTCTTTACAACCTTGAATAATAAACATTTGAGCCTGTTCCATCATTGTCAGCCTTGTTCACCTGACGGACCTCTCCTTTCTCAGAAAGGCCATGGGGGGGGGGCGTCTTATGGCCCTACAGTCGCAAGCTATGCACCTGAGCTTTGGTGGACCACAGACAGAGACTCCCTTGGATATCTCCATGCTTGGGCAGGGATAGAAGGGGTTTGGCGGTCCTTGAGATTGTAAGGAAACCTCTGAGCCCTTTAGTACAATCAAGCTGCGAAAGAAAGAAAACTACCCTTGTGTTGCTGGAATGTAGCCTCTCACTGCATCCACCCCACCCCACCCCCCACTGACGTGTGTGTCCCAGAAGCTTGTCCGTGAGGCAATGCACTCCTCTGCCCGAAAACATTACCCCACACCGGATTTGATTGACATTTTCCCTTCCTCTAATGTGAGAAAGCCTCTCCTCTCCTGACACTGCCTCATTTGCAGTGTGGTTCCTCCCCAGCAGCCTTCCTTCCTTCCTTCCCCATTCATCTTTGCAGAACTGCAGCTTCTGCACTCCTCTCTGGGCAGAAAGGGAGCCGTCTGCCCCAAAGAACGCAGAGTTGTCCCCCCGCGGCCTCCTGTCTCATTGGGGTGAAGGGTCCAGCCAAGCACAGTGAGCGACCTGGGGGTCACTGGCGACTGAGTTGGAAGCAGGAGCGGCTGGAGGAACCCAGGCATCCTGGTGGTCCTGCTGGCGGCAGCATCCAGCGCGTGAAGTCCCACCATGGGGAGGAGGCAGGAGCATCATCGGAGCCTAGCAGGTGAGGCAAACCGGGGTGTCAGAGAAAGCCTAGGCATTTGGCAAGGGGCTGAAAGGGAACCGCAATAGGTTTCCCTCTTTGTGGCTACATTCCCTGTGGCTGTGTCCATTTGTATAAGAGAGAGCAGGGAAGAAGTGGTGGGAGCAGACCCCTTTGACAATGTCCCTGCCCATGGATCCACAACAACAACAACAACAACAACAACAACAACAACAACAAGTGGTTTCTTTTAAAATTGCAGACCAATGCAGAAAGAAGGAAGTTTGCAAGCATGCAATTGAACACACACAAAAGCAACATAGATACAGACGTACGGTGTATTCCCATGCATGCTGATTCAGAAGAAAGCCCTGTTTAGTTTAATGGAACTTACATACTTCCATTTAGGGGTCAGTTTTTATTTTCTCCATTTCCCGTTTTTCCAATCTCAAACTCTGTTCTCCGCATTTTGAAACAATTTGTGATTTTATTTTTAAACGCTCATTGTACCTGGAGTACTGTGTCCAGTTCTGGGCACCACAGTTCAAGAAGGACACTGACAAACTGGAACGTGTCCAGAGGAGGGCAACCAAAATGGTCAAAGGCCTGGAAACGATGCCTTATGAGGAACGGCTAAGGGAGCTGGGCATGTTTAGCCTGGAGAAGAGGAGGTTAAGGGGTGATATGATAGCCATGTTCAAATATATAAAAGGATGTCACATAGAGGAGGGAGAAAGGTTGTTTTCTGCTGCTCCAGAGAAGCGGACACGGAGCAATGGATCTAAACTACAAGAAAGAAGATTCCACCTAAACATTAGGAAGAACTTCCTGACAGTAAGAGCTGTTTGACAGTGGAATTTGCTGCCAAGGAGTGTGGTGGAGTCTCCTTCTTTGGAGGTCTTTAAGCAGAGGCTTGACAACCATATGTCAGGAGTGCTCTGATGGTGTTTCCTGCTTGGCAGGGGGTTGGACTCGATGGCCCTTGTGGTCTCTTCCAACTCTATGATTCTATGATTCTATGAAATTGTTCTGCAAATTAGTGGGCATTTCTCCAAATAAACATGCTTTTGTGTGCAGTTTTGACTAATGCACACTTTTTGGAAGCAATTTCTTCTAATATACTTTTGTATATTATGTTCCATTAAGAACATATTTCATATTTATGTGAATTTTCTGCACAATATTCAGGGAGGGAGTAAACTGGGTAGGGGAACTACATCATAAATTCAGTAAAGTGAGAATTTTGAAGGATGTCTTTATTTTCATTATTGTACTGTTTTGGGACATGCAAATCTGAGAGACTGATTTTCATGTGAACTGAATAAAATTTCATGACTATTGGCAGCTGCATATATACCATATTTTTTGCTTTATAAAACTCACTTTTTCCCTCCTAAAAAGTTTGGGGAAATGTGTGTGCATCTTATGGAGCGAATGCAGGCTGCGCAGCTATCCCAGAAGCCAGAACAGCAAGAGGGATCGCTGCTTTCACTGCGCAGCGATCCCTCTTTCTGTTCTGGCTTCTGAGATTCAGAATTTTTTTTCTTCTTGTTTTCCTCCTCCAAAAACTAGGTGCGTCTTGTGGTCTGGTGCGTCTTATAGAGCGAAAAATACGGTGTATGTTTTTGCCTACTACAGGTGTTTTTGTTTTCTTCTCCACAACACAGCCTCCATCTTAAGTTCTTGTTTCCTGCTGACTCAAGCCCAGGGCAAGACCGAAATACACATCACAGTTGAGCCAAATCAGCTGAGAGAAGGACAGAGTGTCACCTTAACACCAGGAAGTGTTGATCTAAAGCAATACCACGGCTGCACCTGGTTTCGAGGGACACTTGAAAACAAAAATCGTATATTTACCTATGCCAGAGCATTTGAGGATCGGCTAAATGGACCTGCCTTCACGGGGAGGGAGACTGTCGACTCGTTTTGCTCCCTTCGCATCACACTTTTAAGGCTAAATGACTCGGCAATGTATACACTGACAGTGGGTTTACCTGTGATACACAAAACTGGGAATGCAAACCTAACTGTCTTAGGTATGAGTCTCCCTTCCTTTCCCATCTTTAAGAGGTGAACTTGATGCCTTTAGAAGTAACCTTTTATCCCTCCGTAGTTGTGTCCTTGGTTCAGTTCCTGACTAGATTTAGGATTATTATATCCCCCAATGAACTTGCCCCCTGCACATCTATCACCCTAGAGAAGCCCAGGCACAACTGCTGAGTTCAGTAATCACAAGCTAATAATGAAGGTTTGGGAAATAAGTTTTCCTTTAGGTTCCAGGTGTGGGATGGTTCTTTTCAGCTTTTAGTTTTCCAGCACATTGCGGTAGCTAGTCTGAAAGCATTCTTTTCAACTTCATAGAATGGGCCTTTTTCTCAAAGGGGAGGTCTCTTTCCCTTCCTTTTTCTCTCCTTTACCATAATCTCAGTTTTCAGGTCAATTATTATGATTTATTTATTTATTTATTCATACCCCGCCCATCTGGCTGGGCTTCCCCAGCCACTCTAGGCAGCTTCCAAAAAAATATTAAAATACTCTAATACACCAAACATTAAAAGCTTCCCTAAACAGGTCTACCTTCCTGTTAACTCAATGTTGCAGGAAATGTTATAGCACAGGGGTCAGCAACTTTTTTCAGCAGGGGGCTGGTCTACTGTCCCTCAGACCTTGTGGAGGGCAAGACTATTTGTTTTGGAGGGGGATGAACGAATTCCTATGCCCTACAAATAACCCAGAGATGCATTTTAAATAAAAGCACACATTCTCCTCATGTAAAAACACATTGATTCCCGGACTGTCCGCTGGCCGGATTTAGAACACAATTGGGCCTGATCTGGCCCCCGAGCCTTAGTTTGCCTACCCATGTTATAGCTGAACAGAAAAGCCAGCAAGGCTGGAGGGAGGAGCTGCTGGGATTCTCGACTTTCTCTTGTCTGATGTTGATTTCCTGATTTCTCTCCTGGAATACATGAAAGAATTTTGTTGTTTGCCTTGTATAGCGCTAGGGAAAGCACAATATCTGCCTCAGGCATCAGATTTTGGTTGCTATTCAAGATGGCCAGGGTATAAATATTATTATTATTATTTGTTAGCAGCAGATTACTGGATTATTAGAAATTACGGTAATTATTTTAAATAGGATTGGGAGCTCTGCTTGTGTTCCCCATCTTAGCCTTAGCTTCTCCTACTTCCGGTTCTACTGGAGGTCTCGCTGGGACCATTATAGGATCTCTGGCTGCGATATTGGTGCTGATGGGAACCCTGACTTACTTCTTCCTCCGTGAGTAACACCAGCATTGGCCCCATGGTTCAGACCCTCCAAGTGGGTCACCCCTGATTTAGAGAAGACATCCCTGTTTCTGATATGATCCCGGAATGCCCTGCTTTTCCTTAGGTAAAGGTAAAGGGTAAAGGGACCCCTGACCATTAGGTCCAGTCGTGACCGACTCTGGAGTTGCGGCGCTCATCTCGCTTTATTGGCCGAGGGAGCCGGCGTTTGTCCGCAGACAGCTTCTGGGTCATGTGGCCAGCATGACTAAGCCACTTCTGGTGAACCAGAGCAGCACACAGAAACGCCATTACCTTCCCGCTGGAGCGGTACCTATTTATCTACTTGCACTTTGTGCTTTCGAACTGCTAGGTTGGCAGGAGCAGGGACCGAGCAACGGGAGCTCACCCCGTCGCAGGGATTCGAACTGCCAACCTTCTGATCAGCAAGACCTAGGCTCTGTGGTTCATCTATTTTCATCGGAGAAATATTGGAGGGTGTGGAGTTATGCTACCCCCGAGCCAAGTACCGTATTTTTCGCTCCATAGGACGCACCGGCCCATAGGACGCACCTAGTTTTTTGGGGGGGAAATAAAGGGGGGGAAATTATTTCCCCCCCAGGTGCTCTGCGCTAATCCCTAAGCTTGGGGCGTGTGGAGTTCAGCGCGCCCCAAGCTTCTGGGTGCCGACAAGGTCTCTGCTAGCCTTGGGAAAGCCTCGCGACTTCGCACAGCTCTCCCACGGCTAGCGGAGTGCTGCGCTAATCCCGAAGCTTGGGGCGTGCGGAGCTCAGCGCGCCCCAAGCTTCTGGGTGCAGGCAAGCTCTCCGATAGCCCTGGGAGAGCTGGGTCTCCCACGGCTAGCGGATAGCTTCCTGAAGCCTGGAGAGCGAGAGGGGTTGGTGCGCACCGACCCCCTTCGCTCTCCAGGCTTCAGTGAAAGCCTGCATTCACCCCATAGGACGCACACACATTTCCCCTTCATTTTCGGAGGGGGAAAAGTGCGTCCTATAGGGCGAAAAATACGGTAGATAAGTAACTATACAACTTTTAGAAGACACCTCAAGGCAGTCCTGTATAGGGATGGTGTTTTGGGTTTTTTTAAGTTTAATGGGCAGCATATAAATAAATAATAAAGGATGCAGGTGGCGCTGTGGGTTGGACCACAGAGCCTAGGACTAGCCAATTGGAAGGTCAGCGGTTTGAATCCCCACGATGGGGTGAGCTCCCGTTTCTTGGTCCCTGCTCCTGCCAACCTAGTAGTTCGAAAGCACGTCAAAGTGCAAGTAGATAAATAGGTACCACTCTGGAGGGAAGGTAAACGGCATTTCCATGCGCTACTCTGGTTCGCCAGAGGCGGCTTAGTCATGCTGGCCACATGACCCGGAAGCTGTATGCCGGCTCCTTCGGCCAATAAAGCGAGATGAGCGCTGCAACCCCAGAGTCAGCAACGACTGGACCTAAAGGTCAGGGGTTCCTTTACTGTATGCATAGCTCAGGAGTCCCTCTTCACTGAGCTGCTGATGGCCTACACACACACACACACACCAACCATAGAGGCCACACAGACAAGCTTGGCTCCCATTCAACAGCCACAGCGCACCCACACACTGCTGAAAAAGCTGCATGAGAGACTAGAGGGGAGTGGCAGCAAAGCTGGGTTCAGCCTAAGTAGAGACCCTTCTGAGCTCCTGGGGTCCTCAGCCAGTGCATGATCTGGCAACAGGCCAAACCACTGGAACCTTCCAGACTGTTTTGGTGCTTTTCCTGCTATGGGGCAGGAAGCAGATGAGGAACCCAGGTTGCTTCCACTCTGTGGAGTTATTATTCTTATCAATTATTAATAATTTTTATTTATTATTTATACACCGCCCATCTGCCTGGGTTTACCCAGCCACTCTGGGCGGTTCTCAAGAGAATATTAAAAACGCGATAAAATATCAAACATTAAAAAGGCTGCCTTCAGATGTCTTCTAAAAGTCAGATAGTTATTTATTTCCTTGACATCTGATGGGAGGGCGTTCCACAGGGCGGGCGCCACTACCGAGAAGGCCTTCTGCCTGGTTCCCTGTAACCTCACTTCTCGCAGTGAGGGAACCGCCAGAAGGCCCTCGGAGCTGGACCTCAGTGTCCAGTTGCATTTCATTCACACACACCTCTTGCATTGCTTATTCAGTTACTGGGGGGTTGTTGTTTTCAGAACTCAGAAAATTCAACTTTTTTTTAACTTAGAGGAATAGCTGGACAGTTTCGCCAGGTACAGAGGGCTTATTGCCCTGCTATTCTGGCCAGTCGTGGCCCATAGAGCAACTTCCTAAATTATCCTAGACACTTCCATGTCCTCTCCATTAGTTTGACCCACTTCTTTCAAACAGCATTGCCCTATTGTTGTTGTTGTTGTTATATATCACCCTTCATCCAAAGATCACAGGGTGGTTTACAATATGCAAGACTCTTAAGAATACCAAAAACTGAGTAAGGGAATCATTTTGCTGAAGATTGCTTGAAGTTACACTGCTGTCGCAGGCCGATCGGTAGAGTCTACACCGGAGTAAGGAATTCCGTGTTAAGACATTATTCCCGGACTTTCCCCACCTCCAGGTGTCCGTCATAGGAAGGACAAAACATCTACCACAATCTCTGCGGCCACACCCACCCCTCAAATATATGAGAATGTTCTTCCACCGGGACAGAGAAAGCCTGAGGTAAGTGACTTTGGGTGGGTATTTGTCATGGGATAAATACTCCTCAAGCATGTAGTTATTTCAGAGCGCCCATTGACATAGAAATGCAAGCCCATACCCCCCCCCCTCACCAATTTCATCTGAATTTACCCTTTCAGAAGCACGCGATGAAATTCAGACATGTGGTTTATATACTTATGTATGTGTTTGCCTTGTAAATTTATAAACATTTAATTTATATATTTGAGACCTCAAATTCTTATAACAGCCCCTTTCAACTCTACAATTTTGTGACCGATGAATGATCTTTGCCATCTTTTCTCTTTGTTGCAGATTGAGCCTGAAAGCTCCTCTGAAGCTGCCAATGTATATTTGGTGAGTGGAAATCCCTTGCGCTTCAAATGTCAAATATGCTCCAAATATCTGTTGTTGGCAGGAGCCCCTTGGCAGCTATCATGCTTCTTCAATGCAGCCGGATCTACATGGGCTTGCAGTTTATTGGCATTCCATGCAGGGCCGTCCTACCCATAGGCGCTAGGGGTGCGGGGCACCTGGGCCCCATCTCTCAGGGGTACCAGGCTGAGAGTCCAAGGCTGAGATTTGGAGTCTGGGGATTGGGAAGAGCCAACAGCCACTGCCAAGCGGAGCAGAGCCCATTGGAGCACCACAGTTCTTCTGCTGCGGGTGAACGAGACACTGAGGCGGCTGGCCAGCTCTGCCCTCCTGCTCGCCTGGGATTGGTGGACCGTTGAGAGGCCCACCCAGTGCACGCTGCTCACACGAGGCACCTGGCTTCGCTCAGCTGCCTCGGGCTCAACTGTTGTTGCGCTGGGCTCTGCTTGCCCACCCCCAGCCCCAGCCCTGGCTTTGCTCTGCTACTGCCACCGCCACTTCTCTGTTGTTGCTGAGGCAGCCAGCCAGGCCAGCTCTGCCACGCGCTCCTCGCTGGCCCACCCTAAAAAAGGTCAACAACTTTGGGGTTCCCCCTCTAAAAAAGGTTGACAACTCTGGGCAACCTGGGGGGCACCGAGTGGATCTTTGTACCCCGGCACCGCATATGCTATAGACGGCCCTGATTCCATGCAAAGGAGACACAGTAAAAGGGCTTATACCAGGCACCCCCAAACTCGGCCCTCCAGATGTTTTGGGACTACAGCTCCCATCATCCCTGACCACTGGTCCTGTTAGCTAGGGATGATGGGAGTTGTAGTCCCAAAACATCTGGAGGGCTGAGTTTTGGGGTGATTGGCTTATACACATCCACCTTTGGCTCTGTGCATCGCCATTTGCTCCAGTTCAATGGTTAGAAGCAAGTTTTCGCAGGGAAACTGGCGAGGCAAAAATAACAACTTTGTTGTTTGTTGTTACTGGACCTGGTAAGCCCAGCCAGTGTGCCTAGAATTGTGGGGCAAAGGTGAGAATGGATGAGCCCTAACTCATGCAGAATGAAGGCAATTTGCAAATGAAAATATGTTTGTGGCTTCCACCTGAGCCATCTCCATTTTCTCTTTAGGACTTGCAGCCCACAACCCAGTCTGTCTACGAAGAGATAAAGAGATAACAGATGGACCCAGCAACCTTCTCTCCACTGCTGAGGCCTCTCCGGGGCCCTCAAGCCTCTTTCCCTTTCGAATTTCTTCCTTTCAGCTGCTGCCAAGTGATTGTCGGGGCCAAGACATTTTCTCTTCAGGGCTTAATCCTTCTGGAAATCCTAGTCCTTGTTCTGAACACAGGAGCCAACCTTGGTTCCCGAGGGACTTTCGTGCTGCATGATGGGAACAACTTGCAGATACTGAGACAGAGACGCAAGGGAACCTCTCCCTGGAAAAGGCTAGACTGAAATCCTTGAAACTACACCTTACATGTCTAAAGGATTGGCGCTGAGAAAGGAAGTGGGCAAATCCTCATTAAAACCCACCAGCATCTTTCTACTACTGGACACATTTTTGTTTGCCATTTTGAAGAATGTTGTAATTCTTGCAAGTAATTTCTTCTAATATGAGATTTTCATGGATCGATTCTTTTCAATGCACACTTTCACCTAATATATGCAATCTGGTAGGCATAGTTTGGTCATTTCAAGGTTTGGATAAGTGAAAATTTAGAAGGATGGCTGCGGTTCAGTTCTCATGATCCAGAAAGAGACCTCATTCCATACTCTCCAACATTTCTCCTATGAAATAGGGACGTCCCATTCCATAATGATTATTTTACTATTTATACCCCACACATCTTATCAGGTTGCCCCAGCCACTCTGAGCAGTTTCCAACGTATATCAAAACATAATAAATCATTAAACACTAAAAAACCAGAAACTTTCCTATACAGGTTTGTTTTATCAGACAGCTCGGGGGTCGGATAACGCCAACATTTCCCCAATGAAAATAGGGATGTCCTAAGGAAAAGCGGGACATTCTGGGATCAGATCAGAAACCGGGACGGCTTCTGTACATCTGGGACGTCCCTGGAAAACAGGGACACTTGAAGGGTCTGTTATTCTTGAGAAGATGTCTCTCCTCTTGTGAGGGTTACTCATCTGCTGCCTGGTTCCCCCCGGCAGGTTCTGGACTAGAATGACCTCTTTCTTCCTTCCTCATTCCTCTTTGGCATCCATCAACTACAGAACCATAGCTCTAGCACAGGGGTAGGCAACCTAAGGCCCATGGGCCACAAGCGGCCCACGGGGGTCATTTAAGTGGCCCATGAGCCGCCCCCGAACCGAGCTGCCCACTTGGCAAGTCTCCGTGCGCTGCACTAAATCGGTGCAGCACGGAGCAGGGACTCACTTGTGTGGCACCATTCCACCTTAAGGAGCAGGTGTGTGGAATTATTGCGTGTCACATGTCTGTTTACATTCCAGCACAGCTTGCTGGGAACTTCCATTGTGTATAGCTTTTGCTTTTATCTGTTCTCTCTGAGATGATGAGAGAGATGACATGTTTCTTTGTCCTACTTTATGATTAATAAATCTGTAGTTGTAGTATGCTTCCACAAGCCTCACGCCTATTCTGTGTGCTCAGTTCAGTCTGCTGATAGTGTGCCCTGGCTGAGTAAGCCTGGGTCACTGATTTACGTCGGAGCAGAGGTGATGGTCTTCACAGCGAGATGGCTGGAAGGAGACGGCCCAGCCGAGGCTAGCCAACTGGCCTCTCGGCCCTCTGCATGCCGACAGCGCAGACACTGGAAATTGTGTCTGCGCATGTGTAGATGCCGGAAATTGCGTCTGCACAGACGAGTGTGCGCACAGTCCGGCCTCGGAGGGATCTCCACTGGAGTGAACCAACCCAAGCGAGGTAAACCTTGCCGACCCCTGCTCTAGCACTTGTCTCTGACATCCCATCAAGGGAGATAGCTTCCTACAGAGCAATGGGGCCAGTCTCCTACCTCATTGGACTGGGCTCAGTCCAGCAGGCTCAGAGGGCGGTCGGGAGCCGCAGGTGGGTGGGTGGGTGGGTGTTTGGTGTTGGGATGTGTCCAGGGAGACGGGGGCATTTGGCAGGCCCCCAGCTGGCTCCAGCCACCGGCCGGCAGCCAGGCGAACTCTGGTTCCCGGAACAGCATCAATCAGCGACTCAAGCCTCCAATATGTTCAGAAGCTGAGCACACTCTTATCAGCGGAGTGAATAAATCTTCACAACGGAAGTGGAGGACAGAGACATGTGTAAGCATTATTTACAGGCGCTTATTCAGCATAGTTCAGGAACAAAGGAAAAACATGTCTGCTTCCCTTCGTGTCCAAGCAAACAGCAGCATAGCAAAAGCAATATACAAATGGAAGTTCCCAGCAGACTGTGCTGGAAGTAAACAGGCATGTGACACACAACAGTCATGCCTGATCCTATTAAGGTGGAACGGAACTATATCCCAACATCCTCCCCCTTTCCGTGTAACCTGCAGTACCTGTGGTTCAACCCAATTGCAACCTCTGTACATAAACCTTAAGTTGTTCTCTGTTAACAACCTTAGACAACAGATCTGCAGGGTTTTCGTTTCCTGGCATGTAGGACACTTGAATGAGTCCTTTCTGAACACACTCTCTTGCACGATGTAACTTAATCTGCAAGTATTTGGTTCTTTGCTTACAACTCTCTGAGTTCAGCAAAGCCAAACAGGGTCTGTTATCTTGATACACCTGTATAGGACATTTCACAGAAACTCTGATGTCCTGAAACAGTTGCATCAACCATTCACAATCCATGACTGAAAATGACAGGGCATTGAGTTCTGTTTCACAAGAACTTAGGCTTACTGTCGTCTGCTTTTTGCACAGCCAGTCAAACAGACAGTGGTTGTACATGTAGCACACTCCAGAAGTGCTTGTACCATCCGTGGTGTCACTTCCAAAACTAGCATCTGCAAAGATTTCAAGACCTCCAGTCTTCTGACTTGTAAACCTCAGTCTGTAGTGCATAGTGCCTTTCAAATTGGTAGGGAGAGAGGCCAAAGGAACCCAGTCATCCTCCAGCTGCTGGCAAACAAATCCAGCTTTCCAGGTGAGGTGAACTGGGGTGACAGTGACGGGTGAGGATGACTTGCTCTCTGCTCCATTTCAACCACAAGCATCACTGATGAGAAAACTTCCAGAAATCAAAGAGAGGGTACAACTACTTAATGGGTTTGGAAGATTAAACACCTATGCATGAAATCTTGGTTCACTTGTATGGGGGGGGGGAGAATAGTATGGCAATACCTTAGCACAGTAGTTCTCTGAGCCACACTTTCAAAAAAAAAATTGCTCATCCCTCAATGAATATTTTTTTATAAGAAATGCACTGGAAAACGAAAAGAAACAACACCTAGCAGTGCTTGATTTATAACACAGGACTTAAATACTTTATAATATGATTGTGGGACATTCAGAAACTGCAAAACAATGCAGCTACATAAGAACGTGAATCGTTCCCAAAATAGAATTATAAACGAGCCTCTTACACATGGATGAGGATGTCTGCAAACTTGAGAGGTGGGAGCTTGTTCTCATCAGGTAATTTCATTTATATTAGGTCTAATTTGAGACAATCAAACTCTCATCTCCTCATCAACACAAAGAAGCCCTTTTCTTTTCTGATAGTTCATATTTGTCAGTGTTAAAATCCCTGTTCACAACAATATGTCACATTGAAGAATAGCCAATGCTCTTGTAAAAGAGGTGTGGATGCAGTTTCTGGTTGTAGTCCCCCCACAAAAATATTTTGATACTGTACTGTACTACTACTACTAATAATAATTTATTATTTATACCCCACCTATCTGGCTGGGTTTCCCCACCCACTCTGGGCGGCTCCCAACAAAATATTAAAATACCATAAAACATCAAACATTTAAAACTTCCCTAAACAGGACTGCCTTCTAAAAGTCAGATAGTTGTTTATTTCTTTGACATCTGGTGGACGGGCATTCCACAGGGCGGGTGCCACTACCGAGAAGGCCCTCTGTCTGGTTCCCTGTAACCTCACCTCTCACAGTGAGGGAACCACCAGAAGGCCCTCGGTGCTGGACCTCAGTGTCCGGGCTGAATTATGGGGGTGGAGACACTCCTTCAGGTATACTGGTCCGAAGCTGTTTAGGGCTTTAAAGGTCAGCACCAATACTTTGAATTGTGCTTGGAAAAGTACTGGGAGCCAATGTAGGTTTTTCAGGACCGGTGTTATATGGTCTCAGTGGCCATATAACTACACTGAAATGTAACTAATTGGCGGCCAGTATACTACACTGAAATGTTTAAATGTTTCTTTGGTGGTCCATATAGTTAAAGCTATGGTTTTCCAGTAGTGATGTATGGAAGTGAGTGCTGGACCATAAAGAAGGCTGATGGCCGAAGAATGGATGCTTTTGAATTATGGTGCTGGAGGAGACTCTTGAGAGTCCCATGGACTGCAAGAAGATCAAACCTATCCATTCTGAAGGAAATCAGCCCTGAGTGCTCACTGGAAGGACAGATCCTGAAGCTGAGGCTCCAATACTTTGGCCACCTCACGAGAAGAGAAGACTCCCTGGAAAAGACCCTGATGCTGGGAAAGATGGAGGGCACAAGGAGAAGGGGATGACAGAGGATGAGATGGTTGGATAGTGTTCTCAAAGCTACCAACATGAATTTGACCAAACTGTGGGAGGCAGTGGAAGACAGGAGTGCCTGGTGTGCTCTGGTCCATGGGGTCACGAAGAGTCGGACACGACTAAACGACTAAACAATAACAATCTTCCTGCCATGATTGCCCTCCTCTCTTGCCACACCAGAATGGCATGAACCACTGCCTTTGCGTGTGATGTGTGTCTAGACACTAACACTATTAAGAGTAAAGAATATGTGAAATTGGGTGCCAAGTTCCTGGCTGGGAGTCTAAGGTGGGTTTGGGGTCCTGATTGCTTTGAAGACCACTGCTTTAGACCTTTTCCATAATTAATCCTAAACTTCCCAACTCTGTATGACAGTCTGCCTGGACCCAGTTCTTCAGCTCAGATCACATCTTTGCTACCAGCTCTGAAAGGCAGGTGCTGACAAGTTAAGCATTTGAGCAAATTGTTCCCGGAGTGGCTTGGCATATGAGGAAGAAGCATAGAGTGCTGGTATGGGTGTCTTGCAGTTCTTGGGGAAAACCCAGTCTCGAAATCTCAGCTGCCCAGTTCCCCTCTGTGTGGTCAATGACTCAGCCGGAGGCAGCGATGGCACTGCATGCTGAGCAGGGAGCAGAGAAGGACCCCAGAACACCAGCTGTGAGGAGACAGGCAGCCTAAACCGAGCCCCCAAAAAGTGTGCCCGCAAGATGGGCAGGCCATGGATGGCGTCCTGGCAGATGCTGCTCTTAGCAGGTGAGAGACCAGCAGCCTACAAGGGGGAGGACTTACTTGGGGGGAGTAGGGGAGTCCAAAGGATTTGCTCCTTCCAATTCCAATGCTGGCTGACTTTATTTGCATTTCTCAGACTAATGTGGGGCTGGGAGCTTAACTCTCCCTCAGATTTCATACTTCTCCAAAAGTTGTCAAAATGTACCTCTCCAGAATTCCAGCTAGAGGAAGCTGTTATTTTGAGAGAAAACGTGTTTTAAAACAGGCAATCAGGTGCATATTTAAAAATGGAGGGTCGCCTTGCTGCTGCCCTAACATTTCCACAGGTGTTGCTGGCAGGGAATCTGAATGAAGAGAGCTGGAGTCACAAACAGTGGAGAGGGAGAAGGACTTTGAAGGTGTCCCACACCTTCCAGTTAAGGAGCTGTTGGGAAAGATAGAGGGGAAGTATTAGGGGGGCAGACTGGGGTTCTTACAGAGACAGAGAGCTCAGATCTCAATGAAGCATCAAACAAACCATATCAGTGCTTGGATTGTGAAAAGAGCTCCATTAGCAAGGCACATCATCCCACCTCACAGGAAAGAAATGTCACAGGTCTGAAACCATCGGAATGCTTAGAATGTGGAACGAGCTTCAGTCACAAGGCTAGTTCTACTTCACATTTTAAAAAATCCACGCAGGAGAGAAACCATAGGAAGCAAGTCTAGAGTGAGAGACTAGGTTGATGTCCAAAGTTTCCAGAAACTCTCCTTGTTGTGGGTGAGCTGAGAGTTTGTTTCAGTGCTTTTTTTCCTGGGGGGAGGCAGGGGGACACATACCCCTAAACATTTTGTGAATCTAAGTTTGGCCTCATTGAGGGGCAGTATTTCAATATGAGTAGGAAAATGAGAGTACCCCTAAACATATTTTTAAAAGAAAAAAAGCAGTGGTTTGTTGAGACCCTGGGCGAGAACCCAGAGGTTGAGAGGGAGGGTGTGACAGAAGGGAAATGAATTTATTTTGGTTTATATACATTGGGAGCTTTGTATCAATTTTCATATGTAGCTGTGCATTTTGGTGGTATTTTCTCAAAGTGGTCTGTCATTTATTTTAGAAACCTTTTTATTATTTTCCAGTTAAAAGGATATACTGTATTTTTCACCCTATAGGACGCACCATCCCATAAGGCGCACCTAGTTTTTTTGGGGGGGAATAAAGGGGGGAAATTATTTTTTTTTCCCCGGCGTGGGGCTGGGGCGGGGGAAGCCCGAGCTTCCCCTGACCCCAGCCCCCAGAACAGGCAACTCTCCGCAAGCCGTGGGAGCCCGGCGCACGGCGCACGGCTCCCGTGCCTTGTGGAGAGCTGCGCGAAGCCTGGGCGTGCTGAGCTCAGTGAACTAGTCTCCTTTCCAGGTGTTGTTGTTGTTGTTGTTGTTGTTGTTGTTGTTGTTGTTGTTGTTGTTGTTTTTGCTATAAGTAATCGTGCTGCCTCTAGAAGAAAAGTGATAAGTTCCTTGTACAGTGGTACCTTGGTTCTCGAACTTAATCAATTCTGGGAGTCTGTTCGACTCCCAAAACCATTCGAAAACCAAGGCGTGGCTTCTGATTGGCTGCAGGAGCTTCCTGCACTAAAGCGGAAGCTGCAGTGGAAGTTTAACTTCCGGAAAACATCCGCAAACCAGAAAGACTTCAGGGGTTGTGGCATTCGGGAGCCTATTTGTTCAGGAGCCAAGCCGTTCGAGTACCAAGGTACCATTGTATAACCATCTGAGTTGAGTTTCTTTGAAGATTGTTAATAAACCTAGGCATGGATTACATCGTACGCCCTGGTTTGTACTGTAGTGAATAATATATCCAGGGGTTTTTTTCCTTTAAATTCTTTGGGGGGGGGCCAAGAGAGTGGGGCCCTAAACTATAGCTTGTTAAGCTTATACGCAAATCCAGCACTGGTGACTGTGCTTTGGGTTCATGCATTGTTTCACTGTGATTTAAAGACAAACGTAAGTTTGTATTTAAATTTATTTATTTATTTATTTATTTATTTATTTATTTATTTATTTATTGCATTTATATCCCAACTTTTTATCCATGGAGCTCAAGGTGGTTTCTGTAGTTCCCCCGTTGCTCATTCAATCCCCACCACAACCCTGTGAGGTAGAGGTTAGGCTGAGAGGGAGCAACTCTCACAAGGTCGCCAAGTGAGCTTCAGGGCCGAGTGGGGAATCGAACCCTGGTCTCCCAGGTCCTAGGCTGACATTTTAACCACTGCACTAAAGTAAAGGAACCCCTGACCATTAGATTCAGTCGTGACCGACTGTGGGGTCATCGCACTCATCTCGCTTTATTGGCCGAGGGAGCCGGCGTACAGCTTCCGGGTCATGTGGCCAGCATGACTAAGCCGCTTCTGGCGAACCAAAGCAGCGCACGGAAACGCCGTTTACCTTCCCGCCAGAGCGGTACCTATTTATGTACTTGCACTTTGCCGTGCTTTTGAACTGCTAGGTGGGCAGGAGCAGGGACCGAGCAATAGGAACTCACCCCGTTGCGGGGATTCGAACCACCGACCTTCTGATCAGCAAGTCCTAGGCTCTGTGGTTTAACCCACAGCGCCACCCGTGTCCCTTAACCACTGCACTACCACTGGCCAATTTCTCTACCCGCCCCCATCCCTAGTTTATAGGCAGCAGTCAGCTTGGTTTAGTGTGCAACAAGAGCCTTTCCTGATCTTTCTATTCTGAGTCAGAGAAAGTATTGACTCATCATGGTGACCCAACTCATTGGCTCTGTAGCATCCCTAATTCACACTCTTCCAGGAACAAGAGGACGGATGAATATGATGCAAAGATGATATCACCACCACTCCAACACTAAAACTCTGTACAGAAGGATGGGGGATGTTACAGTGAATGAGAATTTAAGCTAACTTGCACAAACTGGTCTGAACTCTTTGGCAACTCCATCGTCTTGTCCTACAACCATTTCCCCCCCCCCTTTTCTTTCTTTTTCTTCTCCATCCTGCAGCCTCCATCCCACGTTCTTCCTTCCTGCGGATTCCAGGCCAGGGCAAGACGAAAACACACATCACAGTTGAACCAGAAACCCTGAGGGAAGGACAGAGTGTCACCTTAACACCAGGACGTGTTGATCTGTTTAGCTGCCACTGGTACCGAGGGGCAGCTGAAGAGAAAAATAAGATATTTGTTTATTCCCTAAGTCCATTTGCTGAACAGAAAAATGGACCTGCCTTCAGTGGGAGGGAGTCTGGGGCCACAGACTGCTCCCTTCGCATCACAGATTTAAGGCTGAGCGACTCTGGAACTTATACATTAAGAATGGGAGGATTTCTACGAAATGAAATGGGAGCTACCAGTATAACCATCTCAGGTATTCCCCCCCCCCTTTCTCACCTTTTAGAGATGCCTTCAGATGTCCCCTCTCTTTTATCTGTCCAGAGTTGTTACATTCCTGCATTGCAAGGGGGTTAGACTAGATGTCCCTTGGATCCCTTCCAACAATTCTATGATCTACTAAGTTTTGCAGCTGCCAAGGACCAAGTAAATTTGCCTCCAGAACAACACCTTCTGTGGAGAAGCCCAATAATAATAATAATTAATATTATTTTATTATTTATATCCCACCCATCTGGCTCAGTTCAGTAATTATAAGTGAATCATGAAGGCTTGCTTATTTATTTATTTATTTATTTATTTATTTATTTATTTATTTAGGTTCTGCTAATGGGACACAGCTCCTTTCCTGGAGCAGCTTAGCAGAACAAAGTTTATGCTACCCAAATGTGCCCTAACCCCAAGCAAAATGCACATAAATCTCTCTCCCACACACCAGGGAAAACCCCAAAAGCTCCCTGGCCTTGACAACTGTTTGATTCCTGCATTAGCTTATAGTGGGTCAAAATTATGTGCCGAAAATAACAGGGTGCTACTTTAGAAGCTGCAAGATGCTTTTAAGATATTTCAGTGGCAATGTACTGCATACCCCTCAATGTGCTGCATACCCCTCAATGTGCTGCATACCCCTCAACCGTCCCGGTAAAACTGGGACATCCTGGTTTTCCCCCCGCCAGAGAACAGCTGCCATTTTGAATGCCGTGATCTTGCATGATTTCGCATTGCAAACTCGCCCTGAACAAGCACTTTTTCAGGGGTGCGATCACGTGACTCATGCGGAAGTATGGCCCTGGAAGGCAGCATCCCGGTTTTTTGTTGCGACGTGTTGGAGGCTAGGCTACTGTAATGATCCCCTGCTATACAGTGGTACCTCGGGTTAAGAACTTAATTCGTTCTGGAGGTCTGTTCTTAACCTGAAACTGTTCTTAACTTGAAGCACCACTTTAGCTAATGGGGCCTCCCGCTGCTGCCACACCGCCGGAGCACAATTTCTGTTCCCATCCTGCAGCAAAGTTCTTAACCCGAGGTAATATTTCTGCATTAGCGGAGTCTGTAACCTGAAGCGTATGTAACCTGAGGTACCACTATGCTAAGTAGCAGCCTCGAAGTGGCCTTCTGTAGTAGCTACAATTGAAGAGACCTTAATCCAGCGGTTCTCCACCTGTGGGTCCCCAGATGTTGTTGGACTACAACATCCCATCATACCTGAGCTCTGGCCTTGCTAGCTAGGGGTGATGGGAGTTGTAGTTCAACAACATCTGGGGACCCACAGGTGGAGAAAGGCTGCCTTAAGCAGATTCAGTGACCACGAGGACCCACAAATGACGACTGTCTTTCTGTTTCATCTGCAGAAATCCTCTCCAACCCGGTCCTGCGGCCGACAGAATCCCTAGTGGCAGAGAACACAACTGTCTCCTTACACTGCAACACCTCTGACCGCCTTGACGTCTCCATCCTTTGGTTCAAGGATGGTAATCCTGTCCCATCTAAGACTGGGCTTTCTGACCGGAACCGAACCCTCATGCTAACTGGCATCACCAAAGAGGACGAAGGGATCTATAGGTGTCAGGCAGTCAACCCTGTCAGTAATGCTATAAGCAACCCCAGTAGGATAACTTTGGCATGTGAGTAATCCACTAATAAACAAGGAACACCTTTCCTCCTGACTCTGCTCTCCATGCTAGTGGTTTCTAACTCGCTAGCGCTTTTTGTGTGGAGGTAGACTATGGTGGGACGCGGATGGCACTGTGGGTTAAACCACAGAGCCTAGGACTTGCCAATCAGAAGGTCGGTGGTTTGAATCCCCGCGATGGAGCTCCCGTTGCTCGGTCCCTGCTCCTGCCAACCTAGCAGTTCGAAAGCACGTCAAAGTGCAAGTAGATAAATAGGTACCGCTCTGGCGGGAAGGTAAACGGCATTTCCGTGTGCTGTTCTGGTTCGCCAGAAGAGGCTTAGTCATGCTGGTCACATGACCCAGAAGCTGTACGCTTGCTCCGTTGGCCAATAAAGTGAGATGAGCGCCACAACCCCAGAGTCGGCCACGACTGGACCTAATGGTCAGGGGTCCCTTTACCTTTACCTAGATTATGGTGGTGAGAGAAAGGTAACATGCAATGAACGCCTCATTCTAGGAGTCGACGGAGGGTGGGGGTGGGAGCAAGCTGTCAGCAGAGAAGCCATCAGAGTGGCTCTGACGGAGAACTGCAGGGTCTGCCACCCGTCTGTCATCGCTCTCAGTGCTTACATCCAGACTGGACTGAGGTCCAGTTCCGAGGGCCTTCTGGCAGTTCCCTCACTGTGAGAAGTGAAGCTACAGGGAACCAGGCAGAGGGCCTTCTCAGGGATGGTTCCCACCCTGTGGAACGCCCTCTCTTCAGATGCCAAGGAAATAAACAACTACAGTGGTACCTCGGGTTACAGACGCTTCAGGTTACAGACTCCACTAACCCAGAAATAGTACCTCGGGTTAAGAACTTTTCTTCAGAATGAGAACAGAAATCGCGTGGCAGCAGCGGGAGGCCCCATTTGCTAAAGTGGTACCTCAGGTTATGAACTGTTTCAGGTTAAGAACAGACCTCCAGAATGAATTAAGTTCTTAACCTGAGGTACCACTGTATCTGACTTTTAGAAGACACCTGAAGGCATCCCGTTTAGGGAAGTTTTTAATGTTTATTGCATTAATAATAATAATAATAATAATAATAATAATAATAATAATATTCTATTGGAGGCTGCCCAGAGTAGTTGGGGAAACTCAGCCAGATGGGCAGAGTATTATTATTATTATTATTATTATTATTATTATTATTATTATTATTATTATAATATTGACTCCTCCTCACCTGGTCCTGTCTGTTCACTATCCCTCAAGCACCCTGTTTCTAGCACTTCCCAGCTCCTCTAAGGTGTGGCCAGAATCCCACCTCCCATCCCCAGTCTCGAAATCCTCTTCCTCTGCGCCTTCCTTGAGCAGCTCTTGGTTGGGCAGATTCTGCCCTTCTTTCTCATGTAGCCAGTCCCTGACATGGCAGTGCTTAAGTACCGGTAATGCTGACGGACTCACCATCTGAAGAGGCTCAGAGCTGCACCCCGGTAAAACCCGGTTTACCCAACAGAGTAAGCTCTGCTCCTAACTGTTTGGTGGACAGTTTTGCTGCTGTTTTTTGCTGGTCCAGAAACGCTCACTGGGGGGAGGTGCATACAGGATAATGCCCCCCCCCTACCATATTTCAAGCCCCTTGCTTCTACCATAGGGTCTATAGAGGCTAGATTACAGGCAGTCCTTAATTATGACATCGCTCAGTCTCTTAAAAATATGCCTTGCTCTTCAGATTCTTCTCCTTTCAGTTCTGCTGAAGCCCTCGCTGGGACTGTTATCGGGTCTCTGGCTGCAATACTGGTGCTGATGGGAACCCTGACTTACCTCTTTCTCCGTGAGTAAACCAGAGCAGATCCCAGACTTCAGGAGACCCTTGTCAGGGCGGGGGCTGAAGTAGCTGCCATGGGCTGCAGAAGCCCAGTAAGCAAGGGTTTGGAGGGTGGGGGGCAGGGCCAGGGCCAGCAGTTGTTGCAGAGTAGCAATATTGCACAGCTAGGTAGCTAAACATGTGTAAGACTGACTCCAGACTTGCAGGTGCCCGTCATCGGAATGGCAGAACTTCTTCTCCGGTTGTACCCACCCCTCAGGTATATGAGAATGATCCACCATCTGGAGAAAGAAAACCTCAGGTGAGTGAATCAGGGGGCCTCTAGATGGGGGTTTGTCGTGAGATGGATATTGTGGGATGTGATCCATGAGAGGCAGTCAAGTACAACATTCCTTGTAATGCTAGAGAAGACATGCGAGGGAATGTTTGGTCCAGCCAGTCGAAACTTCCTGTTCCTCTTGGCTGGAGCATCCTTCCTTTTGCATGTGATAGAAGGTGGTTGTGACCTAACCTGTCCAGGTAACAAAAGGACGAGTCACACAGCACACCTCTCTCTTTTTGACCAGCTTTTAGCTAGGACTGCTCTGCACTGGGATTATTCCCCCATATGGTTTAGATCCCCATGTACATATTTGTAACTAAGTCTGCCTTCAGGAATCCAACTGTGAACTGATGTGAGTAAACTTATTTTATCAACTTTGAATAAGATTGTGGCATCTTTATACTTTTAAGAGGGATTCAAGAAAGCTTATCCGAAACAGATTGAATTGTATAATAGTGAGAGGCTTACACGAACCTGCAATCAGCTATCTGCTGTGCATGTAAAAAGGGGGGGAATGTAACTCTGCTACATAAAGGAACTTGCTAGCGCAGGTTAGGAAGGATATTAATAAACAATATATCCTCTCCTGCCACCCTGAACATTCCCACAGATATTACTCATACAGGCAGATTTTTCATTGAGTTCACAGCCTTCCTTTGGCATCAAGATGCCAGCCAATATTTTCCCCTATGTGGTATTGATTTCCCCTTTTCCTGGAGAATGTTGGCCACAATCCATTCGCAAGAACTCAAAGATTCAGCAGATGTCTGCTAATATAAGCTTCGGCATATTTTTGTGTTCTATCCAGGTTAAGTCTGAAAGCTCCTCCAAGGCCAGCAACACATATGAGGTGAGTAGAAGGTCCCTTGCCCTTTGAAATGTTTGGAAAATTTCAACTAGGCTCAAAATATCCATTATCAACCAAATAATAGCCCATTACTGAAAGATCTGCATTGGCCTCCACTTTGATTTCAGGCACACGTCAAATTGCTAGCCTTAAGCTTCTCTCATACAGTTTAGGGCCTTAGAGTTCCCCTTCTCCCACAGGTAGCTGCCCAACCATTTGGACCATCTTCTGAAGCCCTTTTCCAGATTCCTGCCGCCTTGTGGGTGGCAGCCACAAACAGAGCCTTTTCTGAGTGGCACCCCAAGTCTGGAAGTCATCCACAAGGGAAGTTTGTCTGGCACCAGCACTGCTGTCATTTGGCTACCCAGTGCAAAGGTGGGCAAATTTCCTGTAATAGAAATTGGTAAAGGGCACCGAGGTTCCCAGCCGATATAAATTATCCAGACAAAAGGCACTTGCATTGATTTGCTTCTCTTCTTACATGATGTTCTGCTTCCAAGAATATAAATAAGGTCACCAGCCTTAGTCTCATGCTACCCAGGAAAACAATTCAAAACCAAAATAGTTCTGACTTTCTTGTTTCCACCTGACTCATCTCCATTTTCTCTTTAGAAATTGCAGCCCAGAATCCATTCTGTCTACGAAGAGATAAAGAGATAAGACACGGACCCAGCAACTTCCTCTCCGCTGCTGAGGCTTCTCCTGGGCCCTCAAGCCTCCCTCTTTCCCATTCAGATCTCTTCCTTTCAGCTGCAGCTGAGTAACTGTAGGGACCAGGACATTTTCTCTGCAGGGCCAGGTGTCAGGAGTGCAGGCAGGAGCCAGGCCCTGTGACCAGTAGGACTTTGCAGGACTGGGGCCTTCCTAAGTTTGTTCTGAAGAGGCAAGGCACAGCCGCACAGGTGAGGCCAATTGGTAACTCACAGCACCTGGTGGCAAGAGCCGGGAAGGGATATAAGGTCAGCATTTCCCTTCGGCTTTTTGCCATAGCAACATGTTCCCTGCCTTGCTATATTTGGCTCCTTGACTCCTTGCTTCTTGATCCTCGGACCCCTGATTTCGTGACTCCTTGCTTCTTGATCCCCGGACCCTTGGCTTCTTGACTCCGGCTCTCTGACACTCGGATTCTGGGCTTCCTGACTCCTGGCTTCTGGACTCCCATTCCTGCTCCCACCCCGCCATCTTGCCCCCGGTCCTGACGTCCCCAGCTGGGACTTCGATCGCCCATGAACCGGACCGTGACACCAGGTCCTTCTGGAAATCCTAGTCCTTGTTCTGAACAAAGGAACCAGCCTTGGTCCCCAAGGCACTCTCACGTTGGGAAAGACTTGCAGATACTGAGACAGAGACACAAAGGAAGTTCTCCCTGGAAAGGCCAAACAGAATTGCATCTCGCTAGACTACAGGATTAATGCTGAACAGGCGAGGAATCGCCATGAAAATTCATCAACCTTTTTGTGTACGCCTCTCCTAATAAACACATTTTTGTATGCATTTTTTGACTAGCGTTCAATTTTTTGCAAGCACTTTCTCTGAAGGTGATGCATCTTTTCCTGTCGTTTTCATGACTATATTCCTTATTACTCACACTTTCCCTTAAAATATACATGTTTGTATGCATGTTTGCTGAACGGCATTGCAAGATTCAGGTGCGTGTGAATTCTGTAGGATGCCTGCATTTTCGTTCCCATATTGTTTGGGAAATTTGCACATTTGATATATTTGCCTTCAGTGCAAACTGAACTTGCCTTAGGAACATGCTGTCCATCTGTGCTCTGCAACACCAGATCAAATATTGCTGGGCTCAACCTCCCATGAACCCCCACCATGCTGCTTGTATCTGATTGGCCCTTTTCCTGGCTACAATCAGAGGAAGTTTCTCCACTCCCCAGCCTGATTCATTTGCCGTGTCCCCATCCCTTCCTTCCCCATTCCCCTCTGCCATCCATCATCTGCAGCACCCAAGCCTTTGCACTCCTCTCTGCCCCCACCCATTAGCAGTCACTGGACGGAGGGAGGGGAGGAAGGAAGGAGGGGAGCTAGGAAGGAGGGGAGCAGGGCTGCCCCACCCAGTCTCCTACCGCAGGAGGAGGAGGGGGAGGCATTGAAGGAACCCAGGCATCCTGGTCCTGCTGGCGAGAGCATCCCGCTGAAGTCAAGCCCTGGAGGAGGAGGCAGCAAGAGCATCTGAGGGGAGGGGAGCTGTGGTAACAGAGAAGGAAAAGAGGCAATGAAAGTGTTAGAAAGCCAAAGAAAGTCTTTTTTGGTTAACATCCAGGCCTAAATGGCAATGCAAGTGTGCCCTCTTGCTCCATCAACCACAAGAAAACCAAAGGAAATCAAGCAGAGGTTACGACAACTGAAAGGAAACTACAACTAATCCAGAATGCGGCCGCTAGACTGGTGACTGGGAGTGGCTGCTGAGACCACATAACACCGGTCCCAAAAGACCTACTTTGGCTCCCAGTACGTTTCTGAGCACACTTCAAAGTGTTGGTGCTGACCTTTAAAGCCCTAAACGGTCTTGGCCCAGTATACCTGAAGGAGAGTCTCCACCTCCATCGTTCTGCCCGGACGCTGAGGTCCAGCTCCGAGGGCCTTATGGCAGTTCCCTCACTGCGAGAAGCCAAGTTACAGGGAACCAGGCAGAGGGCCTTCCCGGTAGTTGTGTCCACCCTGTGGAATGCCCTCCCATCAGATGTCAAAGAAATGAACAACTATCCAACTTTTAAAAGACATCTGAAGGCAGCCCTGTTTAGGGAAGCTTTCAGTGTTTGGTGTTTTATGGTGTTTTTAATATTCTGTGGGGAGCCACCCAGAATGGCTGGGGAAACCCAGCCAGATGGGCGGGGTATAAATAAATTGTTGTTGTTGTTGTTGTTAAGTGTTCAGGAGTTTGACCAACAATGCATGAAATATGGGCTCACTCCTGCTGCAAAAAATAATACGCCAATGCCTTGGGGCGTGGTGCGGGGTTAAACGCCAGATCTATTAATCCTAAATTAAAACTAAAAATGTGAAAGTAGGGCCCCAAGTCATGGTTGGAAATCTAAGATGGGTCTCAGGTCTGGACTGGTTTGGCTATCACTGTTTCGAACCTCTTCTGTAATGAACCCTAAAGTTGCCAACTCCTTGTGCACACTCTTCATCTCAGATCACATCTTTGCTCCCAATGCAGAGAGGTGGGTCCTGCCGAGTTACATATTTGGGTGAGAAGTTCCCGGAGTGGCTTGCCTGATAAGGGCATAGGAGGAAGTGAACGAAAAAGCTTGGTTTGGATGATTTCCAACCCTAGGGGGGGAAACCCAGTGCTGAAAATTCAGCGGCCAAGTTCCTGTTTCTCTGATTTGCTCAGAGCCAGCAGTGGTGCTGGAACCAGGTGCTAGGCAAGGAGTAGAGAAAGACCCCAGAACACTAGCTGTGAAGGGACAGAGAGCCAAACCGGTCCTTCAGGAAGTGCACTCACAAGATGGACAGGCCACACAGAACCCATGGTTGGAAGGTCTCCTGGAAGATGCTGCTCTTAGCAGGTGAGAGGTCAGCACCCTGCAATGGGGAGGACTTACTTGGGGGGAGTTGAGGATGCTGGAGGAATTTGGTCTTTTAGCACAGATCTGCATCTCTCCCACTAATGCAGCTATCGAAACCTAACTCTGCACCCGATTTCATCCCTCTCCAAATGTTGTGGTGCAGTTCTCAAGAATTCAAATTAGAGGAAGGTGTTGTTTTGAGTGAAAATACCTTTTTTAAACATGTGTTTATATGCAAAAGGCCTGCTAGGGACCACCCTGTTGCACACTCGGTTTCCTACCTTCTAGGATGCAGAATCCGGACCCCATTTCCAAAGGGGTTGCTGGTAAGAGCCCTGGAAGAGGGCACAAAAACTCCTTTTGGAATGAAAGAAGCTTACATGCAGCTGAGCTGGGGGTAGGATCGTGACCTCAGAGACTTCTCAAGAAGGAGCTCTTAGGGTAGCACCAGCGGTATTAGAAACCAAGATATGAAAGCTAGGAGCTAAATGGCATTTTAAGCCTAGGTTATGGGCGCAACAACAGAATGTCTAGGCACGCTTTTTTTAATAACAAAAATATAAAGCTGAATATTCTTAAGAGGGTATCTTCTCCAGTCTTCAGAGAGTAGCTGGAAGTGGGGACACAGAAAAGGACCCTCCTTTCCTTCCCCTCTGCAGTTTTAATCTGAAATCTTCGGCGCAGTACTGCCCCCAGAGCTCAGAAACTATTCACGCTGATGAAATTCCCTGTCTCAAAGTGTGCCTGGAACAATGGGAGTTTTGAACGCTGAACACCAGAGGACCAGGTTGTGGTCCTTTCTGAGCCAGAGATGGAGTGGCAAATTCTCTTGGAGGAGGAACCTGGGTACCCAATGAGATGTGGGCCTTCTGAGTAGAAAGGACTCATCCTGAGTCCCTGAAGGGGGTGAGCACAGACAGGGGCACAGACCTCCTTCACTGGGCCCCTTTACACTACTCTTTTCTTACCTAGAAGCATGGGAGGGCCTTGGAAGGGGAAGTGCCAGAACGTTCCCCCTTTTTTCATGCCCCAGAAGGTGGCTGAGGCTGAGCTGCCAGGAAAGGAACTGACTCGCTTGCCCAATAAAGTAAGGGCTGTACTTATTGTTTGCAGAATTCTTGAGCGCAGGGGAGGCCCAGGACATGTTGCTGGTGTGTACAAAATGCCAACGAAATAATAATAAAATAACAATAATTTATTATTTGTACCCTGCCCATCTGGCTGGGTTTCCCCAGCCACTCTGGGTGGCTTCCAACAAAATATTAAAATACAAAAATCTATCAAACATTAAAAGCTTCCCTAAACAGGGCTTGGGGGGAAAGTCTGGTAGTTGTTTTTGTCTTTGACATCCGGTGGGAGGGCGTTCCACAGGGCGGGTGCCACTACCGAGAAGGCCCTCTGCCCTTGCCACCATGCCTGCGCTGCCGCCAACTCCACCATTGCAACAAGGTAGTGGCAGCAGCCAGGGTGCCACATCAGCAGCCGGGAGCGCTAGGGTGAAATGGCAGCAGGTGGCATGGTGGCATGGGCAAAGCCACAGCAGGGCTAGCAGTGGCACAATGGCGGGGCTGGACCTGCCGCCTGAGGCGCATTATTTGGCCAGCCTTGCTGGGATCAGTGAAATGGACTGGGGTATTTTGAGTGCATTTGTAATGCTTGGTTCCTAATGAGTGTTAATGCATATATATAATCAGCTATGACTTCAAAATGATGTGAATATCATACAACACAAATCCTCAAAACATTTTAAAAGGGCACTGGACGTCAATCAACCACAGTCCTGGTTAAAGATGAATATTTTTGCCTGGCGCCTAAAGGTGTATAATGAAGGCGCCAGCCAAACCTCCCTGGGGAGAGCATTGTACAAACGTGGAGCCACTGCAGAAAAGGCCCTGGTGTGCTCGCTTCGGCAGCACATATACTAAAATTGGAACGATACAGAGAAGATTAGCATGGCCCCTGCGCAAGGATGACACGCAAATTCGTGAAGCGTTCCATATTTTTAATTCGTGACCAGAAGAAAGAGACAGTGGAGGAGGACTGGAAAAAATTTAAAATCTATCTTAAAAATTGTTGTAAAATTTCGGAATGTTAAGATGTCAAGGGATTGGATACAAAGAATTACAGCTATAAATTGAAATTTATAAAATAGAATTTTTTTAAAGAGAATTAAATATAAAAATGGGATGAAGAATTGCTAAAAATTTTTAAAATTTGGATGCAGGGAAGGGGAGGTTTGGGGAAGTCGTGTTATGTTTATTTGTTTTTTGTTTATGTTGTAAAATCAATAAAAATTATTTTTAAAAAAAACAAAAAAACAGAAAAGGCCCTGGTGTTGCCACCCTCTCACAAAGGAGGAACACGAAGAGGGGCCTTAGAAGATGATCTCAGGGTTCGGGTCAGTTAATATGTAGAGAGGTGGTCCATATGAAGGTCTTTTTCCTTCTTCTCCACCCGACAGATTTCATCCTGAGTTCTTGCTTCCTGATGACTCAAGCCCAGGACAGTCTTGGAAGGCCCTTCACGACTGAAGGAAATTCTCCAGAATCACAGACTGCCGTCTTCACAACAGAAGGTACTGACCTAAAGCAACTTACTATCTGCTCTGGGATCAAGAGACAATTGATGAGAGAAATTGGATTTTTATCTCTTATCAGGTGCCATATATACACAGCTCTTGCTATCCAAACACAATGCATTCTCAGGAAATCCTTTTGTTAGGTGACTGTTCGCAAGTCAATGATTTCCACGGATTCCTATGGGAAAATTTCTATTGCGTTCCCAACCATGAAATTCTTACCCCCAAATGAAATTCCCCCCAGGGAAAACCTGGGGAAACCCTCTGAAACCTTGCAAGGGGCAAATGAAGGGCGAAATGCTCTCTAATTTGACCGATCTCTTCCACTTCCTCCCTCCCACCATGGTTTCTGGCGAAACGCCTGCCATTGATGAGGGACAACCCCCCAAGAAGTTGTTTAAGGATGCATGCAGGTCCAGGTGTTTGGATATCAGAATCTGCAGTGTATATAGCCAGGTTGGGTACTAACACCTCATGTTTGGATAAGTGAATTTTCACATAGTGAGGGTTTGGATAGCGGGACCTCTGTGCTGTGGACAGGAAAATGTATCTGCCTTCATTGGGTGGGAAACTGGGGTCTCAGATTTAAGGCTAAGTGACTCTGGAACATATACACCATAAATGCAAGAATTTCTGGGCTGTTATGAAAATGATATATCGATGGTATCTAACACCGTGCAAATTGGCAAAAATGTATAAATCTAAATCAAATAATTGTTGAAAATGCAAATAGAAAGAAGGTTCTTTTTATCATATGAGGTGGTTTTGTAGGAAGGTTAAAGATTACTGGGAAATGATATGTAATGGATTGAAAAGGATGTTTAAAATAATGTTTGTAAAAAATAAAAATAAAAAACCCAGAAGCTTTTCTTTTGGGAATTAAACGGACAGAACTACCTGAACTGTATAGAAACTTATTCATGCATACTACTACAGCGGCAAGAATGTTACTTGCCCCAAAATGGAAAGAAGTAGAAGTCCCAGCAAAGGAAGAATGGATACAAAAACTTATGGAATATGCAGAAATGGCAAAACTTACCGGAAGAATAAGAAATCAAGATAACAAACTTTTTATAAAAGAATGGAAATAGTTTGTGGGATATTTACAGAGAAATTTGAAACAGATAAGAACACTGGCAGGATTATTGTAATAACCTGCAGTTTCATAAGAGTATATATTTAAAGTAGATGAATAAATGAACAAATTAAGTTAATTTGGATATACAGAAGATGTTAAAAATAAATTTAAGGAACCAGAAAAAGAGGGGGAAGTGAGTCAAGTTTTGAAGTGTTAAAATGACTGTAAATTTATGGAAATGTATAAACTTGAAAAATCATTAAAAAAAATAATAATCTCTGGGATGTGAAACGGAATATGAACCTAACCATCTCAGGTATGTTCCCCCCTAGTTTCCCATCTTTTAGGGGGACGCCCTCAGTATGTTCCTTTTATTCACCCAGAGCTGAGTTCTCTTTTCAGTCTCTACATTTTTAGGGAAAGTTGCTTTGTGACAGTATATGTCTCAGGTAAAATTACACCTGAAAGAAGGATAAAGAAGGATAAGACATTTTTTATGTATGCATCTACAGCAGCAAGAATACTTATAGCAAAATATTGGAAGACACAAGATCTTCCCACGCTGGAAGAGTGGCAGACGCAGTTGATGGACTATATGGAATTGGCCGAAATGACTGGCAGAATCCGGGATTTGGATGAAGAGACAACGGAAGAAGATTGGAAAAAAATTAAGGACTATTTGCAAAAACAATACAAGCTATATGAATGTTAAGAATCTGCATGTTTTGGAACTTAGCTCCTGCAACTAGATCGAGAAAATGGGAAGATAAGTTACACTTAAGAAAAAGTTGAAATTTAAGGTTATTATATTTTTTATTTTAAGGCATAAATATTAGATAGAAGGCACCTTAAAATTAGAAGTGAAATATTTTGAAAGATATAAATAAGATACGAAACAAGGTAATAATTTGCTGATATGTTTTATTGTAAAGAATGCAGGGTGAGGGAGGTGTGGGGAAGTCCAGCTAACAATTTAAAAATGTATTTTGAAAGTTGGAGTATTATTTATTTTTCTTCTTTTTTCTTCTGTAAACTGAAAATGCAATAAAAACGTTTTAAAAAAATAAAAAATAAAATTGCATGTATATTGGAAGAAATTCACGCTTAAAACGTTGATGAATTTTCACAAGGAGGTGTATTTTCTTTTCTATAAGTTTCAAACGAATGTGGAGAACTGAACCCAACCCAAGACTGGAAAAAATGAGAAACAGAAATGGATGTATTTGCTTATCCGTAGTCTGGAGGGGGCCCAAGTCCTCTTCCTTTTCCTTGAAGTTAGTGGTCCTTTTCTCTGTCCATCCCCACTGTCAGGAATGAGCCAGCTCCTAGTGGAACTTCACAGCTAGCTGGAGAAAAGAGGGTTAGATCTGATGCAGGCTGAACAGTGGCGAGTGCCCAGTGCAACTCCCTTGGACATTGAAATGCCGGTTGCCAAGGGAACAACTGAGAGTGGGCTGGAACACAGCCAAAGCTCTCAGGAAGTTCAAACAGATGCAAGCAGACAAAGAGATAGTCTGTCAGAATGGGAAGAGGCTGGAGCTAATCCAATAAGTCCGAAGAGTTGGCGAAAGGGAGGGCTGCTAGACAGGAAGCAAAACAAGAGACTAAAGGTGCGAAAGTTCAGTATCTTCTGTAGGAACCGGAAGGAGTCTTCAGAAGGGTCATCTTGAGTAATAATGTCAGCGGCTTCGTTAGAGCTGTCCAGAGTTATCTGTTAGTTTTTACAATAAATCCTCCTTATTAACTACCTACGCTTACTCCTTTTTAATTACCTACGCTTACGCCGGAACCTGGACTCCTGGCACCCACCCTGCAGCTGCCACCCATTTCATCTTCTTCTCAATGCATTCACAAACTGCGACCAGGACCATAATATCAACGACAGAGGAACTATCAGATCTACACAAAGAAAAGAACTTCACTGATACAGAAACAGGTGGGAACTCAGAGCAATAGTTTGACCTCCAAGTACTGAGGGGAGGGGAACTCTTACATTTCCAGTTCTGAGCAGCAAGCAGAGGTGCTAACCTTGCTCCTTTCAGATCAAGGGATGGATTTCACCTAGCAACTGAAGTTCCTAAAAATATTCTCTGCAGGCCCAGACAACCCTTCAAAAAGTGTGGTGGCCACCATCGTCATCATTGTGGTTCTGCTGGTACTGGTCGGAGCTGGGTTTCTGCTTTACTTCTTTCTCTGTGAGTAACACACTGGAACCTGGGAGCACAAGACTCCCAACCATGAGAAAGAAATGATGGTTCGTGTCCAGAGCAGGAAGGAGATGGGGAACCTGGAGTCTCCCCCTTATTAAGGAAGGAGATATGTTTGTAGGCTTAAAATCCATCCCTTTCCTTAGACCCTTTGAAGACCCTGTAAAAAGTGCTCCTAGGAACCTAGGAGATCATGCTAGTGGTCCATCTAGCTCAGGACGGTCAACACTGACAGGCAGCAGATTGCAAGCAGGGGTCATGAATCACAGAATCATAGATCAGTAGAGTTGAAAGAGACCCTGAGGATCATCCAGTCCAACCCCCTGCAATGCAGGATTATTATTATTATTATTATTATTATTATTATTATTATTATTATCATTATTATTACCCCACCCATCTGGCTGAGTTTCCCCAGCTACTCTGGGTGCCTCCCAACAGAATATTATTATTAGTAATAATAAAGCGATAAAGCATCAAACATTAAAAACTTTCCTAAACAGGGCTGCCTTCAGATGTCTTCTAAAAGTCAGATAGTTGTTTATTTCCTTGACATCTGATGGGAGGGTGTTCCACAAGGCGGGCACCACTTCCGAAAAGGCCCTCCATCTGGTTCCCTGTAACTTCACTTCCTGCAATGAGGGAACTGCCAGAAGGCCCTTGGAGCTGGACCTCAGTGTCCGGGCTGAACGATGGGGGTGGACATGCTCCTTCAGGTATATGCAGCTGTCCCATGCGGGGATCAAACTTGCAATCTTGTCATTATCAGCACCATGCTGTAACCAACTGAGCTATCCCATCTCTCCCAGCCCAACCTGGAGATGCTGCTGGGGTTGGCACCTGGGACCTTCTGCATACAGGGCAGGTGTTCTACCACCAAGCTGCCTTATAAGAAGTCTTTCTTTTGTTCCATCTTGATCAGTATTGTCTACACTGAATGGTCCAGAGATTTAGAGAGGGGGTCTCCCAGCCTCACCTAGAGGTGCCCCCGGGGACGGAACTAGGGGTGTTGTGCTTGCAAAGCAGATCCTCTCCCACTGAGGAATGACGACCCTTCCCCCTTGCCCTTCATGCCCTGTAGAGACCACATTTGACTAGGATGACGCTGCTGATACCAATGTAGGGTTTGGATGTTAACATTTGACTCTGAACCTCCTCCCTTTCTCAGGCATCCATCGTAAGAGCCACGGGACACCCACCCAGGTCTTCTCCGTAACACCGTTATATGAGAACATCTCCCCTGCTCAAAAGGTGAGGCCTCAAGTGGGCAACACAAAGGCTTTGGGGAATCAGCTTCCTCCCCTGTGGCAGTAAATAAGATCAAACGAAAGGAACGTCTTACCAGTTAGATTCTTTAATAATCACAGCGAGAGATAAAAGAATATGTCTACCTAGAAATGGCAGTGCTCCCAATTAAGGGTCACTCCCCCCCCCATTAATCTGCATCATTCCTATGTCTTGTAATCTGAGGTTGTACCCTCTGCACTTTCTGCTCTGCCACTTTCTGAGCTTTCCGTGACTTTGGAGAAGGCGGGTGAATGCTATCCAGAGATTGTGAATCTGTTAACCCTCTCTCTTCCAGTGTTTCTTCTGCTAGCTGTTCCCCATCCAGTATTTCCCAGCTTCTGCCTTCTGAACTATATCCCTCCGCAAACCACTGTTCCAAATCTATACTGTCCTCCTGCTCCTGGGAAGATTCAGGATCAGGGAGAGGGGGAAACTCCCACCATTCTTCCTCTGTGCAGCCCTCCTCAGCACAGTCCCTGACAACTATTCAGCATTGGCCTTCAGATTTTGAGGTGCTGTCGAGAGCATAACAGTCCTTGCCCAGGGGAATTTCCCAACTTTAAACAGGAAGATATGTATTTATTAAAATGCATAGTAACAAATGTATCACATGATAATCTCCACCCCACAGTGATTTTTCAGGTGCTACATTAACACAAAGCTCAGGCTAAGAGACAGTAGCTCAGAAGTGCCCAAACTCTCTTTAGGATTGAAGTTGTTGAACTTTTTTTAGGATTTAACCCCAGGACATATACTGCCACGGGGGCTGAATTAAATCGACTGGTGGGCTGGATTAGGTCCCTGAAATAGACTTTGGACATGGCTGCAGTATCTGGTCACCCAGTAAGCTTCATGGCTGAGCGGGGATTTGAACCAATAAATGCCCTTCAACCATTTTTCATTCATCCAGGTCGTGCCCAACAGTTCCTCTGAAGCTGACCAGCATTATGAGGTAAGCATTAGCAGGATCTCTTCACGATTTACTCTTCAGAAAAGACCCGGAAGAAGCCCATATTAGGCAATAATTTTGGAGGTGGTGCTGGGTGCACTCCAGGGAGCCTAGATGCAAAGGAGAGATGGGCTCTTGTGTCTCTGACAGCTGGTCAGAGGACGGGATTTCTTACCTTTCCCTCCTCCCAGGCACAAACATCAATCATGTCACCTGATGCACTGCCTCCATTTCTTCTCTAGAGTCTGCAGCATGGAGATCAGAATGTCTACAACGAGTTGATGTTCAGACAAAACCCATCGGAAGTCCCCTCTGTTGGGTCATCTTCTTGACCCTCGTTGCTCATCCCTTGTCAGAGGAGATGTGCTCATTTCAGCACATCTGAAGTGGGGATATCATATCTCCATCAAAATGGACCCTCCTTCCTTCGAGGCCCGTCCTTCCGCAAACCCTAGCCCTCGCTTCGAATGAGCAGCCACAACAAATCAGCATCGGAAGAAGAGTCTGCTTCCTCATGACCCTGCTCTCGTCTTAAGATGGAGAGGCTTTCCCAAACATCTCTGCTTGCAAAGGGATTGTGGGTGGTGAATGTTGAGGTTTTTGGGTGGGAATTTTTGTAATTTGGCTGAGATGGATAAATACTGGTCATACAGGGCGAGTCTTTTAAAAGAGGCCCCGTGGAACATGTGTACTCTATATCCATGGGGCCTCTTTTAAAGGACTCACCCTGTATAATAAAAAGGAGAATTCACTGGATGCCTAGATCCAGGTTTGGGGCAAGTCGTCTTTGGTGAGAGAGCTCCAGCAGAGATTTAAAATCACTAAACACGCGGCGAAGTAAAGCATGGAAATATAGGCTGCTGGACCTTTAAAATATCCCCTTCTTGGTTGCTTCCAAAGCTCCCCACTGCCCTCAGCATAGAAAGAGACCACAAATTTGGTAAGTTAAAAATGGTTTACTTGCAAACTCTTCGTGACCCAGACTCTTCTCTCCTCCTGCTTTTTCAGTAGCAGGAGCGGGCACATGTGGGAATGTTCAGGGATGCGGGAGAGGATATATTGTTTGATTATAGCCTTTTCAACTTGTGTTAACAAGTTCACAATTTAGCAGAGTAACATTCCCCTTTTTAAACTTGCAGCGGATGCGTTTGCTCAGGCTCTCTAAAGCCTCTATAATTACTGTTCTGGTATTTCCTCTTATTCCCTCATAAAAGATAAGACACGACACAGTCTTCACATTCTGTTCACAATAGGATCCCAGAAGTCCGACTTAGCTTAGAAAGCACCTGGAAACTATCTCATAAGGAGACAGTCCCTTTGTCCTCTTTTGGCTAAGCAGATGTTGCTTCTTCGATGCATGTAGTCAAAGAGAGAGAGATGGCTGCCCTGCCCTGTGCTTTTGTCACTACCTGCACAGGTGAGGCCACGCCCACCTCTAGTCACATGCAGAGGAAGTCTGTCGCAGCCCAGAAGGAAACAGGAAGTTTACCTGCTGGCTGGACAAACATTCCTCCCCATGTGTAAACATGTTCACTCTAGGAATGTTGTACTTGACTGCTCTTGTGTTTCACATCCCACAGCACAAAGATGACCTTGGGTCCCCTGGTCCCCCAAAGCACCTTGGGGTTTTCCAGGGGATTTTACAATCTCACATAACCTCCCTTCCCTCCGCTTGAGTCTCCCCCATGAATGGGAGAGCTGCCATCATGGCCCCAGACACGAATTAGAAACAGCAGCCACGTAGTTTAAAGACTAACAAGCACTAAACAACTGAAAGCCTTCCTGTGAGGTATTTTAGGTGAACATCTGCCGAAAGAGAAAAGGACATTATTTATGTATGCTACTATGGCGGTGAGAATTCTGATAGCACAAAACTGGAAGACTGGAGAAATTCCGACAAAAGAACAATGGCAAGAGGATGAATTATGCAGAACTGGTAAAACCGATGGACAGACTACGAGAAAAGGAGTTTTGAAAAAGAGTGGGAACCTTTTATAATATGTTTGCAGAATCAAAGAAAGAGCATCGACTTGATGGCAGGATTTAAATAAACACTCACATCTTTATTAACAGAGAACATTTAAAATAACGAAGAAATGATATAGTGGATTTTAAGAAACAGCAGTATGTAATAAGGGGGTAAAAAACCAGAAATGGAAGCTGAGGGAAGCCCAGGAGGGAAGGAGGGAAGAGGTGTGATAAATATGTTATTGATATGAGATGTATGTATTGACGGAAAAGAAAGTGAATAAAAAAAATATTTTAAAATAAAATAAAGACTAACAAGCAAACCCTATTCCCAGCTCAGTCAAGACTTGAAGTGGGTGCTTATAGCTGGTTTGCTATAGTCTCTGCTTCTGAAGGAATATTGGTTGACTTGAACCATTTGTTCTCCATTTGATGTGTTCTATGCTGGGTTTAAATTGTGTTAGCTGCTGTGTTTTGTGCAGATTTCCGCTGGGGTTGTTGTTTTGACTGAGCTCCTCTGTTTCGGTTTCCGGATTTTTATTATAAATTGCGTTTTGTGTTTTATTGTAATAAGTAAAGCACCTGGAGAACATGGCTGGGTGGCTGGTATACAAATGTAAATAATAATAGTAAATGATTAGTATTAATAATAGACGATGATGAATATTTGCTCAATAAACAGGTTGTCTGGAAGCAACCGCTGTATGCTGAGTTGATTGTGTGTATCACCCACCCGTCTGTATGGTTATGTAATGTTTGACTCAACGCTGCAAGACTGATAGCTCTGATATGGAGCGAAGTTCTCTGAGGGAATCCCCTTTGAAGTGAATTGTGCAAGCATATTGTTCATTTAGAGAAGATTCCCACAGGATTCTGCCCCATATTACTTAATTGTGTGTGTGAGGGAGAGAAATTGACATTTGCAGTTTCCTCAGGCGCCTGAAAGACTTGAGTCATGACTCCATCTATTGCTTCCTTCTTCAGTTGTCAAAACAATCTTTCTGTGTTTCTAGAATTGCCTCTCCACACTTTGAGTCATCTGGGCTGTTTCGGGCTGTCACTGTTTTGGGGAGACAATTTGCAGGCCGCACTGCTCTGCACATAACTTGATGCATTTCCACCAAGACAGGGACTTTATTTGGATGCTGTGCTTTTACATGTGCTTTAAGTCACCCAGAGTGGCTGGGGAAATGTAGCCAGATGGGCAGGGTATAAATCCTATTATTATTATTATTATTATTATTATTATTATTATTATTATGGTACCTCGGGTTACATATGCTTCAGGTTACATACGCTTCAGGTTACAGACTCTGCTAACCCAGAAATATTACCTCAGGTTAAGAACTTTGCTTCAGGATGAGAACAGAAATCGTGCTTCAGAGGCGCGGCGGCAGCAGGAGGCCCCATTAGCTAAAGTGGTGCTTCAGGTTAAGAACAGTTTCAGCTTAAGAACGGACCTCTGGAACGGATTAAGTACTTAACATGAGGTACCACTGTATTATTATTACCACCTGTCAAACACCATATACTGGTCTACAACTGCCCCCCCCCCAGCCTGCATGAGATTGAGAGGGCAATGAAAACAACGTGAATCTTTTTACCGCTCCTCTGCAGTCCCATTGGACACTGGACTTTGGGAGCCATCTATGTTCTCACGTGATTCTTTATTGCACCAGGATGGGGTGGAGAATGGAGGGTGCTTCATAGAATTGTAGAGTTGGAAGGGACCCCGCAGGGTCATCCAGTCCAACCCCCTGCAATGCAGGAATCTCAACTAAAGCCTCCACGGCAGATGGCAATCCAGTCTGTTTCCAAACCTCCAATGAAGGAGAGGGTCCCAAGGGAGTCCATTTCGTTGTTGAACAGCTCTTATCGCCAGAAAGTTTTTCCTGATGTTTAGTCGGAATCTCCTTTCTTGTAACTTGAAGCCACTGGCTTGAGTCCTATCCTCTGGAGCAGGAGGAAACAAGCTTGTTCCTTCTTCCATGTGACAGCCCTGGAGATATGTGTCTAATCTTCTTTTAAGGCTATGCTAGTGGGTGGCCATCACTTGCGGGAGCGAATTTCACAGGTTAACTATGGGCCGTGTGGGAAAAGTCTTTTCTCTGGTCTTTCCTGAACCTTCCAACATTCAACTTCACTGAACAACTCCGAGTCCTAGCGTAGGGTTGCCATATTTCTAAAAGTGAAAATCCGGACACAAAAAATGTTGAGCTTTTTTAGCCCAAAATTATTGGGCAAAACAAAAAAGAGGGAGTTTTTGAGCTATTTTTAAGTGTCCAGATTTTCACAGACCCTTCGGCGATTCCCGTCCGGACATTGCTTCTGCCTGCAGTATTCTGGCTATGTCGGGGACATTCCAGACATATCACAACCCTAACTTATCTCCCCTACCCACCAGCCCCCAAACCATGTCTGCCAGCCACTGGAAGGAGCATGTGCGATTTTGAAGCGAGAAAAACCCGAAATTGAAATTGAAATACTTTGAAATATTTTATTGTCACTTGTACAATTTGTATACAGTGAGATTACACACTTAACATGTGTGATCCCACACTCAGCTCTCTTAGTCTTAATTCCCCTCGTTTACTGACATACACCCACTAAACCCAGAAGTCAGTTGCCCTGTTGTTATCTTTTCATTCAGCAGCTTAACAGCCCACAGATCCAAGCTGTTCTTTACCCTGTTGGTGCTTCTATATCTTCTGCCTGAGGGCAAGAGATCAAAAAAGTACTGGCCAGGGTGTGAATCATCCCTGAGAATTTTCCTCACTCTCCTGAGGCAACGTTCTTCTGAGATGTCATCCAGCGGATTCACGGGACAGCCCATAATATCTTGTGCCGTATTCACCACCCTCTGTAGGCACTTCCTATCAGTTGATGTCAAACCAGCGTACCACACCGTGATGCAGTATGAAAGGACACTTTCTATTGTTGACCAGTAGAGGAAGATAATCAAATGTTGATTGACATCGTTCTTTGGCAATATTCTGAAATGTGATAACCTTTCCTCCATCCCCTTCTCCATCCCCTTGATAAATTGGGCTGTCCTTTTCTGAGCCCTTTTTGCAACTGTGCAATATTGTTTTACGTACAGTGAAAGTCTGGAGGCAGTTAAGACCTGGCAGCCTCTCTTGGGCTGGGCATCTGTGTTTGTCTTGTGGCCTCATCATTAAAAGGTAAAGGGACCCCCCTGACCATTAGGTCCAGTCGTGGCCAACTCTGGGGTCATGGCGCTCATCTCGCTTTATTGGCCGAGGGAGTCAGCATACAGCTTCCGGGTCATGTGGCCAGCATGACTAAGCCGCTTCTGGCGAACCAGAGCAGCACACGGCAACGCCATTTACCCTCCCACCAGAGTGGTACCTATTTATCTACTTGCACTTTGTGCTTTCGAACTGCTAGGTTGGCAGGAGCTGGGATCGAGCAACGGGAGCTCACCCCGTCGCGGGGAATTGAACCACCGACCTTCTGATCGGCAAGTGCTAGGCTCTGTGGCCTAACCCACAGCGCCACCCGCATCCCTGGCCTCGTCATTAGTTGATGCTGAAGAAGCCACGGGCTCCTTCCTTCCCCTTTTTCTTCTGCCAGATGCCAACCGAAAGCTTTTGCTCCCTTCTCAACTTCACCAGCACATGACCTGGAACCCAACTAGAGGGCTGGGAGTCAGGAGAGGGGGAAGCCCAGCTCTGCCTGAGTCACACTGAGGGCAGGATGTCCCTTCCCTCCCAAGCCCCTGTTCCACTCCTGCACTTGCAAACCACCCCCTGGAGCACTCGTGTGGGTTAACAGGAAAAGCAAAGGAACCCAGGCATAGCTGTCAACGTTTCCCTTTTTTTAAGGGAAATTTCCTTATTCCGAATAGGATTCCTCGCAAGAAAAGGGAAAAGTTGAGAGCTATGAACCCAAGCATCCAGCTGACAGCACTGCTGTCCTGTCAAGCAAAGCCCCCCAAGATGGAAAGGCAGGGACCCTGCGTAGGTGTGTTGCAGGGAGTTGGACTAGATGACCCTTTGGTCCCTCCCAACACTCTAATTCTACGATGAGCCCCTGGCAGGCAGCCCTCCTTCTGGCTGTCTTCGCCTTCATCGACGTCGTCCGCATCCGTGCCTTCCCTTTCATCGACATAGTCTCCATCCCTCTTTTACCGTCGGGGCCGCCCAGGCGTTCTGTTTATTGCGCATTCATGACGCTCCTGCACTCCTCGGTTCCAGGCCAAACGCGGCTGGGCTTCGAAAGCGCGGCGTTGACCATCGCGGCTTCGCGCTCCTCCGTCTGGTTCTGGGCAGAGACCTCTTAGCCCTCGCCCCCGACGTCCGCGCATTGGCGACAGCGCAGCGGTCCCCCGACCTTGCCAAGGACGCAGGGAAGGAGCCAGCCGGCTGAGTCGGATCGCGGTGGATGGAAGCCCGGCCCCCGAGGAAGGCAGGGCCGGGAAGGATCAGCTCTGGGCTGCCCGCAAGCGGGCAAACGAAGAGGCCCCCACCACGAAGCGAAGCCCCGCCATAGGCAGGTTGGACGTGCGTCCGGCCCAGCCTTGGAGACCCCCGGGATGGAGGAACTGCTGGCGCGCAGGGCTCCTCGCAGGTGAGCAGGATCGGGACCAAACTGACGGATCTGGCTATGGTTTCGTGCTGCGAAGCTCCCAGCACTTTTTAAAACGAAGAGCGGGGGCCAGAGGGAGCAGGGGGGCTGCAGAAGCACGGAGACTTATTTCAATTTATGCGTGCGCGCGTTGCTCCTCTGATCAAAATCGCACACGCCCCTTCCAGCAGCTTGCAGACTTGGTTTGGTGGAGGTGGGTAGGAGAAATAAGTACTTGACTCTGCCCCACCCCGCCACCCCATGGCTATTGGCAGAAGTGCCAACTCGGTGCCCATGGGTGCCCAGGGCTGCAGATGCCATGCAGCGTACATGGCCCTGGCACCGAAATTTGTGGGTGCCCTGCCCCTTCATGGGGAATTTTGTGGGTGCTCGGGCCTAGGGAGTTGGTACCTATGGCTGTTGGCAGCTTTTGGATCGGGGTTTCCCTTGAGCACGCTGCTATTTCCCTTTGGACTTCATTTCTGCTGTCATTCAGCAGCTGAATTTTGTATCAGAAGAATGTTATGCAGGGTGACCATAGCATAGGGAATTGAATACTCCCGACAGTTGAAATTCTCCACTCAGAGAGGCTGAGTTCTGCGCAGGCTGAGAGCCTTTGCCTGGGGCTCCTTATTTTGCCTAATTGTTTCGGGGTGGGGGTTTGCATCTGCCAGTCATGGCAAAGAACATGGCAGCGTGCAGCAAAGGCACCATCTTCCTTCCTTCAGCTGAGATGGCATCACTGGTTCATCAGCTGTGGCTGACACTCACACAGCCCAGTGTTTTCGCAGTGGGTGGTGAGGTGGGGTACCAATTCCTTAGCTACCCAACTTCAGAATGTGGGAGGAGTGGGCAAAGGGGTGAAGACCCTGCATACGAAAACTTAGGACATTTTTTTGTTTCTTCCACTCTTACTTGTACATTCAAGAACGTGTGTATTGCAGTTGTGTGGTGTGTTGTTGTATTTTTTAAATTAATTTTTATTGCATTTTCAGTTTTATCATAATCACAATTTCCATACATATTTCCAAAAACTCAAACCTCGCTCTATTCGAGCATCGACTTCCTCCCACCCCTTTTTCTGACTTCCATACATGTTTACTTTATTCTTAGCGTTTCCATAACAACTTTTTTACCTTCTCTCTTGTTTTTGAATACACCTCTTTAAATGTAAATCAGTTCCTTATATTCTCTTTACAAGATATTTCAACTCAAAGCTACAAACGTTTTCAAATGTTTACATTGTTCTTTCAGATATACTATAAATTTGCTCCAGTCCTTTTGAAACAGTTCATCACGCTGATTCCGGATCTTCCCCATCAGCTTTGCTAACTCCGCTTATATCCACCATCTTACTCCTCCATTTTTCCACTGTTGGGATCTCCTGTGATTTCCATTTCTGAGCCAAAAGTATCCTTGCGGCCATTGTGGCATACGTAAACAGGTTTACATCTTTTGGGGGGATTTCATCTCCAATTAAACCTAACAAGAACATCTCTTTATTTTTTATTAAAGTTATATTTCAAAATCTTTTTTAATTCATTATAAATTATATCCCAATAGGCTTTCACCATGGTACACATCCACCACATATGATAGAAATTCCCCTCCTTCTCCTTGCATTTCCAACAATTTTTATCCTGATTTCTATACATTTTAGCGAGTTTGGCTGGTGTTATATACCAACGGTACATCACCTTTGTTACATTTTCTTTGAGTGACATACATGCTGTGAATTTAATTGTTTTTGTCCACATTTTTTTCTATTTTTCAAAACCAATGTTATGTCCCAAATCTTGGGCCCACTTAATCATAACACTTTTTACCTCCTCATCCTTTCTGTGCCACTCTAGTAATAATTTATACGTTTTCGACAATGTTTTTCTTTGACTGCTCAACAATTCGGTCTCTATGTGTACTGCAGTTGTTGAGGTCTCTTTGATGCAGTGAAAGAGACTTTGGGGCCATCCGTGGATCTCTGAAAGAGAACAGAACTGTGCTGAAACTAGGACTTTTGTTTGAAGTGACGTCTCCTCTTCGCTCTCTCCCCTTTACAGCCTCCATCCTGAGTTCCTGCTTCCTCTTGACTCAAGCCAAGGGTGAGAAGGAGATAGTCATCAAGATGGACACGGAACACCCAGAAGAAGGAGGCAGTGTCACCTTCACACCTGTAGACCTTGATGTGGGGAGCCTTAACACCTTCATCTGGTACCGAGGGGAAATTGAGGAGACTAGTCGAATCTTTACTTTTATACTAGTACCACCTAGAATACAGAATAATGGACCTTCCTTCACTGAGCGGGAGACTGGGGGCCTAGACAGCTCCCTTAAAATCAGGGATTTATGGCTAAATGACTCTGGACTCTATACATTGACTGCTAAAGTATCTTCGGGAACGGTGATAGGATTTATAGTCTTAAATGTCTTAGGTATGGTGTCTACTTTTAGGATCCGCCTTACTTCTATTACTGTAAGTTTTTTTAAACTGTTTCTAATATTGTGTGTTTTAATGTTATAGCCTGCCCTGGGAACTAAAGGCCCAGGGTGGGTAAATAGTGGTAACGGAAATAGTAATCACAGAACTGACTTTATAATCTGAAACACACACAGAAAGAGAGACATCGCACGTTCTTTTGTAATTCACGGAAATCTGTAATAAAAATTGTTTTTTTAAACAAATTATAGAATTGCAGAGTTGGAAGGGACCCCGAGGGACATCTAGCGCAACTCGTTGCAATGCAGGAATATGCATGGAGAAGAGCGATGAGGGAGCCCAACAAATCCATCTGCATGTCACTACCTGGCAGCCCTGCTGACCTTGAGGCTCATATTCCATAAACTGGGAATGTTAATTAATGCCGTTGCAATCTTGCTTGTTAACCTTCGGGTAGAGTGGCTTAGTTGGTTACTGGTCCTGTTAATACGATTTTGCAATTTCCGCTATATTGTCGTTTTATCCATTTTATTTTTATCGCTTTGCTCCCTGCTCTGGGGTTGGAAAAATCCAATGAGGAACGGGATAGAAATACTGTAGATTAATCAGAACGGCATGGAATTCTCTCGTGTGCAGGGAAGCCTGAATGTGCAATGCACGCGGGTGTATTTGTCCATGCGGGTCACCCTCCAGCTGCATTCGTGGAGGGATGTGAAGAGAAAGTTTGAGATGCTTCACTGCAGCAAGGCCACAGACAAGCTTGGGGCAAAGTTGCCACCTTTTTTTCCTTTTTCCTACTGCCTTTAACAGTAATCAGAGTAGGCAAGAAAGATTCTGGTGATACTCTTTTTACCACATACAGTCATACCTCATGTTACGTTTGCTTCATGTTACGTTTTTTCAGGTTGCGTCCCGCAGCGACCTGCAAGTACTAGAAAGGATTACTTCCGGGTTTCATCCCTCGTGCATGCGCAGTAGGGCTAAATCGCGCTTCGCACATGCGCACAAGTGCCAAATCGTGCCGCGCAGATACGGCGCTTCAGGTTGCAGGCTTTTCACGTTGTGAACGGGCCTCCAGAAAGGATCCCATTCACAATCAGAGGTACCACTGTATCTCCATGCCGGGGGGGGGGGGGAACCTTTAGCTATTCATAAGGCTGTTCTGAATCAAATAACTGGCAACATTAGGTTGATGTCCAGAAGAGCTGGTTTCGCTGAAAATTGCCCTATACTCAATGTTACACATGTGGAGAACATGCAAGAAAATAAAGGAATTTTGGAATGTAATCTATAATGAGCTTAAAAAAATGTTTAAGGTATCCTATCCTTTATTTTAAAAACTGGAGGTGTTTCTCTTAGGGATACTTGGCCCAGATATACCTAAAAATGCAAGAGAATTATTCTTGTATGCTATTGTAGCTGCAAGAATATTAATTGCATCAAACTAGAAAGGAGAGGAAATTCCAACAAAACTGGAGTGGCAAAGTAAGTTGTTGGAGTACGCCAAATTGGCAAAAATGACAGTAAAACTGAGAGGTTCTACAAGGCAAACTTTTATTAAGAGACGGGATATGTACAAAAAAAACACCACCTTATAAATTACTGTAATAATATAATGCCAGTGGGAGGACTCGAATGGATTCTGTGGTATGTTGACTAACAAGAGAATACAATATTGATAATTGACAAAAGCAAATAAAATAAAATGAATGTTAATAGTGTGCTAGAGAGATTAAGCGGTAAATACACGATGGGGTGGCAAGAAGTCATTGGATACTTACGTAAGTGGAATGTGGAGTGATGATGTAACAAATAGCACAATTATCTTTATTATTATTACTATTATTATTATTATTAACTTGTATGTTTGTTACATCTTTTTAATCTCAATAAAGCAATTTAAAAAAGAGGAAAAAAGAAAATTGCCCCATACTCATGTGATCAGCTGGGGAAGGAAAATCATGGACACATACTTTCCCAAGCTCACAGCACCTTTCTCTTCCGTCTTGCAGATGTAGAGGAGGCTGACACCCATCCCCAAGCGTCAATTTTTGGAATCATCCTAGGTTGTATGATTGGAATCGTGGCCATGGGAGGTCTGGGGTTGTTCCTGTACCCCAGGTTTCACTCAGCGTAAGTCTGCCGTCCTGGCCCCCTTGAATCAGGGTCCCCCTGAATTTGCCATCTCCCCCTGGTTCCCCGGGAAGTTCATGCTCTGCTTAACTGCTTTGAGTGGTCTCTCTGCTCACGCTCAGGGTTTGAGGCTGTCTCACTGTGGTGAGCCAGTGTGGTTAAGAGCGGTGGACTCGTAATCTGGTGAACCGGGTTTGCGTCTTCGCTCCTCCACATGCAGCTGCTGGGTGACCTTGGGCCAGTCACACTTCTCTGAAGTCTCTCAGCCCCACTCACCTCACAGAGTGTTTGTTGTGGGGGAGGAAGGGACAGGAGATTGTTAGCCGCTTTGAGACTCCTTCGGGTAGTGATAAAGCGGGATATCAAATCCAAACTCTCCTTCTTCTCCTTCTTCACTGGTGTCCCGCCCCACACTTCTCTTAGAGGCATTCAGTGCCCCGCTGTTTGCGCCTCCAAGCCAAATGCACAAACACCAACCAGGGTTGCCATATTGAAGAGGGGACAGAGGAAGAAATATCTGCTTCAACTATGACACTCGGGCAGAAGTTGCAGCAGCTGAGGTTCCCTCTTCTCAATAGTCCACCAAAGGCACCGTAGGCCTATCCTCTGTGAAACCTGATGATTCTGATACACAAACATTTGCAATGAGAAAATGACCACATCAAGCACCCCTCCAAAATTGGTCAGAAACTGTACACATTGGGTTGACTTTTCAGTTCTAAAAGGTAAAGGTAAAGGACCCCTGACAGTTATGTCCAGTCATGAACAACTCTGGGGTTGCGGTGCTCATCTCACTTTACTGGCCGAGGGAGCCAACGTTTGTCCGCAGACAGTTCTTCTTGGTCATGTGGCCAGCATGACTAAGCCGCTTCTGGCAAAACCAGAGCAGCGCACGGAAACACTGTTTACCTTCCCGCTGGAGTGGTACCTATTTATCTACTTGCACTTTGACGTGCTTTCAAACTGCTAGGTTGGCAGGAGCAGGGATCAAGCAATGGGAGCTCACCCCGTCGCGGGGATTCGAACAAGCCCTAGGCTCATGAGGGGTAGCTAAGTTGTGACCTTCCAGATTCTGTCAGACTCAATAAATGTCTGGAGGACACCTGATTGAGGAAACCTTCCTTCAAGGTATTTTTTTGCCATTTGGGGAGTTCCCAATATCTAGAGGAAATCCTAGCAAGGCATTTTCTTTGCACCCCTAACCCATCTCAGGCCACTCGCCTTGCCTGCTTCTGCTAATCTAGTAGGAGTTGTTCCTTCCGTGGTCTCAGCCTTTTGAGTAGAAGGTTCAAAAGGAGCAGAGGGTTGTGGGTTTTCAGTGCCTCCTGCTTGGCTGTGGTGGGCTTATTCTCCTGGATTTTTCTCTGTTCCCTAATGCTCTTTTTCTGTCCTGTTTCTGTCATTTCAGAGCAGGGCGTCGCTGACACAAAACCCACCATGGTAAGAATGATACACATATGATTCCTAATGTATTCAGACTCCAGAGTTTTAGTCCAGTCTCTAGAACGGAGTAGGAAGGGGAGGGGAGGGGGTTTGAGCCAAAGCAGAACAAAGTGAAGTAGGACATGGATGAAGAACTTTTCCAGCCCAGCGAGCCAGATCCTTATTTCCATGAGTCCTGTGGGACAACTTTGACATGTAGGCTGGATCACCCATCTACCAGTCACCTGATATCCACCCCTCCCAGTGTGTCCTGCTTGGTTCTGCTGGGCTTGGGTTCTGTCTGTTGTACGTTCCAGGTCCGTGACTTTCTCTCTTTGTAATTTCAGACCAGTGCTTCAGTGCATCGGTAGGAACAGAACACAAACCTACATTGGTAAGGATAGAACAATATATATAGAACCTAATATAGGCAGACTTCAGCATTCTGATTCAAAGTCTAGAAGCGGGAGAGGGGTTGAGTTGCAGCAGAGAATGTCTTTCTTCCTGCAAAGGAAGTAAGAGCAGGAGTGGAGAACCTCTCCAGCCCAGCAGTCCAGATCTTTATCTCCATGAACCCCCCTGGGCCAAGTTTGCCAGGTAGGCTAGGTCACCAACCTGTCAATCACATGACAGCAATGACTATGAATTTCATTTGCAAGGAGGTTCCTTTGAAGTCAGTTATAAACAAACTTCAAAGTGCGGGCCACCTTTGGAAAGCAATTTTCCAATCTATATCAGTTGATGCAACCCCAGGATAAAGACACCCATGTTATTTGGAATAAAACTTGCAGCATTTACTGAGGACAGGCAAATGCTCAATATAGAGAATAATCCCCAAGAAATACAAAATGTTATAAGAGCTCTTAAAACCAACAATTCACCAGGCTTTGATGGTTTACCTGAATAATTATATAAAAACATTTTCAGATAGCAGTACTGTTAAAATTAAGCTGTTTAACTATTGTAAGCTAACTAAGGTAATATAAGAATCTTGGAAAGATGAAAAAATAACCTTAATTCATAGGAAAGACAAATATCCGACATTACCCTAATCTTATAGACCAATATCATCATTAAACCAAGATTTCAGAATTCTTGCTCCAATGTACACAAAAAGGTTAAAATTATTTTAACGTATAGACATCCAGACCCAAGCTTTGGTTTTCTTAGATGCTGAAAAAGCTTTTGATGGGATAGAAAGTAATTATTCATACTCCCTGTTGGATAAATTAAATACTGGTGTTCCTTTCTTGGAATATATCAAAGCTGTTTCTGAAGACCCATGCACAGTTTTATATATAAACAAACAAATATAAATATTTGAAATCATTTTGGAGGAAACAGAGCCCCCCACCCTTTCACCTTTGCATTTTTTGTGTGCTGAACCACTGACAAAATTGATAAAGAAGTACCGGGGGAAAATGTTAAATCAAATACCAATGCTGGTATTCATAATACTGATGTTGTGTGAAGTATATATGTATTTGATAATACTATGTACCTATGAATTTGTTGAGTTTATGTGTTTGTTGTGTTTTTTAAGTGAAATTTAAACATATATTTAAAAGGGAGGATCTAGAGCTTGGCTGTTATTCTGACACCTTTACACTCGCTGGCTGGATTACTGTAAGGTGGGATCAAGTTTGATGTTTCCTGGATAACAGATTGAATATTGATTGCATGCTTTCCCTTATAACCCTGCAAGTAGAAAGTTGTGAGCTCTGTTGTGTCATCGTGTTTGCTTTTGAAAAATTCAACGAAAGCTAGAAATCCAGGGAACGGCCTTGCAATAAACACTCAAAAGTGCTGCCCCATTGCAGCCCCCGACACCACAACGCCTTTGAACTTCCCCTTGGTCCCACTGACTCCTTCTTATGATATCTTGCAGGGTGAAGAAGACATACAATATTCAACACTAGCCTTCAAGGCCAACCACCCTCCTCAGCCAGAGCCAGGGCCATCCGGCCTTTGGAAAGCAACATAATATGCTCAGAAATCAAGAAGAAATGATCAGGGATAATTCTCCCCCGGTGCTCTCCTCAGTGCAAACATCTCCTATGACTCACCACCTTTGCCTGAATTGTTTTGGGGAAGTGTGTTGAAAAAATTGGTTGCCTTGTCTGAAGAGAAGAATGTAGAATTCTCCCACATAGGCACATAGTTGCCTGGTGTAATAAAAAGTTTTAGCAGTGGGACCAAGTGGTTCAAGTGGTTTTTGCCCCCCTCACCTCTTCTTCCAGCTCCGCCCCCCAGTGCCGCTTCTCTGGCCCACCACAAGGTCTGAGGGGCAGTGGACCAGCCCGCAGCTAAAAAAAACTTGCCGGCTCCTGACCTAGGCTCATTGTGTATGAAGAGAGCATTGCTCAAAGACAACAGTCTTGATCAGAGATAATGGGATCTTAAGGAGACAGTCACCTGCTCATAGCAGTAGATGATATGAGGTGGCCAAAAACTTATTTGAGGGTGCAGGGCATATAAGTCTGCTATCCTAACCATGCCTACTCAGAAGCAAGTCCTCCTGAATTCAGTGAGGCACAGTCCCATGTAAAGTGGGGTTAGGATTGTGGTCCCAGTCAACTCCTTGATGTGGAGAGCCAATGTGGTGTAGTGGTTAAGAGCGGTGGACTCGTAATCTGGTGAACCGGGTTCGAGTCTCCGCTCCTCCACATGCAGCTGCTGGGTGACCTTGAGCCAGTCACACTTCTCTGAAGTCTCTCAGCCCCACTCACCTCACAGAGTGTTTGTTGTGGGGGAGGAAGGGAAAGGAGAGTGTTAGCCGCTTTGAGACTCCTTCGGGTAGTGATAAAGCGGGATATCAAATCCAAACGCTTCTTCTCCTTCTCCTTGAGCTCTTGTTACGAGCTATTGTGCAAAGAAGGAACTGAGAACAAATCCCTCCCTCCAACTTTTGATCTCCAAGTGGGGCCAAGGGAAGGAAGTTTGCCTCTTCTTCAACCCTTCTGGGTAGTGCCGCCTCCTTCCTTCCTTCCCCTTTCTGCCGCAGCCAGAAGCCGGGCCTCGGCTCTGGTTTCTGCCCCACAGCCTGTCCCTTGGCTGGCTAGCTTCGGCACAGCGAAAGATGTGAGGTGTGGTCTCCTGGTGCCAAGTTCCCCACCCTACTCTGTGCCCGTCGGGGGCTCTTGCCCTGCACAGAAGCAGGAAACACAGGAGCACCAGAAAGAGGAGGAATCCAGGAGTCAGCTGAGGGGAGTATTCTCTGGATCAAAGTCTGAAATGAGGCAGGAGAAGCCGCCGTGGTGTGCTAGGTCTTCGCTGGGGAAGAAGGGCTCATGGCAGGCCACACTCTTCAAAGGTGAGATGGATAGGGACCCTAAAAAGGAGGAAGGAGACACAAAGAGGGAGGGGAAATAGGTGCTGGGTTTCGATTTGTCCTTTGCAGGAGGGTGGCTAGTCTTTGGTGGCTGACTGTACAGCTCCAGCCACCTATTTCCCAACATTTTACTGCAATGCGCTCTACGTGGGGCTAGCTTTGAAAATGACCCAGAAACTACAACTAATCCAGAATGCGGCAGCTAGACTGTTGACTGGGGCGGCCGCTGAGACCACATAACACCGGTCTTGAAAGACCTACATTGGCTCCCACTACGTTTCTGAGCTCAATTCAAAGTGTTGGTGTTGGCCTTTAAAGCCCTAAACGGCCTCGGCCCAGTAGACCTGAAGGAGTGTCTCCACCCCCATTGTTCTGCCCGGACACTGAGGTCCAGCGCCGAGGGCCTTCTGGCGGTTCCCTCACTGCGAGAAGCTAAGCTACAGGGAACCAGGCAGAGGGCCTTTTCAGTAGTGGTGCCCACCCTGTGGAACGCCCTCCCATCAGATGTCAAAGAGATAAACAAACCACCTGACATTTAGACAGTGGCGTAGCATGGGTTGTCAGCACCCGGGGCAAGGCAAGTAATTTGCGCCCCCTAACCCATGGATTTGCGCCCCCTAACCCTAACCCCCAGATGTTGCGCCCGGTGCAGCCGGCCCCCCCTGCACCCCCCACGCTACGCCACTGCATTTAGAAGACATCTGAAGGCAGCCCTGTTCAGGGAAGTTTTTAATGTGTGACATTTTGATGTATTTTTAATCCATGTTGGAAGCCGCCCAGAGTGGCTGGGGAATTATTATTATTATTATTATTATTATTATTATTATTATTATTATTATTATCTTCTATCTGATAGCACGGAAAGAGATTTTGATCTCTCTAAGGGTAATAGGCCACATTCACAACATACATTTAAGGCACTGTGATACCACTTTAAACCATCATGGCTTCCCCCAAAGGATTCTGGGAGGTGTGGTTTGTTAAGGGTGCCGAGAGTTGTCAGGTGACTTCTATTTCCCCTCTCAGAACTACAATTCCCAGAGATGCCTGTGAAGAGGGATTGACTGCTTAAGCTACTCTGGGAAGTTCTTGGGGGCTGCACTCCAGCAGTGAGCAGGACACACACACACACACACAAACACATTTTTTTAAAAAAATAATAATTTATATACCGTTCTTCGTCTGAAGAGCACAGGGTTGTTTACATATAACTTTGAAACACCATAACATAACCTTTAGAGGAGGCCCTTTTCTCAGTCCTGTCCCCCTCACAGCCAATCTTGGTTAGGATGTAGGACAGGGCCTTCTCAGTGGCTGCTCCCAAACTTTGGAGCTCCTTTCCTAGAGAAGTTAAACCAGTTTCTTCCTTGTCCTTCCCTTCTTATTCCAACATGCTTTTAGGAACTGACTATTCTTAGGGAAAGGGCTGGTGCTGTGATGTTTTTATTGTTATTATCTCTATTTTTAATAGATCATAAATGTGTGTTTGTGTGTGTGTTTAATTATTTTTTAATGATTTCCCCCCTATGTTTGTAGCTTTTGAGTCCTTGTCTGGGAAAAAGCTGGGTTATAAATAAATATTATAATAAATATAACAACAACAACAACCACACACACACATGCACATAGGGAATTGTTTTATTATGTACTTCAATTGTGAATGTTTACATTTCAATATTTGTGCAATTTGTTTTTATAATCTATAATCCACTTAGAATCCTACTTTAGCATTAAGTGACATATAAACTAAGAAATTATAATGAAATTATAATAAATTCCCTGCCAGAGAAGAATGGCAGATCAAGTTGATGGATTGTGCCGAAATGGCTAAAACGACCGGAAGAATCAGAAATCAGGAAGACCAAAATTTTAATAAGGAATGGGAAAAATTTATAACTCGTCTTAAAGATCATTGTAAACAGTTAAAATCGTTAGTAGGATTGGAATATCACTTGTAGTTTAATGGTGAATCTTGGACACAATGGAGGGATAGAAGATTTGGATTAGGATTTGATATGTTAATTGGATGCCTTTTATTGGAGAATTAATAAACGATCTAACAACAACAAAAAGATTTGGATTATCATAAAAGATACAGGAGGAAATAATAATAATAATAATAATAATAATAATAATAATAATTTTTATTTATACCCAGCCCTCCCCAGCCAAGGCCGGGCTCAGGGAGGCTAACAAGCAATAATAAAAACAGGTTGAATGAATACAACTTAAAAACAACATTAAAAATACAACATTAAAATATTAAAACATTAAAATATTAAAATGTACCCTCATCGCAGGAGGAGAAAGGAAAAGAAAAAAGAAAGAGGGGGGGGGAATCAAATTGGCTCCAAGCCAAAGGCCAGGCGGAACAACTCTGTCTTACAGGCCCTGCGGAAAGAAATCAGACCCTGCAGGGCCCTGGTCTCATGAGGCAGAGCGTTCCACCAGGCCGGGGCCAGTGTTGAAAAGGCCTCTCTTGTTGAGGCTAATCTGACTTCCTTAGGGCCCGGGACCTCTAGGGTGTTGCTATTTATGGACCTCGAGGCTCTCCATGGGGCATACCGGGAAAGGCGGTCCCGTAGGTATGAGGGTCCTAGGCCGTGAAGGGCTTTAAAGGTCAAAAGCAGCACCTTAAATCTGACCCTATACTCCACCAGTGCAGCTGGAAAAGCACTGGGTGAATATGATACCATGGCAGGGACCCCGTGAGGAGCCTGGCTGCACCATTCTGCACCCGCTGGAGTTTCTGGGACAGCTTCAAGGGCAGCCCCTCGTAGAGCGAATTACAGTAGTCAAGCCTGGAGGTGACCGTCGCATGGATCACTGTGGCCAGGTCGGAGCGGGAAAGGTAAGGGACCAACTGAAATGATTAACAATAGGACCCACAAAGGGGAGGAGAAAACTCCAAGAGATCCTTTGCAATCTTGTTTTTATGCTGTGACTGTAAAGTTTTAATCTGAAAAACCAAATAAATAAATTGTAAAAAAGGAAAATAAATTATAATACGGGGACGTGTTTTTGCTCTTCTTTCCCCCGCTTCATAATGCAGCCTCCATCCTGAGTTCCTGCTTCCTCTGGACTCAAGCCCAGGCCAAGACTGGAATTCCTATCAAAGCTGAACCAGAAATTCTGCAAGAAGGACGGAGTGTCACATTAACACCAGGAGATATTGATGTGACCACACTTCGTAGCTGCAAATGGTATCGAGGGTCAAGTGCTGATGAAAATCGAATCTTCACCTACTTCCTAGCTCCGGTGATTTCACAGAAAAACGGATCTGCCTTCACTGACAGGGAGACTGGGAGAAGAGACTGTTCCCTTCGTATCACAGATTTAACACCAAGCGACTCTGGAACCTATACACTGGAACCAGAAGGACCTCTGGAACACAGAATAGGGGCTATCAATATAACTGTCCCAGGTATGATTAGCTTGTTCTGCAGTCATTCTGACCTTTTATGCACCCAAATTTGCCTCCTCCGCTGAGCTTCAAGGGCCAAATGACTCTGGAACCTATACATTTGATGTTTTAATGCTGTATTTTAATCTTGTTTTTAAGTTGTATTCATTCAACTTGTTTTTATTATTGGTTGTTAGCCGCCCTGAGCCTGGCCTTGGCTGGGGAGGGCAGGGTATAAATAATTTTATTATTATTATTATTATTATTATTATTATTATTATTATTATACATTGAGAACAGAAGGGTCTCTGGGTTTTGAAACAGGGAGTGCAAACCTAGAGGTCTCAGGCATGATCCTTCTCCCATCTTTTAGGGGGTCTCGTTGGTGCCTTTAGAAGTTTCTTCCCTTTTATCCCTCCAAATGTGTCCTCTAAGCAGCTTCTGGCTAGGTCTCTGAGCATTTCCGCTGAGGGTTGAGTGAATTTGCCCCCAGCACAACTGTCTCCAAGGAGAAGCCCTTGGCAAGCCCTAAGTGCAAGCAAATTGTGGAGAAATAGAAGAAGAAGAAGAAGGTTTAGGTTCAGGTATTGAAGGCAGCTACCTTTAATAAGGGTTCCTGCTGCAATTCCATAATTCCTAGCACAACACGGTTGGTCTGGAAGCTCCCCTGGGTGGTGGCAACTCCATAAAATGGGCCTTTTGATTGAGGGTAACGTCTCTTCCCCCCTTATTAAACCCCTCTCACGTGGCAACCATAACCCTCAGTTTTTGCTTGACTCAAGCCCAACTGGGCAAGGGCAAGACCCCAACTGAAATAGTTCAGTTGATGCCTTCATTATATACCTTTAGGCTCCAAGCAAAAACATCCCCGCTCTACGTGGGGCTACCTTTGAAGGTGACCCGGAAACTGCAATTAATCCAGAATGCTTTAGCTAGACTGGTTACTGGGAGTGGTCGCCGGAACCACATAACACTGGTCCTGAGAGATCTGCATTGGCTCCCAGTACGTTTCCGCGCATGATTCAAAGTGTTGGTGCTGACCTTTAAAGCCCTAAACGGCCTCGGCCCAGTATACCTGAAGGAGTGTCACCATCCCCATCGTTCAGCCCGGACACTGAGGGCCTTCTGGCGGTTCCCTAATTGTGAGAAGTGAGGCAACAGGGAACCAGACAGAGGGCCTTCTCGGTAGTGGCGCCCGCCCTGTGGAACGCCCTCCCATCAGATGTCAAAGAGATAAACGACTACCTGACATTCAGAAGACATCTTAAGGCAGCCCTGTTCAGGGAAGTTTTTAATATGAAATGCTGTAGTGTTTTTAACACTTGATTGGGAGCCGCCCAGAGTGGCTGGGGAAACTCAGCCAGATGGGCAGGGTATAAATATATTATTATTATTATTATTATTATTATTATTATTATTATTATTATTATCCCTCTTCCTGCAGGCCTTTGGCTGATTGGTATCCGATTCCCTTTTAAATGTGTTGGGGGGATTATTTGTTTGTTGTTCTTATTTTTATCATGTATTTTGTGGGTTTTTTATATTGTTATTTTATGTTGTGAACCTGAGATCTACAGATAAAGGGTGATTAACAAATTTAATTCGCTGATTAATAATAAAAATGAGGGAGAGTCCTCAGGGTGTTGCAGGAATTTATGTATAGGTTTGGGGGGGGGTTGCCCCTCCAGCAGATATCATGCACATGCAGCCCACTACCAAAATCAGCACAATCACTTTTGTGACTTTTGTGATTTGTCCCCACAAAACACTTCATCACAGTTTCTTCCCATCTATTCGAAGGGCCTTTGCTGCACGATACCAAATGTAACAATTCACTGATAGATGTATCTATGTACTGGCTCACAGGGAAAACTTCAGAAATTCATATAGACATGTGAGCTCAGCTGCTCAGCAGCCCCTCTGCCTGAGTGATAATTCCTGGCATCCTGATACCTGAGTGCCAGACAGGTAGCCTTTCCAGAAATAACAAACCCAGATGAAGACAAAAGGGTGTGATTAACTTGGCTGGGAAACAGGGAAATATCTCTTTTGTTACACTTGATGGGTGTTTGGTGGAGGGCAAGGGGAACCATGGGGCAGGGTCCAGGATGCTCAGATTACTGCCACCAGACCTCCCCTTTCATGATGTAACCGTGATGTATAAGTGATATAGTTTGGGGGGTGTAACATGGGGATTAGCAGCTAATAAAAGTTTGGGGGCTCTTTTGTTCGGGGCTTCCATCTTGTTCCACCTTGTGGCAGGTGGCAGTCCTGTCGCGACAGTCTTCAATAAAGACCTACTGGCTGCTGTTTTGCTCTGGTATTCCTGGCTGGTGTCCTTGTTTTTTGTCCAAGGGAGCCCTCAGATTTCTCCGTTAACAAGGGTCCGCAGATGGAAGGAAACTCAGCCACTGCCTATTACCACCCTTCACTTAAGGAACAGATCCATGGTAGCACCTGCTCTGGGTGGGAAATTGCAGGGCCTGGGTTGTCTAGCTTTTAAAAAGAGAGATTCTTTCATTTCTGTGTTTTGCATCATGACTATCTTATTCTTTCCTCCATTCACCTCGAAAGCCTTGATGTGTTTGAAAAGAGGCAGTCAGCCAGATGGTCCTTATTGCTGCTATTGCTGAGTTCCTCAAAACCTTCTTTCTGGTTCCAGATTCTGCTCTGCTGGAAGCAGGAGTCGTTTCTCGGATTGTCATCGGGTCTCTGGTTGCGCTGACGTTGTTTGGAACACTGCTTTGTGTCTTATTCTGTGAGTAAGATGTTGGAAGTGCGGAGCCTCAGATTCCTGGGTCTTTTTGCCAACTACTGGAGCCCAGGGGTATTGCTGGACAGGGCAGGGGCAGAGGGTCCACAGAAACAAGTATGCATAAAATGTGTTTGTGCTAACTTAGACATAAATGCCACATCATCATCATCATCATTATTATTATTATTATTATTATTATTATTATTATTATTATTATTATTTATTGATATCCCGCCCATCTGGCTGGGCTTTCCCAGCCACTCTGGGTGGCTTCCAACAAAATATTAAAATACTGTAATGCATCAAACATTAAAAGCTTCCCTAAACAGGGCTGCCTTCAGATGTCTTCTAAAAGTCTGGTAGTTGTTGTTCTTTGACATCTGGTGGGAGGGCGTTCCACAGGGCGGGCACCACTGCTGAGAAGGCCCTCTGCCTGGTTCCCTATAACTTGACTTCTTGCAGTGAGGGAACCGCCAGAAGGCCCTTGGAGCTGGACCTTAGTGTCTGGGCTGAACGATGGGGGTGGAGACGTTCCTTCAAGTATACTGGGTCGAGGCCGTTTGGGGCTTTAAAAGTCAGCACCAACACTTTGAATTGTGCTCGGAAATGTACTTGGAGCCAATCTTTAAGGACCAGTATAATATGGCCTCGGTGGCCACTCCCAGTCACCAGTCTGGCTGCTGCATTCTAGATTAGTTGGTGGTTTCCAAGTCACCTTCAAAGGTAGCCCCACGTAGAGGGCATCGTACTTTTCTGTGTATAAGACTAGGTTATTTTATTTAAAAATTATGTTGAAAATTTGAATTATGTTCAAAATATTTTAAAAAAAGAAAAATCATAAAAGCAAAACTCTCTGTAGGGTGAATGTTCAGGTTTGATTCCCACTTTTCTTCCTCCTTCAGGGGCCTGTCGCCTGAGATTTAAGAGTTCTGCCCAGGTTGTATCTGCACCTCCTTTACCTGACAATGTTCCGTTTTCTGGACAGGTGAGACCTCAGTATAGCGAGGGAAGCCGTTTGCACTGCCAAATCCTATTTCAAGCTTATTTTCAGCATGCAGACTATGTGCAGTCCATTTAAGAACGTGAAAGGATTGCAGTGGCCCTGCCCCAAGGAATATACAATCAGTAAGGCAGAAAAAGGATTAGCAGTTGACAACTCAGCAAAGAGGGTGGGATTGGGACACGCAAAATCGGCTTTCTAAAAGGGAGGCTGCCCTCCTCTGAGGCGTTAAAAAATGTTTTGCAAGCCTGCGTCTTCCCAGGGTTCACCTAAGCCTGTTGATACCCGCCTTCATTTCTCAACGGATCCATTTTGGTTCAATTTCTGTTACCACACAGCACTCAACCAGAGCCAGGGGCTTTTCAACACTGGCTCCGGCCTGGTGGAACGCTCTGTCTCATGAGACCAGGGCCCTGCAGGATCTGATTTCTTTCTGTAGGGCCTGTAAGACAAAGTTGTTCCGCCTGGCCTTTGGCTTGGAATCAACTTGATCCCCTTCCCCTCTATCCTTTTTCCTTTCTCCTTCTGTGATGGAACTCCTATTTGGGGACTTCCTTGGCTTTTTCTGGCCCACATAGAACCAGTCTGGGTAGTTGGCCTTGGTGAAAATTTGACGTTTTCATCCCCAAAAAGTTTTTGATTTGAGTTTCTACTGAAATGAGGCTGCATTTTCATGTTGTCTTTTAATCTTGTTTTTAAGTTGTATTTTAATCAATTGTTTTATACTTGGAGTTAGCCGCCTGCCCGGTCTTGGCTGGGAAGGGCAGGGTATAAATTATTATTATTATTATTATTATTATTATTAAGTTTGCAATTAGAGCTAGCCATATTCAGAATTCAGCACTACTGTAATGCACTGTCTGGGCTCAACAGTTCATCAGTCCCTGCTACTCATGCTGTTGCTTAATAACCAAGAACTGTTCTTTAGCATCATTACTATTACTGTTGTTTGTATTAAATCCAGGTCAAGTCTGACAGCTCCTCTGATCCCAACCGCATGTACCAGGTAGGTGAAGGTCCTTCACATTTATCCTTCTCTCGGGAAAGACATGTGATCCCATGTGATCTCCTCTCTCAAAGGGACAGAGCCACTGGAAGGAAAGGCCCTACTAGCCTTCTTAAGTCCTCAGATGACTTTGGTCTCTGGCTGAAATAACATCCACTTTAACTCAGCAACATGGTTGACTGGGAGCTGTCCGTGGTCCTGATTTACCTGGCCTGACCAAGCCCCTGAGCCCCAGCAGAATCAGAGAGGCGGAAACTTTCAGACATGTACACAAACACCTCCTCCACATATGCTGACCTTGTAAAGGAACATTTTAACATCCAAGTTGATGGGGGATTTGTTCTGAATATGGATTCAGGTTTCCTCCTCCCTGCTTTCCATACTGATGCCTTCCTCTTCCTTTTCCTTTCTTGGTTAAAAGTTGTTTGTCTTAAGAACTTAGAAGAGTTCTTAAGACAACTAGCAAAACTGACGGGAAGTGTTAGAGGTGTATTGAACCAGAAAATATTTGGAGAATGGAGAATATTTAAGGATTATATAAGATCATATTGTACCAATCACACCATATTAGCAGAACTAGAGTGATACTTGTAAACACAACAAATACCGCTTGTGGAGTAGACGGGAACAATATTAAAGAATATAAAACTGTGCGAAAAAATGACAGTATAAACAGTACAATGAGAATGATTGGAAGACTCATTTTGTCAGAAGTCTTTTTTATTTAAGTGTTTAATTAAGTATTAATTAGGAAGATGAAGTGGTGTTTTTTATGTACGTAAATTTGCTTTTTCTTTCTTTTTTCTTGTTTTCTTTTCTTTTTTCTTATTTTTTAAAAAAATTTCTTTTTGTAGTCTGAGATTGTAAATTCTTTGTATAAGTGTGTAATTTAAATTTATATATATATATATATATATATATATATATATATATAACTTAGAAGAGTCTTAAAATAAATAATTAAAGTACAGTTTTAGTTTAAAAGATTCCCTCTTCCTGCCCAATTGTCAAAGACTCGGGACAATTTTATGGCAGATAAGTCTATTAAAGGCTATTAATATGACTGGCTGTATGGTACCTCCATGGTTAGAATCATAGGTTCACAGAACTGTAAAGTTGGAACAGACCCAAACGGTCATCTAGTCCAACCCCCTGCAATACTAGAGAATCCCTGACAGATGGCCATCAAAGCTCAGTGGCCAACTTCCCAGGATACCCAGGTTAAAAAAGAAAGTTTTGCTCTCGGTGCTTCTGTCTCATGCAACTCCATTTCGTCCTCAGGCCCTCCAACAGAGAGACCAGCCAATGTACAACCAGCCAAAGTGGTAATGCATGAAACCACCAATGTCCATTTTACTTCTGAATTGGAGCTTCAATGGAAGGGCACACCCTGGAAGTCCAAAGTACAGCCCCCTGGTTCTCTGGTTAAAGGGATCTTGTGGAAGGGCAAAGGAGACCTTGGAGATCCAGTTGGAATAAAAGTTCTGAGCTAGCTCTGAATCTGCCTGAAATAGCTTCTGAAGCCCTACTCTGGGAAGCTCTCCCCACAATGGCCATTAAATTCATCAAAATGTTACTTGTGTGGCCAGTGACTGAGTATATATAGCTCATGGCATCCTTTGCCAACCAGGTGCCTGGCAGATGTTTTTGATTACAACCCCCATCAGATCCAGCCAACCTCTGGGGAGCACCTGTTTCTGGATTAAAGAAACAGAAAACCATGTTCCATTTTTTGCTATGGATGGAGCTGGTCCAAAAGAATTGGTTGCCTGAGGCAACAAGAGTAGTTGAGCATTTCTTTTTGGCAAAGTTGTTGAGCTTGCAAAAGTTCTTCCTTCTTGGCAGCAATAAGTAATTAGCAATTTGTTATACTTTCAAATCAGCTGCCTGAGGCTGCTATCTCACTCTGCCCAATGGAAGGGCCAGCCCTGGCTAATGGGCCAACTGTCTCCTTTCTTGGTGGTGTAAGAATATGCTCCATGGTCAAGGAAAAAAGGTAAAGGACCCCTGGGTGGTTTAAGTCCAGTCAAAGGCAACTATGGGGTTGTGGCACTCATCTCGCTTCAGGCCAAGGGAGCTGGTGTTTTCCACAGACAGCTTTGCGGGTCATGTGGCCAGCAGGACTAAACCGCTTCTGGCACAACGGGACACTGTGACGGAAACCTGAGCACACAGAAATGCCGTTTACCTTCCTGCCGCAGTGGTGCCTATTTATTTACTTGCGTGTGCTTTTGAACATGGTATACCCAGTTGATGAGGATTGAAAAACCAAGGAAGATGATCTCTTAAGTTCGCAATGCTTTGCCCAGGCCTTCTCCAACCCATAACCCCAGAATCTCTGTTTCATTTGCTTTTATATATTTTTGTACTGTTTTATTTGTTTTGGGTAGTATATCAGAGAGAGAGAGTACATAGTACACCGCTTACAGATTTTAAGCACTTTGGAAATGCTTTTAAATAAATCAATAAAGCTGCTGGTAGATGCAATTTGAAAATAAAGGAAATTTCCTGAATCACCACCAGGAGGTGCATGTATTGAGGGAGTTCCTTGAAATTCAGCGGAATAAATTTCTGAGTAAGGTCATCCTTCTAGGAGGGTTGAACTGCAGGTCCCGTCCCCCCCCCCCCCAATCAGTCTTTGTCAAAGTGCTTTGGCAAATGTCCTGGCAACTTGGTTCCCGGGTGAAATGGATTAACCCAAGTCCTTTTTCGTCTGGTTTCCAACCTAGTTTTATTTGTTAGTTTGCTTTTTACCTTTCTTTAAAGAAAAAAAAAACGACTCTCGGGTTGCGGCGTTCATCTCGCTTTATTGGCTGAGGGAACCGGCTTACAGCTTCTGGGTCATGTGGCCAGCATGACTAAGCCGCTTCTGGCGAACCAGAGCTGCGCACGGAAATGCCGTTTACCTTCCCGCCGGAGCGGTACCTATTTATCTACTTGCACTTTGATGTGCTTTCGAACTGCTAGGTGGGCAGGAGCAGGGAATGAGCAACAGGAGCTCACCCCGTCACGGGGATTCGAACCGCCAACCTTCTGATCGGCAAGTCCTAGGCTCTGTGGTTTAACCCACAGCACCATCTGTGTCCCTTTTACCTTTCTTTACCACCCATCAACTTAACTGTGCTCTCAGCAGAAGACAAATTATCTCTAGGGAACTTAACCGCTGCTGACATTAACACTGGCCACAGACAAGGCATGAAGTGAAGGAAGGAAGACGAGCTTACTCCATCCCTGTCATAAGCAGAGGTTGGATGGCCATCTATCCTGGATGCTTTGGTTGAGATTCCTGCATTGCAGAGGGTTGGACTAGATGACCCTCAGGGTCCCTTCCAACTCTACAATTCTATGATTCTGAGATTCTAGGACCCTAGAGTCTAGCAGTGACCAAAGTCAGACTCCTGTTCCACTAGCTAAGGCACTGGACCAAGTTCCTGCCATTGAGCTTGGCAGCCAGGGGCAAATTAAATGATATCGCATGGTGCGAGGCAAAAGTTCCTGTTAAAGGTTGTTGTTGTTGTTTAGTCGTTTAGTTGTGTCCGACTCTTCGTGACCCCCTGGACCAGAGCACACCAGGCACTCCTGTCTTCCACTGCCTCCCACAGTTTGGTCAAACTCATGCTGGTAGCTTCGAGAACACTGTCCAACCATCTCGTCCTCTGTCATCCCCTTCTCCTTGTGCCCTCCATCTTTCCCAACATCAGGGTCTTTCCCAGGAAGTCTTCTCTTCTCATGAGGTGGCCAAAGTCTTGGAGCACTCAGGGCTGATTTCCTTCAGAAAGGAGAGGTTTGATCTTCTTGCAGTCCATGGGACTCTCAAGAGTCTCCTCCAGCACTGGAATTCAAAAGCATCAATTCTTCGGCGATCAGCCTTCTTTATGGTCCAGCTCTCACTTCCATACATCACTACTGGGAAAACCATAAAGGAGCTGAGCTTAATTTTCTCTGTGAAAAGTTAAGTCTCCAAGGAGATGAGAGACGGTTGCTGCCCCACTGAGGGGAAAGTCCTCTTGAAGAAGAGACTGCCATTTCCTGAACAGCCGCTAGAGGGACACAGAATCCCATATAAATAAAAAGGCAGGGTGTTGGGGAGTTGATAGAAAACATCCAATCTCGGTTTTGAAAGTCAGTGGGTGGTCTCCAGCAAATATTCCTATCTCAGCCTAATTTATCTCACAGGGCTGTCTTAGGGATAAGATGGAGTAATTCCAGACCCACCATCCGGAGCTCCTTGGAGGAAGTGTGGGATGTGATATATAACACCACCACAGCCAGCAACAGGCTCAGCTTGTGGGCTGTTGATTTGCAAGGCTGTGTCTTGATGAAGTATATTGCGAGAATACTTAATGGGCACTGGTGCTTCTCCATTAATACAGAACACACATTAAGTGCTCAGGAAACCATTTTTACTGCGTTGCCTGAATCAAGAGGCGTTGTCATCACTAAATACCTCCTCAAATGATGGGGCATTTAAATGCATTTCACGAGATGCAATTAGTGCCTAATCTGTTCAGTTGTTTTCCCAATGTGTGCAGAAATTAATTCGGTATCCCAACAGTTCTGTTTTGTTTTTTTGCAATTTGGAGAGGGGTTTTTTTCCTGGTGCGTCTTTGGAGGCCCAAACCCTAATCTTGTCCCATCACCAACTTTGGTTGCCATCCCAGTCGTCTTCAAGGAATGAGGTGGGGAGGAATGTTATCCTTTGTCTCAGGCAGCAAAATGTCTTGGGCCAGCTCTGCAGGTAGCCAACATCCAAAGAGATTTGTGCCTGTGCACGTGTTATAATTAGGATTTTCCATCTCAGGCACCAAAAATGTCTTCAGCCACCACTCTGTCAGGGTTGCCAATGGCAGGGCACCGCCAGGTGCCCCTGCAGAGCCCTGCCCTGGTGCCCACAGGGTCTCACTGCCCCCATTCCTCCACAGGCACAAATCAGGTTTGAAAGAAGCAAGAATCCTCTCCCCAGCAACAATCTCCAGGAGGATCACCACGCAAAAAAGTAAAGACTTTTTTTTACAAAAAAATAGCTTGGACAAAAGTTACAACACTCTTTTTTCAAACCTCGAGGCAGCGTGGATCTACTGTGAAACTAATGAAGCTTAAGTTTCAGGGACCCTAATCCTGAAGGATGGAAGTGAGAGCTGGACCAAGGCTGATCGCCGAAGAATTGATGCTTTTGAATTATGGTGCTGGAGGAGACTCTTGAGAGTCCCATGGACTGCAAGAAGATCAAACCTATCCATTCTGAAGGAAATCAGCCCTGAGAGCTCACTGGAAGGACAGATTGTGAAGCTGAGGCTCCAATACTTTGGCCACCTCATGAGAAGAGAAGACTCCCTGGAAAAGACCCTGATGTTGGGAAAGATGGAGGGCACAAGGAGAAGGGGATGACATAGGGCCAGATGGCTGGGCAGTGTTCTCGAAGCTACCAGCATGAGTTTGACCAAACTTCGGGATGCAGTGGAAGACAGGAGTGCCTGGCGTGCTCTGGTCCAGGGGGTCACGAAGAGTCGGACACGACTAAACAACTAAACAACAACAACAGCAATAATCCTGAAGGGGCCCCAGAAGCAACTTTTGATTAAAATTTGTGTGTTGAGAAGACCCAATTTGAGTCACACAACTCTAATTGATTAATCTTGCGTTGAATATATTTCAAGAATCCCAAAGTCTGAGAGTCAGTAGCGCAGATGTTGTAAAGGTGTGGTGATCTGTAGGGGAACAATCCCCTTGTAGAATCATACAACTGTAGCGTTGGAAGAGATCACGAGGGTCAAGCCAGTCCAACTCGTTGCAACGCAGAGAGATCTTTTGCCCAACATGGGCTCGAACCCACGACCTTGAGATTAAGTGTCTCATGCTCTACCGACTGAGCTACCCAGAGCTCCTTGCTGGCTGCGAAGGGCCTCCCATGACAGTTCAAGCTTCAGGGCCCCAGAAATGTAGGCTCGCCACTGCTTTGGGTTTGGAAGTGTGGGTTTGAGAGTGTGGTTCTCGTGTGCGTAATTGCGCAACAAGCACCGAGCGGTGCAAGCGCGGTTCCGCCGTGTGGCCGGGAAAGTTTCCCAGGCTTGTAGATGCTCCCAGGGTTCCCCGAAGGTTGGCGACCCCCTTTTACTCCCGTGCCACGTTTCTGCCCAAAATTCGCCCTGCCTTTCCGGGCGGGAGGGCGCCCTGGGCGCCTATTTGCGCTTCCCAGACGTGGCGGGACGGGCGCGCCCTGGCTCTTCCTCCTCCTCCTCCTCCTGCTCCCCTAACGGGAAGTGTCTGCTCGGCAAGGCGGGGCCGATCGAGGCTTCAGTGGCCGCTGGCTGGTTGTGGGCAGAGTCCTCTTCTCCCCGCCTCCGACGGCCGCGCCTTTCCTGCGAATCCCGCTACCTGGCCGAGGACGCGGCGGGCTGGAGCGCGCAGAGCGGGTACAAGCCCGGCCCCCGAGGGCGGGACGAGCGAGGCAGGGTAGGGCAGGGCAGGGTCGCCACTAGGCTGCCGGATCTCCAGCCGGGCAGATCAGAACCCAGAGATCTGTGGCCGGGCGCTGGGGAGCAGCTGGAAGCGAAGGGGCCCCCTCCCACCGCGAAGCGACGCCCCGCCATGGGCAGGCACGAGGCGTGGAGACCCCCCGGATGGAGGTGCTCCTGGCACACGGCGTTCCTAGCAGGTGAGGCGGATCGGGACCCTAAAAGAGAGCCACACAGATTTGTTTATGGGGGGTGGGTCTTAAAGGAATGGGGCTTCTCTCTCTGGCCCGGCTTGCCTGCCCTGTAGTGGGCTCCCCAGCAACTATGATTCTGTGTTGAGATCCCTGCATCTGCAGAGGGTTGGAGTAGACGACCCTCGTGGTCCCAAAGTTGGAAGGGATCCAAGCCCCTGTGTGGGGCTCAAACCCACAACCCTGAGATTAAGAGTTTTGTGCTCTACCAACTGAGCTACCCAGGGGATGATTGCACGATTCTAGCTCATTTGATTACTGTGTTTATTGCATTTATTAGAGCAAGATCCATGGGGTGATCAGATGTTTTGTGACCATTCAATGCATCACTCTTGATTTTGGCTTCGGTGCCCCTTAGCGCCATAGGTCCACGCTCATGGCAAATTGAGTCTGAATAGCTACTGTCTTTCCACCTCTTCCTGAGAATCTCCTAGGCATCCACTTTTTACAAACTTTTGAATACTTTTGCAGGGTTGAGGCAATTTCGTGGAACAGGAAGCTACCAATGGCTGCTAGGCAGGCAGGTTATAGATTACCTCTGGTGTCGAATACAGTCCCTGAATTCCAGTCCCTGGGGATCTGGAGCAGGAGAGGGTGGTTGTACTCATGTCCAGTTTGTGGGCTTCCCAGAGGCATCTAGTTTCCACTGTGGGACCAGGGTGCTGGATTAGAGGAGTCCTGATCCAGAAGCCAGGCTGTCCTTATGTTCTTAGGTTTTACGGGTTCCCTAACCCAAATCAAAGGATCTTTTAGCACCTAGAACCTAGTCAATCCCTCTTCATAGGGTCAAGTTACACGGGAGATCGGTGATTAGGGTTGCAATCTTATGCCTACTTTTCTGGGAGTAAGTCCTACTAAACTCAGTGGGACTTACTTCTGCGTAGACATGTAAATGTTTGCATTGTAGATCTCCCAACAGCTTTAAAAAACTTTCATGGGGAGTGGAGGCAAAATGGACCAGGGTGGCAGAATTTGGTGGAAAAGAGCTTAATTCTCTTCACTCAAACATACCATGTGACCAAAATTGCCTGCCACTGCAGGTGTTAATGGACATGATTTTGGGTCAGTGGTGTCTTTCCCCCCTCCAGGACTAATGGCAGCTTTTGGAGTGTAGTGTTCATTTAAGGAAATAGTCCCGCAAGGTGGGGGGGAGCAGGGTTTAAAAAAGGGCCCCTTTCTCCTGAGCTGCAATCCTTGTCGAGCTCATCCTTCTTTGAGGTTGTTGTTGGGCAGGGGTCAGCAAATTTTTCGGCAGGGGGCTGGTCCACTGTCCCTCAGACCTTGTGGGGGGCCGGACTATATTTTTTTTGGGGGGGATGAACAAATTCCTATGCCCCACAAATAGCTCAGAGATTAATTTTAAATAAAAGCACACATTCTACTCATGTAAAAACACCAGGCAGGCCCCACAAATAACCCAGAGATGCATTTTAAATAAAAGGACACATTCTACTCATGTAAAAACACACTGATTCCCAGACTGTCCATGGGCCGGATTTAGAAAGCAATTGAGCCTTAATTTGCCTACCCATTCTGTTGGGTGACATGACTTTCCTGCCCATAGATCCAAAACAATTCCAATGGAAATTCCCATCCCCATGGCAGGGATGAGATGGAAAGTGATAGAGATAAAAGGAAGGCAAAGGTTATAGTTCTATGAACAGTTTGCTGATAATGCTGAGGTTTATGGAATACTTGTATGGCTAAGGAAAAGAGGAATTGTTAGAAACTCAGATATATGTTAGGCTCCAAATGGCTCCTTAAAACAAGGTGCCAAAGCGGAAGGCCTAGTTGCCATTTTGGGGCCAGACAGCTCAAAAGTCATATTTTTCAATACGACTTTTTGGTTCCTGAAGTTCATTCTGATTGTGCAGATGAAATATAACAGATAGAATTTTACAGGATTTGTTGCTAGTGCGTGAAAGCAGTCCATATCCAAGAATCCCCAGACAGGCAACTCCAGATGGTGGAGACGTCAGACGGGATACCTGTTTCTTGACTATACCATTTCAGAACGCAGGTGGGGTGTGACAGTTGACTTAATGATCTCCATTTTTTAAAAAAGATCATTATTGTTTATTTTCTTTCACTTTTGTTTATATGCTCATTAATGTGGGCATTGTAATTATATCAGCACTCCTTTGGGTTGAAGTCTCTTTGAAATAGTGTGAAAGTATTTCTTCATTACCTGACAGCCTTTTGAAATACAATTACTACACGTGCTAATATCTGTTCTTTTTGCCTAGAACAGGTCTTTTGCTTGCAGTTAAGTTTCCTTCTTTCCTTCTCCACCCTCTAGCCTCCGTCCTGAGTTCCTGCTTCCTGTTGACTCGAGCCCAGGAGACAACTGGAATAAGTATCAGAGTTGTTCCAGAAGTGCTGAAAGAAGGAGATAGTGTCACCTTAACACCAGAAGGTCTTGATCTGAAGAAGCTTGGTAACTGCAAATGGTACCGAGGGATAATTGAAGAAAAAAACATTATTACTACACTTTTCCTAAGTCCTAGTGGTGAGACCAAGGGACCTGCCCACACTGGCAGGGAAACTGTGAAGCCAGATTGCTCCCTTTACATCACAAATTTAAAGCCAGATGACTCTGGAATCTATTCATTTAAACCAGAAGGTCCTGGGGTTACCAGCACAGGGGCTACAAACATCACCGTTTCAGGTATGATTAACTTGCTCTCCGGTCATTCTTACTTCTTATGCACCCTAATCTATCTCCTCTGCTGAGCTCTGGGGTGGAGAATTCTGTGCCTTCCCCCCCCCCCGGGGGGGGTGGCTCGTGAATTTGTCCTAAACACAATTCCTCTGTCCCAAGAACGAGGCCCTACAAAATTATTCATTTTTTTCATCAGAAAACTATACCAGAATATACGAGTCTTCCTACTGCCTTTTTAGCTGTTCAGCTGGGAAATTATTTGAGGGGTTTTTTGGGAGGGGGAGTTATCTTCATTTAAAAGCATTTTAAAACCAATTAATATTTTAAAATCCCTAAACTCTGTTACTTGCAATAGTAGGAATGGGGGGGGGGGATCCAATACAGTTCACATTTAAAAGCAGACCTTCCTAAGTCACAGTTTCCAAAACAATATGAGAACACAGCCACCCTTTGAAGTTCACACTTACTTGAATTTTGCAGTTCTCCAGCCCAGCAATGTGTCCAAAAACACAAGATAACAAAGATAACGTGCATAAGAATGCATATTTGTGACAATAACATACAAAAATGAATTATAATGTGTGTGTTAGGCAAAATTACAAAGCAAGTTATGTACATTGGGAGAAATTGCACTAAAATCCTGTTGAATTTTTTGAATTTTCATGAGGATTTGTTTTGATGGGGAAATGTATAGAACTGAATAGTGGAGAAATGAAAAACTTAAGAGAAACCAAAGTTGACAGATTTGCCCATTCCTCTGCACTGGTCACCCTAATATACTGTTGTATTAGTTAACTCTCATAATATGCTCTCAATCTGGATGGCTAAAGAGATGTAGACCTGACCATTTCCTCCTGTGATATCAGTACATGCTCACAGGGGAAATCAAGTTACTGATTGCTGTTAATGATTTATAGTGCAAAAATAGGAATTGGTAGTGACTCCAGATTAACCAAAGTAGAGGGGAAAGAAGGGGTCTTCTGAATGTGGGACGTGAGCCAGTCTTCCTGGATCTGTACCAGCTTGTTGGTATTGAAAAGACGTTGATTCAGTTTGGCTAACTTGCTGGAGGAAAAAAAGTAGTTCTCCATTTTGAGTGAATGGCACAGACAGGAGTGCCAAGAAAAACAATGAACAGTGGTGTCTGGGTTATCAATAGAATAAGGTTGGCTGATATATATATTTGTAGGGTGGTACTCTCTGCCATCTTTCTGCATCTGGTCTTGCACAAAAGTGGTTGGAGGGCTACCCCAAAGCGGTAGAGCATCTGCTTTGTAAGCAGAATGTCCCAGGTTCAGTCCCCAACATTTCCAGGTAGGGCTCAGGGGAGAATCCTGTCTGAGATTGTGTAGAGCAACTGCCGGCTGGTGTAGATAATAGTGAGCTAGATAGACTAAGGCAGTGTAAGGCTGTGTTCCTATAAGGGACAGTTCTTCCCCATTCTTTTGGACTGGGGGCTATCCTGCATTGTTACCTTGGTGAAACTTTCCCGGGGGTGTCTTTATACAATGACGTTGGAGCAAATTAATCCACTGTTTTGCATGTGCTGTTCTAGTATGCAACAGGCTGCCGAGCTGCAGAAAGCGAGTGGAGCATCTGCACATTGAGTTAAGGCCACATGGAGGCCGATGTGCATGACCCAAGTGACATGATGAGAAGGGAGTTGGGTGAATTTGTGTTGCCTTGCTGGTTACATTGCTGTCATGGCGTGGGTTTGTTCCATGTACACCTCGCTTGAACCAGAGAGTTTTCCAAAAGTGCCAAAACTGGTGTGGCAAATGTGGTGCAAGTTACATCCGACTAAGGATGTGTTCACACTTCTTCTGTTTACAGTGCACTTGCACTGCATTTCCAGTGTTGGGTTTTTTAATCCCTGTTCACATGACGTCAGCCCAAATGCCCATGTTATCTTGTATTTTGTTATAAGATGCTACTGTTTGATGTGTTGTTTCTCAAACCAGCTTCACCCCAGTTGGAATCCTTAAGGTCTGGACACCTTTGCATAGGGCAGAGACATCCCCGCTTTGCCAATGCCCCCTGGTGTGTGTGCAAACAGAAACAAATCTGACATGAATGAAGATGTGCTTATGTGAACAGCTTGCAGGGGTGAGGAGCAGGGAAATGCTTTAAGACGGCAGTATCTACCCAAAGTTCTACTTTAAAATGACCCTCTGAAATGAAAGGACCAAATTTAGTCATGTCATTTCAGTGGGCCTACTCTGAGAATGACTAACATTGGGTGCAACCCATTGTCTTTAAAATGAGTAGAAGAAGCAAGAGTGACCCATGAGCAGCACTGTAGGAAATGGACAGACCTGACTCATGGGGTACAATATACATGAGCCTTATTGCAATGAGCAAGAGCTATATTCTTAAAACAGACAGGTGCAGGAAAATCTATTGATGCATTGCACCCCATGTTACATTAGGTTCCACTGGATTTTTCCTTGTTTTGCACCAAAATGTCTTCGCTTGCTCCTGAATGGCAGAGTTGGCGTATCAATACTCCGGGATGATTTAAATATAGTCTGATTTGACTTAGCAGAGGTGATTCCCCAAACCTGGTTGCCTACGTGGACTTTGGGTTTTAATATTCCAGGGGTGCCCTGTGCTACACTCCCTGCGGCACCCTCTTGGCCCAGCGCCCAGTGCGGGCGAAGCAGTCATGCTTCCCTAAATTCGCCTCTGCCTGCGTGTTCTCACACGCATGGATTCCTAGATTGTAGTCTATATCACTGATGTTTGTGTGTTTGGATCACATTTGTTCATATGCTATAGTATACCAGCTATATTCATCTGAGTGTTGCAACGCGTGCTATCATATTCTGTTAAAAGGGTATTAAACTTGAGTAGGTATGAATGGAATTCAGAATTCTAAAAAATCTGCATATTTGGCAGGGAGGTTTTCTGAAACACTGAATGAGATCATGGATTTGTGAAATCTAACTATTTTCCAAAGTTGCTGGGCATCTATTTGTTTATTTATTTCCGCTAATATGCCAAAATGGTTGTCTGATCCAGCTTTCTGACAATAATCGGACCGTTGATACACATTATCCACAGGGTTGCTGGAAATGCACATGCGTGAACCAGCACTGAAATATTATCAGATCAAACACTTGTACAGCGCTTGAATACTTGTAGCCGAATGTGGGAACTGAAAAAACACCGAACACTCAATTACTTGTCAATTATAGATGTGTTCTGCATCCATCAGACTCTGTGGAAGCATCTCTGTTCTTTTCTGTTTTTGTTAATACATTTCCAAAGTGCTTATTTGCTGGGTATTTGTTTCTACCAATCTCCATCAAGCGTCAGTAGGAGAAAGAAACTGTTGTTAATGGTTCTCTGTTGGCAACCCTCTGGTTTCAAACCGGTGATATGATAGTTCCAACCTGCAGCTGATGTGAGCTGATGCTGGACGAAGCAGCTCACTTTGGGCATCCAATTCCAGGGTGCTATTAAGAATCAGAATGCAATTCATGATCTGGTGGTGTTATATTTTACCAGCATTTGGATTGCCATTTGGATTTTCCTGCCTTGGGTACCACCCGGCTTCTAAAATGGGGACAGTCTTTGGTTCCCTTTCTCATGCTTTCACATAGCTCAGCAATGATAACACTGTGTCTCTTCCATCTGTAGAACATCTCTCCAAGCCCAAGGTGCTTGTTTCCCCATCCCCTTTCCTAACTGAGTTCGAGACTGCCATTTTAACTTGCAACACCACGCCTAGCAATGTCAGTGTCGCCTGGTCCTGGGATGGATTGCCTCTCAGGGAGAGCTCTCAGATGCAGCTTTCCGATGCTAATCGGACTCTCACCATCCACGGCATAAACCGCAGCGATGCTGGGGAATATCGCTGTCAAGTGTCCAACCCAGCCTACACTGAAATGAGTGACGCCGTATACATTTCAGTGTTCTGTGAGTATCTGTCTCCAAGCGCCGTCCATTGGACCTGTCCCGGTCTCTGCTTCTTCTCTGTCCTGTGGTATCTTCTCCCGCCTCTACATCTCTTCAGGTGCTTCGGTTTCGAAAAAAATCTTATTTTATTTCTGATTCTTCAGATATCTCCGGGTTGCTTCTAGGGAACTTCTTCATGATGTTTGGATAGAGAGTCAAGATATGGTGATTGTGCCAATGCAATGTGCAAATTTTGTTGTGGTATCTATGTAAACCTAGTCCCAACGGTTCAGTTCAGAAGTCCACCTCTGCTGCTGATTGACTCTAGCACCTTGGTCACCTTCCTTGTCTTCTCTGTTCCTCATTAGATTAAATTGTAGCTTACCCTCACCTTCTAACAGGAATGGTCCTGTTCATTATCTTTGCCAGGTCTGCCATACTCTCTTCTAAAATACCCCATTTCATTCCCCGCCCTGTTTTCCATTTTTTCTTTCTTTTCCAACAAACAGCATTAGGTGGCTCAGTCCACATGGCTGTTTTTGCTGCTGTTTTTTTAAATAAAGATTTGGCATAGTTATGCAAACCTCAGAATTCCTCCAAGCACTTCCTCTCATTTTACCAGTGGCATATATAAAGTGTACAATAGGTGTGGTTGGGGTTTTTTTTTTACAATGAGCGAAACAACCATAAAATAAATGCAGGTTAAAGTCCGAATTGGATTTCCACATGAAATCAAAGTTGACTTGTCCTTCTGGGAACAACACGTAGAAGGATAATATTAATAATATGGCCCAACAAGTCTGGATTACATTTTTGAAGAGAGGAAGCAACAGATCATTCCAAATAAAAGCATGAAACAGGTAGTCCCAAGAAGAAGCATGATGTCGTGGAACAGAAGTTTTGTAGTAACTGAAAACAGTTAAGTTTTTTAGTATTTAATTTAAATATATATATATGTTTGCCTTGTAGGGCAGACACCATTTGTTCTGTCTCAAGCACCATATTGAGGGCCTTACACAGGAAGGAGTGAAGCCACTCAGAGCTAGGAAGAGAAATGGCCTGAGGATTTCGCTCTGATTCATCTTGGCTCTGCCTTAGTTTGAACATTTCGTGGGTCAAACTGGCATGTGGCTCTTCCAGGCAATTTATTCATGTTCCTCTTGCCTGAGGGAGATTATTTGTGGACATGGGAGGAGGCTGAGAAATCTCTGAAATCTCGCTTTGAGGCCCACTTATAAAATCCCAGACACCCACCCCTTTGAGCAGAGAACACTGACAGACATGTTCTCTCCATGAAGATTAAACGAACCAAGCTGCCAACATCTTTCTCTTTTTTTATCTATTTCCTTCCCTTTTCTTGCCCACTTCAGATAATTCTGAAGCAACAAATAAATCAGGAGAGGGATGTGTGAGAG